>NC_042493.1:18442162-18457178 GCF_005508785.2 Acyrthosiphon pisum
ATAGATTTGCAAAAGAAAAAAAAAAAGAAACGTACAATTATTATTATAATTATACCTATTTTTTAATAATACATTGTCATAGCTATTAAAAGAAATAAAGGTACCTACAATTAATTTTTAAGTGTTGTACTTCTTTTTCCATAAATTACTTACGGTCAAGTCTTCATTGCCGGGGCAACAGCAGGAAATGCTTTTTTTTTTGGGGGGGGGGGGGGTTGAAAAAATGTATACTGATAATTTTATAGTATAAGGATTATAAAATTTGATCCGGATTGATATACGGATTTCTGGAGGTGGTGACCCCCTCCACCCACCAGGTTTGACCATGCTCATTGTACTTGTATATTACTCATGGATATTCCTATTCGAAATTCGCCCCCCCTTTAACCAAGCTTCAGATCCGCCCCTGTTGGTAATTTTGGCAGACTTTTCAAAATTTTTAAAAATTTTCTAGCTGTATTACCATCGTTTGTCGTACCATGCCCTGTAACAAAATATTATTTATTATCTAAATATTGTTTAAATAATCTTTCAGTTATTTTTGTGTATACCTTGCAAAACTATATCGACTAAAAGACCCATTTCAAATCTAAACTCATCTTGAATCTTTTTTTTTCTTTCCGAAAATATTTTCTTGTGTTCTTCCGATCTAAAATTATGTTTAGAAAAAATTATCCTAATACATTTATTCAATATGAAAACACGATTAAACAAACTAACCTGACTTGCCAACTTTTAAAAGGTAAACGATAGGATACGTGCAGCAAACATTCAAAAAAACGTATCCAAGCATGTAGTGTTGATAACCCGAACTTAAAATTATCGGAGTTAATTTTAATTTTGCTTAGTTTATCTATATCGTTTATATTTTTTGGCATACATCCGCAAATATAACAAGACTGACTTGATGTACCTGTCAATGAATTACATACCTGAAATATACATCAATTTAGAAAAATGTCAAAAAAAAATTAAAATTAGAATAGAATCCGAAACAAAACTTGTTTTTACCTTTCCATCGACCATTGAAAATATGAGTTTATGCTGAATATTTAGATTTATGCCATTATGTGTAATATTTGTTGCTACTAATTTGCTAATTTGCATTTCTATATCCTCTACTTCTTCTTTAGTACTTTCCTTAGTTTCTTTTTTAAATAGGAACTTTATTGGCCGGCAAAATCTAGTGGATGATGGTCGAGGATTTTCCCAAATAGTATAATTAATATTATCTTCTACTACGCGTAATTGAAGTGGTACGATTGAGAACATAAAAATGTCATGATCAGTAGATGATGGTGAATATGGTTGATTAAAATGTATTCTATATTGAGACTGACCACTACTACCATCACACCCCCACTTGTATAACATTTCTAAATTATTCATATGTGATTCAATTGGTCTAATATGTTGTGGGATTTGTATGATTCGATTAGTTGTGTGGTCCAAGAGATCTTGCAATGGAATTTTGCATCCTGATTCTGTGATTTCTACGTTATTCGGATAACATTTTTTTTTCCAGTTATTATATCATCGTATGGAGGATATATGTCATAATTTCGTTTTTTTGAGCTAATTCGTATATTAACATACTGTTGTTTGGTTAGTTTATTATCCACTAACAGTGCTAAAGCTTCATCAATACTATATGGAATAGGTATTTTGTCTTCAACACAAGTATATGAATTCATAACTTTTTTTGCACGATTCGGACTTTTTACACTTTCCTTAAAAAGTTGACTAACGCACCTCTTCCCAGATAGTTGATACTTAGCTGAGGCTGCAAAGCTAAGTTCCGGAGAAGTATACGATTTTACTAAATGTTTCACTTTATTTATTTTGGTTCTTTCGGCACACTCGTTAAAATTAGATTTTGGTCGACCCACACTTTTCGAACTACTTTCATTGTCTGTAGGTAATATGAAATTTTTTTTTAACCATTCACTATTTTTTTCAATAAATCTGTCGTAGGTTCTTTTACTTTCTGACCATTTTTTTTCAAGCACAGTTGTAAAATTTAAAACCTTTGCGTTCATTTTTTCATTATATGTATCATCCCATACCGGCGTATTATATATATCTAATATTTTATGCAGTAAAAATTGTCTTGATTCAACGTTTGACGGTTTAAGGGGTCCCTTTTTTCGTAAAATTTCAAAAAGATCACGATAAGTTACTTTTTGCGTACTATCTCGACTACATCCAGCTACAAAAAAAAATCACGTAATGAATTGGGGCAAATTGGGGCAAATGGAAATTATGTATTATTTAAGCCAAGTATGTCTACTATAAGTACCATGTAATGATAATTTGTCAAAATTTGTCAATTTTTAGTTATCTTCTATTGTTTAAAATAAAACTAGTATTGTCAACAATTTTGAAATTTATTGTTAAAATTTAAAAGTTTTGAGTTTACATACTAGCTAATTTTAACTACTTACCTTCATTTAAATGATCCATTGTATATATTGAAAAAAAACTCTTGAAACTGCACAGTTGTGTTCACAATGATCGTCAAAAGCTGAGTAACACATAACGCGCGTGGTCACAAATTTCAGATAATATTTTATGCACTATTCACTCAATATCAGACGTTAATTATGTTAATGACCATTTTTATCTACAAACAGTTTACTTATCGTCTTATATAGGTTGTCCCCAATATATATATATAAGCTCCAATTATAATTGTTGTCATCAAAAATTCGATTTCGGCAAGCTAAAATTATATTTCAGACCACTGTGCGGCGCGGCGGTTGGCACAATGCGAACTTGGGCTCTGCGAACAGTACTACTCGTTTGGGCAGCAGTGTTATTCCGCGGACCGGCGATTCGGCGGTGGCCGCTATCGTTTCGATACGCGTAATCTACATATTATATAATTTTTACGGTAATCAATACAAAATTAAACATTGTAAATAATAATGATATGGTAATAATTAAAGGGCGGATGTTCATGCATTTGCATATTTTTTTTCCTTTAATAATAAAAGTTGCAGAGTAGGATACAAATTTGTTTTGAGACATATAAAAAACGAAATCAAAATTCTTATGTTGCATATTTCGATCCATTTTTCCTTCAAAGCATATTTATATTTTGTTAGTGCATAATAATGCATATTTGGTATCTTAAGGTTTTTTTGGAATTTTACATTGAATTATTATTCTATTTCAATTATTACTTTAGAAATGTTATCTTTATCGATAAATGTTATCGATTGGAAGTACCTAATGGCCCATTAGGAACATCCGCCCTTTACTAATGGGCAATGACTAATAGCTAGTACTCTGAATTATCGTGACAGTTTATCGTTGTCCGTAGACCGACCACGAAGTTCGCGAGTTCTTTCGTATACCTAGTGCAAGTAGTTACGAATTTCGTAGTTCGTATTATATAAATATTTGTAGAATTTTTTTAAAATGCCAAAAGGAAAAAGTTCATTAGTGGCGCGAATGCGATCATTTGTTTCTGAATTCGGTGAACAAGTTTTTTCAACCGATGGAAAGATTTTGTTTTGTAAATCATGTGGGATAAAAATCAATTGCGAAAAATGATTTAGTGTAGTGCAACATCTTAGTACATATAAACACAACAGTTCTGTAAAGCGACATTCTGATAAAAACGAACTATCACAAAAGTTAATCACGCAGTCTGCACCAACTACAAAAAAATCCACATTTAATTTTGATTTATGTAAAGCATTACTGTCGGCTAATAACCCATCAAAAAAAGTTAATAATGCCGAATTTAAATCATTTTTGGAGAAATATACTAATGAAGTCATTCCTGACGAATCAACTTTGAGAAAAAATTATTTAAACGATTGCTTTGAAGAAACTCTAACAAAAATAAAATCAACGTTCAAGACAAAAAAATATGGATAGCCATAGACGAAACAACGGACATTGAAAGTCGCTAAGTTGCAAATGTGATTATTGGATCATTAGATGTGGACAAGCCTGGTCAAATAGCTTTATTGAATTGTGAAGTATAAGATAAGGCCAATTATTTTACTATTTCTAAATTATTTGATAAAACTCTTCATCTTCTGTGGCCCGACGGCATAAAACATGAAAATGTATTACTTTTTGTTACCGACGCTGCGCCATATATGGTTAAAGCGGGTGGTGCAATAAAAGTGTTTTATGATAAGATGATACACGTTACTTGCTTAGCGCATGGTCTTCACCGTGTAGCTGAAGAAGTAAGACGTCTTTTCCCAAGTGTTGATAAACTAATATCTAGTATAAAAAAAGTATTTTTAAAATGTCCTAGTTGGATCGAAATATTTAAAAAAGTATTGCCAAATATACCTTTACCTCCGCAACCAATTATTACCCGTTGCAATATATTATTGAGAAAACATACAAAACATTCGCAATATCATCGAACAGTTTGATACAGATGATGCAGTCTGTATACTTCAGGCAAAAGAAGTTTTATCAGAAAAGTCACTAGATTCAAGTTTAATTTATATAAAATCTAATTTTAAACTGTTGGCCGCTGCAATTGAAAATCTTGAAAAATCGGGTATGACTTTATTGGATGCAATTAATATAGTAAAAAATGTAGAACAGAGTCTTAAAAGTAATCAAAACGATGAAGGAATTTCTGTGCTTAAAAAATTTCAAAAAGTTATACAAAACAATAAGGAAATATTAAAAATTTCAAGTATCTGAATTTTTTAGTTTTTGCGTAAAAATTCTCGTTTTCCATATTTTTTTTTATTTTTTTTCCCCCTTTTCTAAATCGTGAATATTTTATGCAATATCAATGTAGATAAAATTGTATTTGTTCTATCAAAGTCTTATAGCATAGTTATAGCCTATTTCATATTTTTAACAGGAAAATAAGTTATGAAAAAGTGGGGAAATATCCGTGATTCTTTTCAAAAATCTGAAAAACAACAAAAAGCTCTGAAGAAATCAGGAAGTGGAAAGGTCACGTCAAGAACATATATTTATGGCCCACAGTTACAATTTTTGAAAAAAACATTTCAAGAACGTATGACTGATGATAGTTTGTCATACGACAGCCAACAACAGATAGAATCCACAAATATATCTCAGCAGGAAGATTCTTTGGAGGATACCCATAGTACATTAGAAAATGACAAGCGTCAAGGAGATAATTTTTAACACCAAATATGGTAAGAGAAAAGCTGATCCTATAGAACTGGAATTGATGAGTGTAATTAAAGAAAATCCGGAACGACATTTGTCTTTTTTTAGAGGAATAATTCCGTCCTTAAATACATTTAGCGAAGACGAAATACTTGAATTTCAAATGAATGTGTTACAAACTATCAAATCCATCAAACAGCGTAAGACAATGTTAAGTACTCAAAACGTTTCAGTTTCTCAAATTTCACACGTTAGTCAACATGCAACATCACTTAGAGACCAAACATATACAAATTTAGCCCCTCAGACATACATTAATCTGGAAACTGTCAACGCTAACATGGATAGACAGCAGTCACCATACTTAGACTTTCATTCTACTTCAAGGAGATAAGCCAATACATTGAGCAAGAGTTATCAAACTCACCTTCTACCAATAACATATCGGAAAATTCTTACGACTCATTTGATTTTAGTGTTTAATGATTACTTCAAAACTCTTTTTTGTGATATAATAACTCTATAATATTTCTTATTAATTAATAATTTACTTTTTATACAATCAAATAAAAAATATTCTATTATGTAAAAGTAATATTGTGTATAATTATTAATTACCTCAAAGTAACTGCCAACATTTGTTCAGGTTCAATACATTCCCTCATAAAGGTATCCTGGCGTTGAAGTGTAACTTTAAGCCGTTTATGTAGCTCATCAAATTTCGTTGCACTCATTCTAAAATAATTAAAAAATTGATCTGGATCTTCTCGCAGTTGATGGAACAACACATAAAAATCTCTGCACTCCTTCCGTTTTTGGTTAATTGGATGAACCCAATGAAGTCTTTTTGCCCTTCTTTTTTTTAGACGCCGATACAATAATAATAATGCTATGACTTGCTCTCATTCCATACTTAACAATTAAACAACTTGAACGTAACTAACACTTCTGGCTAAATTTACTAACAGTGACTAAAGAAATACAAGTAGGTAGCTAATAATGGGTGTGGAATTACATTATAAAACTGGGTACCGGTTAAACGGTTGCCGGTTATGTGTGAAAGGAGAATATGTCCGAGACCGGGTAACCGGTGCCGTTTAAACGGTCGTCGGGTACGTGTGAAATGGCTCTATAGGTGTATGTGTGTGTGTGTGACACAAGCCGGTTGGTGGCGGAATATATTATTCTAGAGAGTGCGTATGATCTAATATTTGAATGCGAGTGGCGGTGGCGCGAACAGTACTAGCTAATTAAAACTTAAAACTTCTGGTCCAATTGCACAATTTTTTGATTTCATAGGTACTATAAATTCAACAAAATGGATATATCTTACAATATTACAATATTAGCATACCTTTATACCTTTACTACCGGTAGAATACTTTGATTTGTTTAACTTTTTCAGTACCCTTTTCTTGATACATTTTATATTTTTTAATTATTATAATATATACTATTTGTGTATTTCCAATTTTTAATTGATCTATATATTTTGGGGTTTTTAAAATGTTGAGCAATGTACCGGACACATTTGATTCCTAACGAGTATTAGGTATTTAGGTAATAATTGAACATAAATAGACATATTTAATTTTCTTTTTTTTTCAAATATACCGTCACATTCTGTATAGTAGATACGTTTTAAGAATATACAATATACATAATTATAAATTTGAATGTTAACATGGTTTTCTAAACATTAAAATTGTATGTATTTGACTATGATCCTACCTAGCTTATTATTTCTATAATTAATAAATAGTTAGGTTAACTGTTGATAATAGTAGGTTAAGTAATACCAAATAACATAACGTACCTTGTCTAATATATTTTTACTATATTTCTTAATTTTCTAAAATATACAAGTATCTATATAAAATCCTTTCAAAATCACGTTTTAAATTTGACAATCAAGTTACTTAAGTATTTGTAGATGTTATCGATGTGGTAACGACAAATGATTCAATTTACACTAATCTGTATATTATACCATTATATATTTTACTACTCGGTACTCTTGCTATATTAAAGACGGTAATATTGTATACAATTGCTAATTCATCAAATGTTACATTTATAATACATTTGACAAGAATTTAAACTGGTAAATATATGAACATATAATATTATACAATTTAACGTGGTTGGTATTATAGTTAATTTTATGGCAATCTGGTGACGCCCGGTGATTAGACGCAGTTACTTATAAAGTAATGTATGCAGCGGTCGAGCAGGCTCCTAGATTGGTATTCGCCAGGGTTCTTTGTGACGATCTATCTGCCTCCCATAAAAAAACGCGTACCAACCGTAGCCCCCACACAAACCGAATGGGGTTGTCGAGTGTCGAAAAATATAAGTTCATTTTTGTTTTATTTCTGAACAACTCTCACGACATAGTGAATTGCAAGTAATTGTGTAGAATATTGTCCACAGTAAAAACTAGCTAATAACCATGCAGTTTGAAGTCTTTAAAAAAATGATACTATAATTAAAGATGCAAAATAAATAACAAATTATTCTCATCAACAATTGTTTGCCGTTATCTTACTTACATTTCATGAATATCGAAGAAGTTTATAAAATAATTTTTATTTCACGTTTTTGGCATTCTTCAGTTAACTCTGTCTCTCTCTCTAATTTGTTTTCGTTCACTCACAGCGGCTCAGCACTCAGGCGTCCAATAAGAAGCATAGCTTCAAAAAATACTCCAAGTTACACCACTAGCATTGTATTGCATCCCATTACATGTACATATTTATATAATATTAAATATATTTTTTGTCGATTTCACGAATTTGAATGGATTTAGATGACTTTCTCAAAAAAACTTAGATTTCCGAAGCACTCATTGTAAATATAAGTCTACGTAATATTATTGTTTTCTACGCAGCTCACTAAGTACGAAGGATATAATATAAGTGATTTGTTTACTCATTTTGTTATTATGCGCATACTATTTCATTATATACACATTAAAAACAAACTACCTACAGAAGATCTCTACATAATATGTCCCCGTTCATGCAAAGTACACTAAGTACAAAAATCGGGTTTTCCGGTTTATTATTATATAAAATTCAGTATAAAAATATCTATAATATGGTATATTCAACGAAGTCCCATTATTATTTAATAATGTTTAATAAACAGTTGAAAATGTTAACTAAGTCCATTCGATATTTTCCTAAATACGCAGAAGATACTAAGTCCACACGTGGACTTAATACGTTATGCACGAGTTGCTGTATATTTATAGAATATAGTAATATGCAAAATTAATTAAGTCCATTTTTAATCAATAAAATAATAATAATATAATATTATTATTATTATTTTAATCAATATTGAATGGTTACAATCAAGATAATAATATTATCTTCCAAGATCGTGGTTACAATTAAATAAATTAGGTTTTATCATTGATTATCAATATTTATAAATAGGTACTAATATTACTATTTCTCACTAACATTAGAATATTATTTTGATAAGAATTATTAGTTAAATTATTTAACTTTAAAATATGTTTGTTATGTAATTGTTGAAAGTTAACTATTTAAGTATATTATTTAAGCGTGATCACTTTATTTTATAGTGCCAAAATGAGTCGACTTAGTAGAATTAATAATATTATTTCATTAGCTTCGACTTCCTATGGTATCAATTCGAACTTAACTAATTCAGAATCAGTAATTATTTATTTTAAAACATATTATTATAATTTTATTGCTGCTGAAGCATAATACACGTGAAATACAATACTATTTACTTAAAATATATAGAATTAATAGTTTGAATTTAATTATTTATTATTGTAATAATAGAGTTCAAATGACTTTGATGACTCCGATGCAGACTGTGATTATATTCCATGCCAAACACAGGTAACTAATATTATTATTTTAATAGCTTAGTTTAATTATTATCTTACATCAACTTATCACTTTTGTATAATTATTAATAATTAAAAACACATAGAGAAATACCTAATAAAAAATGTTTTATTTATTATGAATAAAAATAAGGATCATTATTAATTTAATGGTTGGATTAGATGACCTACTTGTAGTTTAATTGTTGTGCATTGATGAGTTATACAGATTTTAAAAAATTATTATAACAATTTATGTACATTTGACAATAATTGGTTATAAGGTATATTCATAGTATTAAACCATGATGTATAATAATATAGTTAAATTAGAATATTCAATTTTACATATTATATATAAAATAAATCCCAACATAGTTCAAAACTTAATTTTTATTAAAACTGTTAATTTAAATTTATATTTTAGGAAAATACAAACTCTGAAATTGAAAACTCAGAATTATCATACCATACACTACAACCAGTTGAGCAAGTGCCATTGATAAATAATACAGTTTATTCAGAGCATGTAGTTAATGAACCTGATAATATTAATCAAGTTAAAATTAAATCTTGAATAATAATATTAATAATAATATTAATAATAGTTGTAAAACATTCTGAAAGTGTGATTGATTTTTTCTTTTAGTGGTTTATGATGATATTCCTCAAACTACCAATGTTGATTTATTATAACCTACTCTACAAACTGTAGGAAATCAAGTAGAAACTTTATGAAAACTTTATGAATATGGAATAAATCAAATCCTGAAGGATCAATTCGAGCTATAAAGAAGAAAAAAGAAATCTAGGATTAGATAACACTGTAGGCAATAAGAAGTTCTCATCGTATGGTCTGTATATCTTTATAAGGTTTTATTAGCATCGACAAAGATTTCGAAATATCAATGAGCTTAACCTTCCGAGTACCTATATAAATATAAGTTATATCAAAATAACTGTATAATAAATTATTCTTACATTAAAGTATTAAATACTTAACAAAACGTATATTAGTATAACACTATAACTAGGAAATATTTAATTCCGATGAATTAATTTAATTAATTTGCCGACTATAGTTATCTTAATGTGCCTATGTAAAAAATCATTTTGCAATTATTATAATAATGAAGTAATCAATATTGGATTTTGTGGAGTAGCTAGGGGTGCAATTCAACGGGTTCAAGGCTGAGTTAGTTTAAGGTACCTCGTGGTATTGATATAATAAATTTTATAAATATTAATAACGAATATTATAAGAAATTACACACACATGATTATTTTAAACTTTTGTTGGACTCAGTTTTATCTTTACATGTGACACAATTCAAAGGAACCCATGAGCCATGAATTACCTACCTAGTTTAAATAATTTCTTTTTTAAATCAATCTTAACTTTTATCAAATACCAAAAAAAATCAATGCTCAATGTCTTATATGTGA
This sequence comes from Acyrthosiphon pisum, assembly GCF_005508785.2. Lineage (NCBI taxonomy): Eukaryota > Metazoa > Arthropoda > Insecta > Hemiptera > Aphididae > Acyrthosiphon > Acyrthosiphon pisum. Next base: position 18,452,607 of record NC_042493.1, read on the forward strand.
AATGAATGACTTATAAATAATATTTTATTCAATATTAATAGTGGTACCCTGGCCTTCCGAAACTGAGATCCGGCACTAGAAGTGCCTGATTATGAGAAAATATGAGCTGGCTCTGGTGCGTCTAGGTTTGATCGGAAAAACGGAAACATGATGGTGGTGTACCCGATTTGCCTATCCATAACGCCGTGTTACCATAATTTATTTTACTACTAAAATGTAATTGAAAAAACATGTGTGATAATATTATAAAATAATGAAATAATGAAATAATGGAAGTGATGGATCGAACTGTTCAAAATTCAAACTCGGTATGAAAAAATTTCGAATCGAACATTAAGCTTCTTTTACTGTTCGAATTAAAAATATTTGTTGAACCTGACATTTTGACCACAATAGTTCGAAGACCAAATATTTATACAATTCTTCAAAGGTTTATTTTTTTTAAAAAAAGGGGGTAAGTGCAAAGGGGTGGAACCATTAATTGCTATTTTTGATTTTATCATATTTATTGTAACAAGAAAAATCCATGTTTCTAATCCTGAATAAAGGTAAAATTATGTAGCCTATTGAATAAATTTAAACAAAATCAAAATTCTTATTAAAAATGTTATACATAAGTTTAAAAAATAAAAAACCAAAGTATTAGAAAGTAAAATCTACCATATAATATGTATCATGTTTAAATATAATATAACTGACCCAAAATGTAAAGCTACATTTCAAACTCAACTCGTTTTTTTCTTTGTAATTAATAATAATAGTATAATACTATATATAGTTTTCAATGTTTTCTATTTGCATTGTTTTTTTTTTTTTTATTCAAGCAAAACAAAAGATTGGACTTGGTTACTATTACTAATCCAAAGAATATGAATCCAACCGAAAAAGTACATGTCGTTGTGATATTAGGAAGAGTGCACGGATCCGAGACGCCCAGTTCCTATGTCTGTCAAGGTAAAACATTTACAAAATAAGCACGTACAACTTCCAGAATACTTAAAACCATCAATTTTATGCGACAGGGATCATTGAATTTTTGATTAGCAACCATCCAGCCGTGGTACGTCTTCGAAAAAAAGTCGTCTTTCAACTAATACCGATGATGAACCCCGATGGAGTCACTTTAGGAAATTCTAGGTAGGTAATCATTTCCCGACAACTATATTACAATTTTGTTCTAAATACGAACAGTATGGATATTTAGATTTAATTCACCAATGGATTATTGGTGTATACTTTATAGATGACGATCAATTATTATAATTCACATTGGTTCGCTATGTAATAATTAAACACAACAAACACAAACCATTGTATTATAGTCAGGTCAGGTCAGGTCAGACTGTCAGAGACATTTTGACATAACAACACGTTATCAGAAGGCGATACAGTATAACATAATATTAAAATATATATTATACATATTTTTAAAAGACATTTTTGAAAAATGTTTCATCTTTATCAGATGAAGAAAGTAGAGGCGAACACTGTAAGTCGAATATTGTTGTTACAGGACCAATTTGCTGGGAATCGACTTGAACAGAGCTTGGCACAAGATATCACAATGGGTCCATCCGATATTGTACGCTGTCCACAATCACTTATTAGAAATCGAAAAGCACGAGGTAAGCTACTTATTTACTCAAAGTTGTGTACATGGTTAAACACACTCGTATGTTCTATTGTTCTCATCTATCCTAAGTCAAGTTGTCTGCTTCTTGGTATTGTCCACCAAAAAACACAGACAGACTTACGTCATAATTGAGTATAAAAATAAAAAAAACCGGTAAATCATGGTTGAGCAATGAGCATATTCCTTTTTAGCAACATAATTGAGCATAGAATATTTTATGCATCGTGTTATTTTATTTAACTCGTACCATATTTTGATTTTATTATTTTTATACCTAACTATTATTATTATTATTATTATTATTATTATTATTATTATTATTATTATTATTATCAAACATATTTATGAAATGTGACTATCATTGACTATGAAATCATGATATTTTTTTAATTCGTACTATATTTTGAGTTATTATAAATGTTTAAATAAATATTTTTTTTATAATAAAGTTGGAAATTGAAAATTGTAACGTTGCAGAATTTTTTATGCTCAATCGTGTAAGGTTTCTTTTATATTTCTATATCCTCTGATATGCCGACAAATTGTCTCAATCGTATCGCAAAAAATTGTTTTATGCTCAATCGTGTCGTAGCCGTAAAAACATTTAACATACCTGCGCCGACTGTACGATATTTCGTCCTAGTGGAGTTCATACCACTATACCAGTGTATTTCCATGAGTGGTTTAGTCATGGGGAGGGGAGGTCAAAGATGACGCTTACAGAATAAACAACAATTTTGAATTTAGACAAATCTAAAGTTCAAACCATAAAATAATTTAACATGTTGACTGATAATACAATAATAATCAATAAAATGTTGAATCGTTAGAGTTCTCATTATTAAACGTTACTTCCCCGAATGGAAACAATCAAATATTTAAGTTTTTTACAAGTACAGTATTTATGTATTTATTCTTCAAAAAGAAAATGCAATAGGCTCCGCTGAATAAGTTCGTATGGGGTCCCATGAGTTTACAATTTTGCAATAACATTTTTAAAATATACTTAATACGAAGTATGAATTATTTAAAAACTTTTTTGAAGTACAGCAATCAAAATGTGTACACTGTACATACATAATATTATATATTGTTGATCACAACATTTTTTTTTTTATATCTAAATATATAGTAGTATAGGTTATATAGGGCTGAGAATAAGATGTCTTTTAAGCTCAAGACAATTTCAGTGTACCTAAAAGTTTAAAATATTCCTATTATTATCTATATAATTTGCAAAATATATTTTTTTTTTTGTAATTTATAAAAAAGATTGTAAAGAAACGTTTGAAAAAAGTTTATAATACATTTTAAATATAAATTTGCAATTATGTATGACTTAATTGGTTACAACGTTTGAAATTCCGAAGTTTACCGAAGATATCCGATTTAATAATAGATTTTTTTTCTTTTAAATTGTCTAATGTTTTGCAACTTTGATATAAACCAGTAAAATAAAAATTTTCCTAGAATCATAGTTTTTTGTTTACAACTTATATGTCATACGGTAAAATGCCCTAAAAATAATAAAATTGTATTTATACTCGGTCAATGGTATATGAACGGATTTGTTACAAAACGAGTATACTTAGCATACTCAGTATACTTAGCATACTTAGCATACTAGCTTTGAAAAACATTGTTATGAAGTGCATTGAAATCCCTACCCTATGTCATATTATATAAACAAAATTTACCACAGTTGGGATTTCTTGACGCGCCACCATTAAATACGTTCTCAGTATATGGACAAGTATGTCATCATCATGATGTCTATGTGTAGGTATATTAATGTTTATTATTATTACTATACGCTTAATGATGTGGTAAATCATCGTTTATAATTAAATGTAATTATGAATAGTATAATATTCTATATACACATAATAATATAATATTATTGTTATGATTTATTTCAGAACATGGAACTCGATTTGGTAATCGACATGCACGCTCATTCTTCTCTTCACGGTGTGTTTACTTACGGGAACGCATACGACGACGTGTACAGGTTAGATGGGGTCTTCTCTAAATTAAATTACATGCCCCGCAGGCCATAAGCTGTTTTAAAAACTTTCATCGTGAATATAAACTTTCGTGACAGTGGGTAAACCCGTATAGTTGAAGTTTTAAATTTATACAGGGTGCATTTTTAATGAATCCCCGAGACAACAAAGTTCGTCGAGCGTTCTTTGCGCTCAAAGGCAAAACCGTATACCTAGATATACAGAGCGAATTTCGTTTTGTGTCCATATAATGTGATACCGACCCCATGGAAGTGTATAAGGCGACGGTATGTATTGTTATACATTACCCCTAACGCGATAATTCCACCTGAAAATCTCGTTGAATCCAAAAACCATTACAAGCTTCAGATAAAATACAGGACAAACCCGCACACTTTTAGTTTGTTAAAAACCTACACTTCCTTAAAGTTGTTGTGTCCAAAAACTAAAAATCTTATAATTACTTAAAAATGTAAATATTTTTAAATGCAAAATATAAATGAAACTAGTGTCAGCAGGCGACGCCCGGGGAAAATGCAACACCTGAGAATTTTAATGATTTGGATTTTTCAAATATAAAATAGAGTATAAAAATTCCTTCTCTGTTAATTTATGATATTTATGTCCATTGCTATGCCCAATATAGTAAATACATAGGTAAATACTAAATACCTATTCTAAGAAACCGTCGTCTGTCACACTTTAGTAGTGGATACAGTCACGAAAGAACGGAGATACCATGTGTCTATTAAGGGGCTGCAGCAGGTTTTGTCAAAAATCAAAACTACTGTAAATTTGACCCATCTAAATATTAATTTTGTTTGTTATAATATTTTTATTTAAATTCCGTATCATAAAATAAATCTTAAGGGGGCCGGAGGGGGCTCCAGTCAATGAAAAAAAAGTGACTTTTAGACCAATAAGCTAGACAAA
>NC_042493.1:18457228-18458284 GCF_005508785.2 Acyrthosiphon pisum
TAGTGGCACCCTGGCCTTCTGAAACTGAGATCCGGCACTAGAAGTGCCTACTCATAAGAAAATATGAGCTGGCTCTGGTGCATCTATGTTTGATCGGAAAACCCGGAAAAACGGAAACATGATGGGGGTGTATCCGATTTGCCTATCCATAACGCCGTGTTACCATAATTTTATTTTACTACTAAAATGTAATCGAAAAAACATGTGTGGTGATGTTATAAAATAATGAAATAATGAAATAATAGAAGTGATTGGTCGAACTGTTCAAAATTTAAACTCAGTATGAAAAAATTCGAACCGAACTATCAAGCATCTTTTACTGTTCGAATTGACAATATTTGTTGAACCATACTTTTTGACCACAATAGTTCGAAGACCAAATATTTGTAAAATTATCAAAAGCTTATTTTTTTTTAAAAAGTGGGTAAGTGCAAAGGGGTGCAATTTTTGGTTATATCATATTTATTGTAACGAGAAAATTCCGTGTTTCTGATGCTGAATAAAAGTAAAATCATTTAGCTTATTGAATAAATTTAAACAAAATCAAATTCTTTTTAAAAAATTGTTAAACATACGTTTAAAAATATAAAAACCAAAGTATTAGAAATAAAAATCTAACCATATATGTATCATGTTTAACTATAATACAACTGACACAAAATGTAAAGCTACATTTCAAACATAACTCCGTTTTTCTTTTGTAATTAATAATAATAGTATAATACTATATACAGTTTTCAATGTTTTCTATTTGCATTGTTTTTTTTTTGTATTCAAGCAAAACAAAAGATTGGACTTGGTTACTATTACTAATCCAAAGAATATGAATCCAACCGAAAAAGTACATGTCGTTGTGATATTAGGAAGAGTGCACGAATCTGAGACGCCCAGTTCCTATGTCTGTCAAGGTAAAACGTTTACAAAATAAGCACGTACAACTTCCAGAATAATTTAAACCATCAATTTTATGCGACAGGGATCATTGAATTTTTGATTAGCAACCATCCAGCCGTAGTACGTCTTCGAAAAAAAAATCGTCTTTCAACTAATACCAAT
>NC_042493.1:18458384-18458526 GCF_005508785.2 Acyrthosiphon pisum
GATGAACCCCGATGCAGTCACTTTAGGAAATTCTAGGTAGGTAATCATTTCCCGACAATAACATTACAACGTTGTTCTCAATACGAACAACCATGGATATTTAGATTTTTTTTTTTATATATTTGTTCATTGAAACGACCTC
>NC_042493.1:18458626-18460680 GCF_005508785.2 Acyrthosiphon pisum
TCGACTTGAACAGAGCTTGGCACAAGATATCGCAATGGGTTCATCCGATATTGTACGCCGTCTACAATCACTTGTTAGAAATCGAAAAGCGCGAGGTAAGCGACTTATTCACTCACAGTGGCGTACATGGCCAATTTCAAGTAGACTATAATAATGAATTCAAATCAGTTTTAAAAAGTATTATCGCATTACATTCGATCAGTATGATAGAATGAAAATTGGATGTTTTGGCTAAAATAACTGTTTAATATATTATAAAAAATAGTATTTTATTAGGAACGTTTTTCCCAAATAGCCCTGCGTTGTGCCATAAAAAACTTCGTTTCAAAAAAAACTAACAGTTAGGTATTAACCCTTTGACGAGTATCGACGTATATCTACGTTTTGTTGAAATGCTCCTCAGGGAGTATGGACGTAGGTATATTTATGTTTTTAAAAAAAACCTATTTCATCTTTATGTTATGTGCGTATTAGTGGAACGATAATTTATGAGTTATGTGCTGCTATCTACTGGCTAAAAATTAATTAACTAAATCATTTTTTTGTAATCTGGTTTTAGAATTATTTTTATGAGATTATAAATTGAGTGCTGAATCCATGTGTTTTTGGTGTGGCCTATCTCACATAAATAATAATAATAAATAAATAAGGTAGCAATTTTATTTGAATAACTCAGTAGTATCAAAAAATCATCGTAGAATAAATATAGAAATATTACCAATTGTATGTGAAAATAATGTTATTATACCTGTAGTCAGTTTACCACAAACGTCATCTCCGAATACTACAACACAAAAAAATATCGGTCCAGACATCTTTTCTGAAAAATGGTTTTATTAATAGTTTTGAACACACAAAATTTAATTTTGATGATTCAAATATTGGAGTAAAACTCGATGATTACCTTCCCTTTTGACCGAATATGATATTTTTAAAACTGTATTTGACGAAGATTTGATGCAACATATAGTAGACGAGACTAATAAATTGTATCATTTTATTACATAATATAATAAAAAAATACCCGATAAATCAAAATTAAACCGTTGGACTGATACAAACGTAGATGAAATGTATCGTTTTTTTGCCGTATGTCTTCTTAAGTACTATATAAAAAAAAAAAAATTAAAGAGTATTGGACAACTTCTTTTTTGTCGAGTACTCCAGCTTTTGGAAGTATTATGTCTCAAGACCGATTTCTTATGTTGCTTAGATTACTACATTTTAATGACAATAAAAATCAAATAAAAGGGGATAGACTATATCAAATAACACCTATCGTGAGAGGTTAAAGTAGGAAAAAATTCCAGAGGGGACTAATGTCTCCGTATAGTTTTAAGCGTTCCATATATAACTTAATGTATAATGTCTGATGTATAAAATCCTAATTTGTTAAAGAGGCCGCTTTTTAACCGCCGTCAGAGGTAGGGGGACTGAGTCCTCTTGCGTCCCCCACTTTAACCCCTGCCTATAGTAGAAATTTTAAGAAAGAAATTAAAAAACATTTTTAAACCTAGTCAAAAACTCTGTATAAGTGAGAGTATAGTGGAATGGGATGGATGATTAAGTTTCATGCAATTTATTCCATCAAAACGACACAGTTTTGGAATCAAACTATTTATATTATGTGAGACAGGATATCTTATAGATTTTATTGTGCATTGTGGTCAGCAAAGTCACATCGATACATTGAACAATCTAGGCGTATCGGCATCAGTAATTATTACAACCCTCATGAAACCATTTTATAAGAAAAGGCATATTGTTTACATGGATAACTGGTATACAACACCAACTCTTTTAAAACATTTATCGTCTGAAAATGTTGGTGCTTGTGAAACAGTTAAGCCAAATAGAAAATGTGAACTAAATTTAAGCAAAAAATTAAAAAGGGGAGAATGCAAACTTGCAATTACGAACAAATCTAAAATTCTAGCTTGCAAGTGGAAAGACGTACCTACTGATGTTGTCTACTATACATAAGCACCAAATTAAAATTTAAAAAAACAACAAATTACAAATAAAACTGAACTGTATACTTGACTATAACGCTA
>NC_042493.1:18461564-18464324 GCF_005508785.2 Acyrthosiphon pisum
TCCATTTTCATACAGTTCTTACTCAAAAAACACGAAAAGACACCAGATATGAGTGTAAAGAATGCAACAAACCATTATGTCTTACGCCATGTTTTGAGGCGTACCATACTAAAAAGAAATATTAAAAAAATTACACTTATTAATTATTAGTTTAATTTGTTTAATTTTGATTGTTATCTATCGTAATTTGGATAAATTTATATTTACTTATTTCCAAATAGAGACTGAGGTATAGAAAAAAAATATTTTTAAAATTGTTTGCGCACAAAGTTCTTTATTTAGATTTTATACAATATTAGCAATTTTTATTTATAATTTCGTAATGTGTTATATTTTAATCAAGAATGAAGTTGAAAACTTAATAATAAATACATGTTCGATTTATTTTTACTTTATATACTGTGTTATAAATTGTTACTTTATCACCAAATAACAATTATCATATTTTATCTTATTAGTTGTCACTTTATATTAAATTATTAAATTGTTATTTATTAAAATTAACCTCATTTTATTATTTCTTATCCAGAAAGTCGAGAATAAAAATTAAAAACAAAATTAGTTTTTTTGCCTAGATACGTTTTTATTAAAAACGATCGTTATTATATTTAGGACGTAAATATACGTCTTTACTTTAGCTAATTTAACAAAGTTGGTAAAACCTAATTCACTCCCTGCATGGAAACTAATAAATCCCAATTCACTCATCAAAAGGTTAAAAGTAATAATGATAATAATAATATTCAATAAAATATAATATTAATATAAAATTACTTTCTTGATAAATTAAGTTATGTATAGTCATAATTAGACACCGGATTTTTATGTTTTTACATATTTTTACTGAGAGTATGCAGCTCCATTAGGATAAGCTTTCTCGACGATTCATTAACATATGAACTGATACACAAAAATTTTTAGCGCATAAAAAAGAATATTTCGAGGTTAAAGAATATTTTGTACAAAAAAACATATTTTAGGGAATATTTCGGCATTTTTGGGTTTAATTTGAATATTTTATAAAAAAAAAAATGCAAAAATAATTTCATCATACCAAGGTGGATTATATATATATCCACCTTGCATCATACCATATTTTATCAATTATGATTCACGACTAAATATTGACGCAAAGCAATATTGATAAGAACATAAATTAATAAGAAAATCAGTAGTATAACTAAATAAGTTGATTTTTTAGATAGGTACATACTAGTATTATGTTATTCAACTATTTGCAATTATTCTGTATTTGTACTATTTAAAACTTGTTATTGTTATTTTTTTTTAAGGTTCCTAATAAGGCTGCACTATTTAAGTTTGAGGTGTTTAGATACATACTATTATTCTGTTATTCAGTTATTTGCAATTATTCTGTATTTCTATTATTTAAAACTTGTTATTATTATTTTTTTTAAGGTAATAAGGCTGCAATATTTAAGTTTGAAGTGTTTAGATACATACTGTTATTCTTTTATTCAATTATTTGTAATTATTCTTATTATTTGTATTACCTATTTAAAACATGTCATTATTATTTTTTTTAATTTTTAATGAAAAAGAATATTTTTTTAGAAGAAGTGGTCACTTTAGGTAATCTTTTATTTTAAAATGTTGTTGTTGTTAATTACTTTAATAGTATTACAATAAATTGTAATGTTTAATGATGTTATAATAATAAGGCATGCAATACGTATTATAGGAATCAATGATATTTCTGATGGATAAAATGAACAGTTCTATTGTTTCAAAATACCCGCAAGTCCAACTAAAAAATGTATACCAGAATATATAAATTGCACAGTTAAAAACCATTTTGATAAAAATCTGGTCATCTCAAATGTAATATAGCCATCTGTTTCTTCTGGTACTTATGTATTATAATTTGTTGTTTACAATTATCTAAATATTATTAATTTACATTACAAAGTTTATATTTGAAATTAATATGTAGGTACCTATAAGTATTTATTTTGAGCATGTATGAATTTTACAGGACTAGATGATATTTCTAATAAATATATGAACCATTCTATAGTACCAAAATACCCACAACCCCAACTAAAAGTGTTATGGCTGGTGTAAGTAACTCATTAATTATACTTAAATTATTATTATTATATTAATGGTAATTTGTAATTTTTTCATTAGCTACAATTGAACAAACAGTGAGTGTCTTTGACTCGTTTGATTCAGACAAAGAAGTGAATATTATTATATTAAATGATAATAATTCTAATGTTACAAATGTGTCAAGAATACTGTTCCCACCAGGTAACATTATACAATATTTTATGAGTTAAATAAATAATAAATATTTTAAATTTTTATGAGTTAAACAAAAAACCTCAGTTAGTGTTAAAGAATAGTCAATTAAGTTAACCAATTAATTGGAAAAAAATATGCATCAGATGATAATGTTGAATATAGCAATTTAAATATTGTAGGTACGTATCAACAATCAGTCAATTCATCAATACACCAGATACACTTGTCAGAAAAAGACCGAGCTCGAGATGAATTAGCTCTTGATACGGTTAGTGCGATGAAATATAAGAATTTTGTACCTATTCATCATGGATTGAAAGCTGTGAAATTATGTGCAGCTAGTGCTTTGTACAAAATTCTTTCTAGTATGAAAATGAACGTCTATAATTTTACAATATATAATTTATCACCTGAACTTGGTCTATATTTTTACAACATAAGATGCTTACACCTTAAATATTGAAAATAGTTTGACTGCTTTTGAGCTGTTTA
>NC_042493.1:18465453-18467818 GCF_005508785.2 Acyrthosiphon pisum
TGGCCAATATCACCACTAAACGACGACTATTTTTGGGTAGGCAACCAAATGTGCCCTCGCCTGATATTGTGGTGGGTAGGCAACTAAATGTACACGGCGACGACAACGACGAGGACGGGAGAGACGTAACGAGGAATGTGATGGTGCAAGCTAGTTGTGGGCGGAGGGTCTCTGTGGTCGAGTCGGTTTGGTGCAATGACCACAGAGCTCACAAATACAGGGAGAATACTTAAAAAACTAACTTAATCCTATTGAAGTCTTGAGACGATGATGGAAATAAATAGACAGACGACCTGGGCGGCCTCTCACACAACATACGTATATATGTTGCTGGCGGACTCACGCGGCTACGAATGACGGACCAACGCAGACAATAACCAGGTTCCCGGTTGACGGCGACAATAACAATAATAATAATAATCAAAGACTTACGGTGGCGGTTTGAAGATCGTATTTTTATTGAAAATAGTTCAGGTTTAATAGCGACACACAATATATAATAATAAAAATAATTAATAATAATAATCGGCAACTGTGTGCACCGTGAAAATAATATAAATATATGTTGTGTTTGCTTTAATAGCGGGTCACACATATAAATAATAACAATTGCTATAATAGCGGATAACACAATAAAAGTATAGGCACTTTAATAGCGGACCAAAAAACGAAACAAAACCAATTATAATAATAATAATAATAATAGTAGAATAAAAAATAGGGCGTTGGCCGTAGAAAGTAAACAAACAATACAAAAAAAAAGGAGGTAATATAATATATATCTATGTGGTACAAGTGCGGTTACCGGTGGTGTAAAGGTGGTGTCGTTGCTGCAGTGTTAACAACCGCACTTACCAACATACGCTTCGTATAAGACTCCGTTGCAGGAAGGTACAGGTATACGGGTTGTAGGTAGCGAATAAATAGAACACTGAATTAATGTGACGCGTTGCGTCGAGATCGTTTATTGTAAGCGTTTCATAATATGCACGTTGGTCGTACGCAGTACGAGAGTAAGTAGGTACATATTAGAGCGGTCGCGTGATCGTTCGTTTCGACGGAATCGGGGGTGCTCGATGCATGCGCGATCGAGGGAGCGTTCGGTAGGTACGTCGGTGAGACGAGTCGCCGTCGGAACATGGGTTCGGGGACGAAACGAGCGGAGGTCGTTGCGATGACCGTTCGAGGTCGTATCGCTATTCGGCTTGTCGGTGCATCGGAAGACATGACGTCGGGTGAGAGCGAATTACTGTCGATACGTGTGGCTCGGTCGAGGGCTGTGAGTAAAGAGAAGGAAGCCGGCCGGCGGTAAGGCCGCGTCGTCCTTGTCGCGGGACGCGAGGCATGGCGTCGCCAATGGGAGACGCGAGATCGAGTTACAAAAGAATATAAATATAAAAATCATGGAAGTTGTATAAATAAAATAAATAATGAATATAAAATAATTGGTACCGCGCAGCGGATGGTAACGAGTGAAGTGGGAGCAAAGTGGTGATACGTGCACTGTATCGCCACATCTATCTGAGGCGACAGACCGACCGATAATACAACAACACAAAGAGATTAAACAAGTACAACAATTATAATAATTCACAATTAACAGAATGAGAGGTGTATGGATGACAAGGGAGCTGATAGGGAACGGTCGTCGTCGCCGCCGATTTCGATAACGCGAGGCGCTAATAGCTTGGCGCGAACAACCACTATACGTATAAGTACAGCAAAATAAAATAATTTTTAGTCTTGGTTAAATAAATAATCATAATGTAACCAACATCATTTCATAATTTTACGAAATTAATTTAACAATTACCTATAAAATTAGTGCATAAAAATGTTGTCATTTTACGGAGCAATTAATAATTGTTTTATTATATAACTATAAATGTAGAGTTAATAAGATAATATGAAATCTACAACGCCAATGAATGTTACAAAAATAAATACTTCTTTTGGTAAAATGTTTTTAGATTATCTTAGTCTTACTTGTTAAAACCCATTGACGTGGAAACTAAATAAATCATATGAATACAAAGTAAAGAAGCTTAACTAATTATACATAGATTTAAATAAAAGATAAGTTAAGGTTTGTCTTAATGTGATATATTTATACAGTAGAAGCCGCTTATTAGAAACACTTTGGGACCAAAGTGAAATGTATCAATTAACCGATTGTTTCTTATAAGCGATTTAAATGTCCTAATATACGGGCGATCTGTTCTGGTGTCACCGGCGATTTGTACCCCCGAGAATTTTTACCGGGGGGTAAAAATCGCCTGAGGTAAAAATCGCCTGGCGTAACAGGCGATTTTTACCCACCTTCAAAATTTTACCGGAGGGGGGTAAAAATCGCCTGAGGTAAAAA
>NC_042493.1:18467918-18469205 GCF_005508785.2 Acyrthosiphon pisum
AAAACTAAAAATATTATAACCCTTTAATTGGTTTATAGATCAGTAAGTACTTTTAAATTTCTACGAGACCAACAGATATTCCATTGCCACGTGCTAGAACCATTCGTCGCTACCTATCTTTAACAAAAACTGATAGTGGATTTGATTATTTTTTTTTTTTGGTTTCTAATTCAAAATAATTTTCAAATTGTCGTAATTTTCGTGAATTTTGCCAAAATGCTATCACTCCCATAAGAATATAATGCGGTTTACGCCCAACTTTATTTTTAATTTCCAGTAATAACGACTTATGAGGAAACTTGTAGTATTCAATTTTCAAGTCTTATGCCTATACCTAGTGATGTAAGCTTGAAAGTTTTCAATTGAAATTTTTTTTTTCATTGAAAATTTTCAGAAATTTTCAACTTTACTTTATGTTTATATGTATCAAAAAACTAATAAAAATATTCTGCTTTGGAATATAAAATTAGAACCCTATCGGAGTTGTAGTAGTGCCGGGTATAGGGGATGCAGGTGGGGGGAGGGAGACAGATTGGACACGTTCAGGCTGCTCAGATGGATTTGAAAAAAAAGTCTATCATTATAAAAAAAAAAAAGAAAAAAAGATCAAAATACTCAACTCATACTTTTCTCAGCAGAATTTTTCTTCTCCTAGATATTACTATGCCAATGATTCACAGAACGTGCCTACTGCTATAATAAATTCTACCATTACTTCTCCACCAAGCTTACATAATGAATCTAGTAACTTTTCACAACGTCTTTCTCTTGCAATTAATTAAACTAAAAAACAAAATTATTACCATTTTTCCAACATGTCTTCTCCTACTTCACAAAATATTCTTTCACCTCCAAAACAACATGCCCGTCACTATATAAAAAATTATTCTAATAAAAATACACTATGAATTGTATAAAAACTAAAATTACTAAATAAATAAATACTAGTTTCTACATTATTAAATTGTATTTTTGAATATCTACCTCAGTGTCACGGTCAGACGCTTTTCAGGTGATATTGGCACACGCAAACCAGTGTGCTGTTTTGACCATTTTGATCTAACCAGCGATATTTTAATAAATTTAAATAAACGTAATAATTATTATGTGTAATATTATCATAAATTATAAATATAAATAATTATATATTTGTTTGTGTGTGCAATGAATAATATTAGTAATTTTTATATGCCATACAGTCTTCAAATTATTTTGATTCTTTTTGATCTACGTAGGTATATGTATAGTGATGTAAATTTTCATGAAAAAAACATGAAAATTTTATAA
>NC_042493.1:18469255-18473817 GCF_005508785.2 Acyrthosiphon pisum
TGTTGATGCTCAAAAATAAAAATTAACAATACTTCCTTTTATAATTTTACACTTTTAATAGATGCTTAAAATTTAAAAATAAAAATTAACAAACGTTCCTTTTATATAATGACATATAATATATTATGATATAATATTAATTGTTGATGCTTAAAAATAAAAATTAACAATACTTCCTTTTATAGTTTTATATAATAGCATATGCCATAAATCATAAATGATATAGGTAATATACTAATATTATTTGTTGAGATGCTTAAAAACGGTTACTAATTTTGAGCACTTCTCGACACCCAAACGATTTCTCGATTTTGAATGTATAAAACCAAATGATGAAAATAATCTTTCTATTCCTGCCGAACTACATACAGCTGTAAATAACTGCATTGTCAATGTGTTAAGATCATTTGATATTAATTTCCTTTTAAATAAAGCGCTCCACCATGCCATCGGACTAATATTATTAACAGTGTCAGAATTAAATAAGTATGGTTTAAATGGAGCACATTGTGCTTGATAATTTATTATTTCAGCTAATACATTTGGATGGTAACTGTAGATGTACTGCAATGCTGAATCAGATTCTTCTTCAGATAAACGAGTGCCATTAAATTTAGGATCTAACATATTGGCTAAAAAATGTGGTGGTGTCACAGCCATATCATATCTATCTTTCAGTTTTTCAATCTCACTTGAGTCACAATTTTTTTCAAAAAAATCTAATAAATCTTTCCAGACATCAATAGCCTCACTCAAAGTGCAAGAATCTTTTTGTATTTTATCTAATGAGATTGATATCATTTTAAGTTTTTTAAAGTAATCTTCAGCATTTCTTTTCATTTCCATATCTTCTATTTTTCTTATTATAGTGGCGTCAATAGCTGCACGGTTGTTTGAACAAACTGAACTCAAAATATGCCAATTCTCTAGATAGGACTGTAGGCAATCAGAAAAAGTGTTCCAGCGCACATCAGATGGTAAGATTAATGTTTTACCACCTGCCTGTTTATATTTGGCTCCTATTTTATGACTATTTCTAAAATACTTTATGACATGTTTGATATTTGATTTTATACTATTAACTTCTAAATCGTGTGCCAATAAATTTAAAATATGTGCACTGCATCCATATGTTATGATATCACGTACATTATTATTAACAGCACCAATTTCATCAATTTGAGCAAGTTCTTCTCGCATTTTGGCCATATTAGCAGCATTGTCAGTGACAAAGCTTCGAACTATACAATCATATTTTTGGCAATTGTTTATGGCCTCTACAGCTAAGTTTAATAAATATTCTGAATTATGAGAGTTATCTTGAGTGTCGATTGTTTCAACCAAAAAAACCGATTTCTCAATAATGTCATAAACAGAAATACATACTACAGGTTCATTATGGATATTGCTCCATCCATCCATTGACATGCATACACTTTTACCCCTTAATTGAGATTTTATTTCAGAAATAGTTACATTAAATACCTCATCTAGCAAATTATTTGCAATATTATGCCTATTCGGTAATTTGTAACCAGGTCTTAGTTGATTTATTAATTTTACAAATTCTGGATGTTCTACATGTCTAAATGGTGTGTTAGTACTATAAATAAATTTTGCTGTCTGTAAATCAAACCTTTTTTTATCTATCTGAGTTGTCCGAATAACAAAATCTCCTATGGCATTTTTAGATGTTTGTTGTGTACCTTTTTTTATGATTGAAGAGGACAAACTAGAAATAGTAGATGTTGAGGCAGTTAGTGTGTTAGTTTCAATTTCACATGCTTCATTTAATATATTGATCATATTGTTATTGCTAAGATTGTCATTGTTCGATAAATCTATAAAGTAAACAAAATATTAAATAATTAAAAAATATTTTTAATATATATTTATACAACTATGAGTTGATTGTTGGGGCTAAAGCTAAATGTGTGGTTGATATTTATTCATTCATATTTCATAGTATAGGACAATTATTAGTTATTAATACTTTTTGCCTAGTCATTATAAAGCATTGGCAGAATAGTTTTATAGTACAAACTACAAATTTTGTGTAAAAAATACAAACTACAATGAAATATTAAAAATGTTATTGAAAAGTCAATACCATCTACACAGATACAAATATATTTAAATATTTAGATAAACTATTTAGTATTTAGAAGTTTAGACACTTAAACAGAAATGTAGTAATGTATGAATTATTGATTACCGTTGGAGCCATTGGATAAGCTTTGGCCATCTTCAGTATCGCCTGTATCACAAGTGTTATGGTCTTCCACAACTTCAACATCAATTTGGCATTTAACCAAATGCTCTTTCATCCTCTTAACGAGAGAAGACATTTCTTTAGAACATTTTTTACATCTAATATAAAAAATTAGATCAGAATAATATAAATAAAAATAAAACTAATTATTAGATAGGTACAAAAATAATTAGGTTAGGTTAGGTTATGTAATAATTACATATTTTTACCAATTTTTTTTATATTTTAGACTTAGTAGCAGGTAATAACATTATTAGATATTGCTTATAACTTAAATACCTATACTATATTATAGTATATTAGTTATTAGTACCTACAGGTATTACTGTATTAAGTTAAAGTATGCCTACATATTACCATTGATTATAAATACTATAAATACTATAATAATACTATAATATTTATAATCAATTATATAATATACAATATTTATACCTAATGGCTAGTAACAAAATACTTTTATACTTTTAGTATTTACCTATACTATAGTCTAAAGTAGGTAAAATAGTATAATATATGATTTTACTTACCTCGCTCTGGTAGTTTTAAATGCACCATTTGGAGTCAATTTAACGAACGAACTCCAAATATTATCCTGTGGTCTACCACTGTATGGAGCCATTTATACTAATAGTAAAAACTAAAAAACTCAAAACACGAGGCACGAATTATATTTTATAATAAATAAATATAATATATTATATAAATGCCGGAAGCATGGAATGAACCGTTGACGCGTACTGTGTAGAGACTAGAGAGAACAGTTACTTGTTAGGTTAGCTAATGTTAAAATAATGTACTAAAATCTCAAAACTGAATATAATAATTTATTAATATCGTACGTTGATCTAAAATTTCCGTACCCGTACGATATAATCAAATAAAAATTGGCAACCCTGTATTTAATTTGAAATCAATGATAACTGATAATGGTATACCGCCAGTAGCAGCTATCATTTATCCATAATTATTAATCAGTAATCACCAAAATACGAGTTTTAATTTTAAAATTAGGTACGTTTAAAACATAATATAAAACATGTTTAAAATGTTTTAAACTGAAATAATCACGTTGTAATAAAAACTTGTTTTAAACATAAAAACCACGTTTAAAACATAAAAATCGTTTTAAACATAATATTTTTTTTAAACATGTTTTTTAACAACCCTGGTGACGGGTGACGATAAAAACCAGTTGTACCCGCACCTCACGCCACCATAGTTGCAGCGGCTGTTATAAAATACAAATTTATTAGTATTATTGGTTCTTATCGCCATCTACCGAGGGTTTTATGGTACGCCATTGAAAAACCGGCCAGTGAACAATCTATACTGTATAGTATTTATAATCAATGGTACTACTCTACTATATTTTTAACAATTAATAAAATAAATTTAAAATTTAAAAATATAATATGTCATGTTACCAAAATTACTTATATTAATTTACTATTGCATTCAATTTAAAAAAATTGAATTCAACCATGTAACGTAACTATTTAAAAGTTACAAAATTACAATTTGAATTTCATTTTTTTTTTTTTTATTGTACAACTAAATATTATAAAATGATTTCAGGTAACTGAATTGGTTTTTAACTATATTGTAGAAGAGATGAAGCCGATTTCAACATGTGAAAAACCTTCTTTTCGGGCACTTATTATTGGCTTGACTAGTGACAATTTTGTACCTGATAGGAGAGTCATTAGTAATGAGCTATTAAACAAGTACAAAACATATGTAACTGACTTAACAAATTCAATTTCTGAGAAATTGTATGTATGTATTACAACAGATATATGGAGTTCATTAAATAAAAGTTATTTAGGAATGACACTGCATTACATAGAAGAAAAATCATACAATCGATTTTCATATGTTCTAGCATGTCAACGAATAGAAGGAAACCATAATTATTCAAACATTGCTAAATGTATTTCTACACAAAAATAACACATACAGTTACTGACAATGACAGCAATTTTGGAAAAGTCTTTCGTGTTTATGCAAAACAATTTGCACCGCATGAAACAGTTCTAAAAAATAACACCACTTTAGATGCTAAAAATATAAATATGTTGATGGATGCTTTTGACCAAAATACTGAACACAATTTTGAAGTAGACTCTGAATTTTTACAAAACAATACTGAAAATGAACCGGATGATATTATAGATGTAGTAGATGTTTCTAATATTTTAACTATTAGACGAAATGCTATATCTTTGAACAACTATAATGAATATTCTGAAGATAGTGATGATTTGGATATAATTCTTTCGAACCATAT
>NC_042493.1:18473917-18492627 GCF_005508785.2 Acyrthosiphon pisum
AACATGCTCTGCACATACTCTCAATTTAGTTGCTACCATTGATACTTCAAAAATTACTATTACCCAATATACAACGTTATCTAGATCTGCTTTTGGTAAATTGACAGCCTTCTGGAATTTAGTAGGCAGGAGCACAATGGCATCGGATGTAGTCTTTAATATAATCAAGTGTACATTTCCAGTACCCGTCATAACTCGATGGAATTCGTTTTATGATGGTATTAAAAAAATTATGATTTTCCGTGAAAAAATAACTGAGTGCAGTGAAAAGTTGAAGCTAGGTCAATTAAAATCAACAGAATGGAACTTTTTGAAAGAATACATTAAAGTAATGAAGCCTTTAACAACAGCTTTGGATAAAATGCAAGGGGAAAAATCGTGTTACCTTGGTTACGTTGCTCCTACTATTATAGCAATTAGACGTATATTATTAAACCAAACCCATTTAACATATTGCAAGCCATTGTCTTTATCTATTATAAAAGGTCTTTAAAAACGATACTCTTTTAATTTTGATTTAAATGATCCAAAAAGTAAGCCTTATGGCTTATATATTGTCTTCGGTGAGCCTTCCAAAATTTAAACTCAGTTGGGTGCCTTCTCAGTTCTCTGATATTTGTAAACATTTATTTCTGTCAGAATGCAATGAAGTTAGTTCTATTATAAATACTGAATCTGGACCTTCTACAACAGACAATGATAGTGGCGATGAATTTTATACACCAATTTGCAATTCTCAACTAAGTGCATCACCATCAGAAAGTTCTAATCAGTCTAGATGTGAAAACTTGGCCAGTGTACAAGGATTATCTTACTTAAATTCCAAGAAGAAAGATGGAAAAGATTTAATAATCCTAGACCATTATCCAATAGTAAAAAATATATTTTTAAAATACAATACTACTTTACCATCTTCAGCACCAGTTGAAAGACTCTTTAGCAACAGAACTCAAACTTTAACTCCAAGAAGGAATCGCTTGAGTGACAAGACGTTTGAGGTGTTAATGTGTTTAAAATCTAACAAATTGAATGCATAATTGTATTTATTTGGAAATTAGTTAAATATTGTAAATTTTTAATTTGATAATAGCTATTTAAACAATTTTATTTTAATTACTCGGATAAACATAACAAAACATTATATTTTATACATTTATTACTGCTTCAAAAATAATTAAAAATAGTTTTAGGTATTTAATGATGTTATTCTTAATTATTTAAAAATAATATACACTATTATTTGATATATTTTTAAACAATAAAGTATATTCACATTTAATCCTAATTTTTTTTTTAAAGTAGATTAGGTACAATCTTAGTCTTACAGTCTATAATAGTCTATAAATACTTTTAACTATTTTTTCAGTTTTTTCTTCATTAAAGAATACACTTTTGACTCATAACTCCTAACTTAGGAAGAAGAAGAAAACCGTTCAACCAAAATATTATTACTATCCTGAGATCTACAATATAAAATATTAATTATCTGTTTTTTTATCTAGATAAACGTGGTTATCTTTTATCTATTATCTAGATAAAAAATTTAAGTGTTATCTATTTATCTCATCTTTTTTTTTTTTTTTTTGTTTGAACCGACAGCGTCGCGGGAACTGCTTTTGCATTGCTTCCACGACGCCGCCATCGTTTATTTGGAAAACAAATAATTATACATACGTGGGGGGTAGACGGGACAGTTCCCCGACTTACCCCCCCTCTATACAAGGCATATTACATATAGCATAACATTTTACAATTTTCGGCAGTTGTGGAGATGTTCATCTTTTGACGGGCCGACCGGAGTCCGCCGCCCTCGATCTCTCGTTCTCCTGTTGAGATGCCGCGATGCCGTGATCGCCGTCCCGCCCGTGGTGTCACAGGTGGGGGATGAACAACGTGGTCGGTGACACCTCCGACGACTCGCGGTATCTATTTATCTCATCTAGATAAATTTAAAATCAATTATCTGTTATCTTATCTAGATAATTTATTGGTTATCTTTGTACAACACTGAATTTATGACTAGGTAATGTAATATATTTCATTGAAATAATATTATTACATACAATTTACTGCTATTATTATATGAATTTTTTTTTCACTTGTGCATAATATATAATTATATATTATTATAGATTTTCAAAGACTGAAAATGGTTATGTTTTTTAATATTTTGTATTATTTGTTATGTCAAGTATTAAATATTCTTAAATTCTATTAACATATTATATTGCTTAGTTTATTATTAAAAACCTTTTTAAAAAAAGTATTAGAAAAAAAGTAGTAAGCACATTATTTTTTATACTTGACTTAAAATATAATATGCTAAGATTAAAATATTTTGCTGGTAATAATGCTTCATCCAGTTTGATTATTATTTGTTCAATTGAATTTGAGTGCTTTGGTTTTTTGGGCTGAGGTTGAGGGGTTTGACAGATTCTTTTAATTTGGTTGCGAGTGAACCAGTGTTTTTCCGTATATTTGCAGTTTCTGTTGGTGGAGGTGTGAGGTTATTTGGTGTTGGGATAGGGGTGTTCTCATGACAGTTACTATTCGAGGTTGATGGTGCAGGCCTTTTTTCTTGAGCGGTAGGTTTTTGGTGTAGTGTGTGTGATGGTATTTGTTTCCTTGGTATTATTTCCGACGCTTATATCTGTGTCAGTGCTGTCACCAACGGCCTCTCGTCTTATCTGTTCATTGTGATCCGTTTCGTTTCTAACCAGAGTGGCGTTTGTGTTATTGAGGTGTACTGATTCGGCTTTATTATATTTTTGCAGTGGTTCGAAGTGTGGCCTGTTTGTTTGCATGAATAACAGGTCACTGTATCGTCAGAAAGGAATATGCGATATAATATGCCGTAGGTCCTCCAGGAGCTCCATGGGGGATCTCTCCCTCGTCACGGGAGGATCAGGCAGCAGATTCTGCCACCAACCGCGTACTCCACGTCGTTGCATGACCGCTGTGTATAGTTTACACGTGCTTTCGTAGTGCTGTTGCGCGGCGCGAAACGCGTTCTTCTGCTTACGAGGTCACCAATGTGGCGCTCGACGAATAAGTGTTGTGCTCGTCGAGGGCCAACGTAAAAAAATAACACGCGAAGTGAGGTTAACTGTATCAATGTTTATTCGAAACGGCGTAAGTCGGTCTCGCGTGAGTTTGGGGGAAATACTTTTTGCGCGTCGCGAGTCGCGTGAACGTGGTCGTTGATGACTTTCGCCGACGGTCGGATCCCCGTTGCAAAGCCCAAAGACCAGTGGTCGCGGCGGCAAGACGGTGGAAACGGGCACGTGCGCGTGTTGTCAGAACGAGGGAACTTGATGCGGACGGACAGGTTATCACCAGAAGCGGGTAAAAGAAAGACTAGGCAGCGTCAGCCGCCCGACACTTCGAAGGCGCAAACGCCGCGGAGGTGCCGAGTGGTGTTGCCAATGTTAGGACGCGAGACCGGAGGGGTGAGAGCAATGTGGTGAGGCCGGTGGCCCACCACAATATCATTAATTTATCAAAAGAAATGTCATGGCAACATGGATGAAAAACTGGTATTATTGTGTGGCTACGGAGGAAAAACGACTGAGCGTCAAATATGATGCTCATGGTAGCCAACTTGATAGGTAATTTGTTAAGACAACTGCATCGTTTTGCATTGTTACTATCAGATATTATATAATTTCAGTTTGTATGCGCAATTGTTTAACTTATTATAGATAGTTATTCCAGTATTTGATATAGATGTTATAAGATGTTGGATTTATAGACTATTATAGTTTTTAAATAATGGGACAATATGGTCTGTTATTAACAAATCGATAAGAGGTACCTAACTTTTAAAAGATTTAAAAATTGTTAAATAATTGCCCTTTATAAAAAACATAAAAAATTAAAAGAGTAGGTATAACATGCTATACCTACTACACTATAAAATAATGATGCCAAAGTCAAACCTTACCCATTTCGCAATAATTGACTAAAGACATAATTTCATCTAAATATTCATGTTTACTAATTCTATTAAATTATTTATCATCATATAACTTATATATATTGCCCTTAAAATTTTTGTTTGTATGCCATGCTCTAACGCGAGTGGTGAAAGATCTTTCTCTGTACTCAAGAGAGTTAAGAATTATTTACGTTCATCTTTGGCAAATGAAAAAACATCGGCATCATCTATTTTAAGCATTGAAGATGAAGTTGTCCGAAGCATAGATTGGAATGATATTGTGGAAAAGTTTGCAAAACTAAAAGCTAGGAAAAAATCTTTTTTATGACCCAAATAAGTTTTATACACAATATTCAAATATTGGAAATATTGTAAAATATTATATCTACCTGTTATAAAGTTATTAAATATTTAAAATTATTAAAATTATTAAGTACTTTGAATATTTATGTTAATATATAATAAATAACTCATAATTATATGTACTTTATGAATAAAAAGATTTTTTTATAATTTGGATATACTGTTATGTGTAAATAGTGATACTATATTTCTTTCTATAATGTACTCAGAATAATGAAATCAGTGTCAACTTCAAAAAAATTACTAGGCTAGAACTAAGAACAGTATTATGCACTTAGAAACTTGATTGTAAAAAAGGTGGGTAAGTGGATTTCGCTCTGCTGTACAGTAGGTTACAAGTGGGTCACTGTATAATGGATGGTATTAAATTTGAATTCAATGATATAATATCATTGTATAAGAAAAACGATTCTGAGCGGATACGGTATGTTAGTCTAGGTATAAGACATAATATTATATTAGGTACCTATAATAAATTCCAAATCAATCATATCATAATATTTATTAGGTACTTATAACGCGTTATACATCAACAAAAAACCGTGGTACTATCATAGATATATAATAGTATACTTTAGAAGTTTCAAGTACCCACGAATAATATTATACAATCACAACAAAATAACTAAAATAGTTATCCTAGGTTTTTAATATGTAATTTCGTCCAAATTTGTACTTAAAATGACTATAAAAATAAACTGCGTAAATGTATTTTTTAGATTTTTTGTTAACAGTATTAATTACTTACGTGGAATCTTGTTTTAAATTTTCAATTCTTAGATACAAAAATTGAACATTTTATAAATTTTTAACTACAAAATAATTTTTCAAATTAAAATTTGATAAATTTTGTCCAAATTTGATCTTTAAATGCTTATAAAAAAAAATTGTGCCTATGTATTTTTAATATTTTTCAACTGATATTGTAACAATATATCAGGAGCTTTGTATTAAATTTATACACTTTTTGGCCCAACAGATAAAACTTTATTGATATTTATAGAAAAAAAAAACTAACAAAATTAAAAACTTACAATGTCCGTAAACAGCTCAAAAAGAGTCAAATTATTTTAAAAATTTTATCGTATATATAAAATGCTAATATAAACATTCAGTGAAATTTTCAAGTTTCTACAGTCACTCGTTTTTTAATTACAACAAAATAAGAAAATCGTTACGTAAGAAATCGAGTGAATATCAAATGTTGTAAAAATATGAATTTCAAACGCCCATAAAAATTTAATTTGAGTTTCTTATAGACATTTTTTTTTTGGTAAAGGTAGATTATCCTATAAGGAATCTTGTATTACATTTTAAAATCTTAGATTTAAAAAGAAAAATTTTTATGAATTTATAACTCGAAATAATTTCAAATTTTCGTGATTTTTCCATATTTGGTCATTTTTTGAACTTTAAATGCTTAAAAAAAAAAACTGTGACTAACGATTTTTAATATTTTTCATCTGCCTTTGAAACAATATACTAGGAGCCTTCTATTAAATTTTCAAGCTTTTTTATCCAACAAATAAAATTTTATTGATATTTTTAGAAAAAAAACTAAAAAAAAATGGAAAATAAAAATGTCCGTAAAGAGCTCAAAATACATCAAAATATTTTGAAAATGTTATGGTGTATAGAAGATGCTAAGATAAACATTCAGTCAAAATTTCATGTATCTACGGTAATTTTTTTTAAAGTTACACCAAAAACCAAATTCAATTTTGCGTAAAAATTCCCGTTTTTCCTTAATTTTTCTTTTGTTTTTCCCGGCGCTTTTGTAAACCACTGGGAAATTTAAATTTTGACCTCCCCAATGCACCAACGATATTCACTTTCTGATCGAACAAGATACTGAAGTTGAAAATTGTAGCATTATTTCGACTACTTATCGTGTACACAGACACAAAAAAAATAAAAAAATTAATAAAAAAATAAAAAAACACACATCATTGTAAAATCAATACATTCATCGTTCCACTCAGAATCTAAAATCATAAAAACAAATTAAATAAATTTATATAAATAAGATTACAATAATAATAATAAAAAAATAAGCAGGAACCTTTAATTAATAATATATTTAAGGTAAGAGGTTAATTAAAAATATGAAGTCAATATTTTTTTGTGGGAGGGGGAGGGCCCCGGAGGGGCGTCAAATATTGTTGCCCTAGGGCGTTAATGGTGGTTAGGACGGCACTGTTGGGGGGGGGATTTACAAGGGCGGAAATATGATAAATGGCCAGGAGCGCTAATGAACAATGCTACGGCTCTGGATAATTTTATCTCAATAATATGGACATTTTCTGTAGTCATTATACAAATTTCGAAAAGGACTCATCTCTGAAAACTTAATGAATCACTTTTCCAATAAAATTTCACTTCAAGAATATTATATTATAAGAGCTTAACATTAAATAATAGTCTGTAATTTTAGAAAAAAAAAATGGTACAATAAAAACAAAATTATTATAATATAAAATAATATTCACATTTGTAAATATTTTATAAATCGAAATAATTATTCATTCGTCCCGTGTAACTAGATTCTAAGTGGGGAGACGTTGTCACTTTGTCTCCTATGACGCTTCACTACTGAATTTCAGCAAGTATTTCTACGTGATAAATATAGCAGTTGCAGCCGTGCTATGATACGTACGACCGTCAGTAGACAAATGAACTGTCGTAGGTCGTGTCGATATTCATATCTACAAGCCGATAAAATACACACACGAAAAAAGGTCAGGTTACAGGTAGCTGGAAAATCTCGGGCCGCCGTTCCGTACCGTATTTCCTGTTATTGGCCGACTGCTATTATTATATTATTATTTTATTTTTATATGTTTATTATTATTATGTTATTATTATATGAATATAGATATACAATTTACACGTAAAAATTTATTTTTACCGATTTCAACTCTTTAAAATCAAAATTTTGAAAATCGGGCAACGTGGTGACACTCAGGAAGGTATTTGGAACAACTCTGTGAAAAAAAATAAAGTTAAATAGCGTCGTCACAAAATGGGAACATACAAAAGGCCTGTTCTTTTTTATAAGGATATAAGGATAACAACAATTTTATACTTCACAATTTAAAAATTTATATACCTATGTAAATATATGTGATATAAGTAGGTACATAAAATATGCTTGCTACACAAATATATTTTAATAGTATGCCTCAAGCCGGAATCAGAAGCCTAAATCTGTTAGGGAACGTAGTGAAGACGTGCACTACCGATTCGGCCGCTAGTGCTACATGAGCAGTTAGGGTTCGTAAATACGCCTACCGGTGTTTGTCTACCGTATTGTAAGCTATAATTGTAAATATATATACATATATATAAATCTTAAATCGTGGTTACTGGTTTACACCTGTCGGAAGAAATGTGATAGGTGGGGCGGTTCCAACAGCCACGTCACTGTATGTACATTATAGTCACCAACCGAGAACAAGTTAGAAAGTAGACGCCAGTATCGTTGCAGCTGCACTCACAAAATATCATTGCTTCTGTTATTATTATTAGTGTAAACAGTAAACCATTGATTGTATTCGAAATCTTCATCCAACGGATTCTAAGAAAAAAAAGCGGGGATCAATCATCAAACCATACTAAACAACTGCTACCAATGAAAAAGGTGAATTATTATTATAAAATAAACATTCAACAAACAAAATAAAACATATTATAATAATAAGTTAAGAACTAAAATTAATTGCAACTCCTACCTACTTCCATTCGATCTTTTTGGTGATCACCATTCAAGGTAAATATTTTTTAATAAAACTTAAATAACCGGTTTCTGTTTACTTGGTATAAGAGGATCTCCATCCTAAAAAATTGCGTAACATAGCAAATTTATTCTCAGTAGATCAAGTTTAGTTTCGTTAGTTTAGAAATTAAAGCGGATCGATCTATTATGAAACATGATCGTAAAAACATTATCTATGTTTGAGTAGGGGTTTTTTACGATAATTCTGTTTTTAAGTGAGTTATAAGTATTTTTAATTTACTCTATATTATATACGTAAAACTTGCTAAAATCTATACGTACGAGTACCTACCTCTATAATAGGTAGGTATACTCTATTCAAAAATGTGTAATATTCATACCAAAGATTTTAACATTTAATACAAACTTCCTTATAAGTTAATATTAATGGAGTTATAAACAAAATTGACCGTAATTCCACAAATATTTTTATGAGCGTCGTAAAGTTTAAATTTTGACGAATTGGTCAATTTATATTGTGCAAAATAACGAACTCTTATCAAACGTTTTTTGTTGTAGATCAAAAATGATGAAAGTAAAAAAACTGAAACATTCTAATGGTAATTAAATTGTCTTTAATTTATTAAAGATTATTAATACTCAATGAAATAAAAAAAATATTTAGACTACATAATTTTTTAAAGGCAAAAACTTGAATATTTAATACAAGATCCTGTATAGTTTGTTCTATTCAAAATGTAAAAATTAGATATTTAAGCCGAGAATAATTATTTTAATTATTTTCTTATAATTCAAAACCATTAATCGTGGGGTATTGAAATTTAATCGTAAATTATTAATTACCTACCTATATGATATTATTACCTACATATTTATATAATACACAATGACACTTTCAAAAAATTTAGATTAGTCTTAGGCTTTTGCCGTCTTATATCACAAACATATTCACACCGTTCTACAGTAAGTCAGTATAGACTCAAAAGTTAATAACTAGGTACCTAGTATATAAATACAAATTAATGATGGTTAAATAATAATAATACAGGCACCTAATAATTGCAATGTTTTCGGAAAAAATTAATTCAACCGTATTACTAAAATAGCAATATAACATATTACAAAATATACTTAGATATTATTATACAGGGTGATCCATTTAAGCAGGTACACTAACTTTTTTTGATTTTTTTTAAAAAACTTTTAGATTTATGCTTTTCTAAAACTTTATACTATTTAAATTTTGTTCACCCTTATTTATTGGTGAAACCACTATCAACTTTTGATTTTCAAATGGTAACATATAATAAAAAGAACATGAATTAATAAATCCATTTTATTTATGAATTTACGTGTTAACATTTTTATTTTTTGTTGGTTGGTTTGCGAGATACAGCTCCTCAAAGTATTGAAGTGGTTGAAGAAAGTATTATACTCCGTACCGCTGAACAATTTTTATTTGTAAAACCCAGAAGCTATAACTGATAAATTCGATACCGTTCGACCTAAGGTGTATCTAACAAAATTAACATTAAAAATATTGATAATTGTTGTACTTTGTACGTGGTTTATGTCCTATTATACCCATAGTTATACGCCTTCTCGTAGCTATCGGATTCCTCCCCACCACACTACATTAAGTTTCAATGTTTTTCTTTGGTTCAGAATTCAGATCACAGTATCACACTAGGCCGGGTTGCAAAAAGAACAGTCTGTAAATATTTTAACGAATCTGTAACTTATTCATTCATTAACGATTTAATGGAGTGTTAAAAAAAAAATGAGTTGCATAAAAAGATTTGTATTTTTTTGATAACCGTGGTTACCAAATAAATAATACCACATTTTATTTGATACATTTGAATAGTGATAACAAAAATGATATAAATTATTATAGGTATTATTATTTAGTATTGTGAGTATAATCACTATAATCCAATCCAGTATTGAGTATAATCCACTTGATTACTTATAGTTATAAGTTATAGTGCCTACTTTGAAATTAAATTTATTTTGTAACTTTAACCTACAATGGCTTCGAAGTTGAAGCGCGTTCGTACAAAAAACTTCATCGAGCAAGACAAGCAGTTGTTAATTATGTAGATAAAGCAATTAAAAAATGTGATTAAAGTATGTACCTATTTCATCAATGTACAGTATAATATTAAACGCAATATTAATTTGTCTTAAATATTTTAGACTGATAGTATTAATGTAAGGAGTAAAAACCATACCTGGGAGTTAATTACTTCACAGTGCAATTGTCGTTCAGAAACGGGTTCTAGAACTGTTCAACAATTAAAAACTGTGTATGATATGGCAAAAAGACAAAAAAGATTTCCAGTTACGACAAAGTAAATTTTCATTTGTTACTAATTAAACTTGTATTGATCATTTATTATTATTATTTATTATATTTTAAAAATTAAAATTATTGTTTCGTAATAGGTGACAATTAATAGAGTTACGAAGCAAATTAGTCATGAAGAGCAACCCTTAATTGTGGACCTAATTCAATCGCATCACTCAGAACTTGTAAGTTTTCTAAGTAAAATAAAGAAGTATGAGTACATAAAAAAAGTGAGAATAGTTTTGTATATTTTATATAAATATTTGTATGACATAATTTATTGGTCAGCAATATCAAAGAGATGAAGCATGGCTAAATATTATGGATACGTATAACCTACATCAAACTACAGGGCCTAGAGAAATCGAGGAGTTGAAGTATATTTTTGAAAGCTGCTAAAATTGAAAATAGTACGGATAAGGTAAGATTCAGTATAACTAGGACTTTTAATTTAATGTATTTTATGTGTAATAAATTATGTTCTATAAATACAGATTGGAAGACATAAATCTGGTGGAGGAACGTATGCTAATAGAATGTCAAGTATTAGCGATCAAATTTTGGGTGTCATTGGTGAACGAATTGAACCTCTAGAAAACGCAAACGATGATGACGCTAATTATACAATTACAGGTATTATAAGTACAGGCACCTATGATATTATTATAATATTGTGTCTCTATTTGGTTTTCTTTGTGTAAATTCAAATAATAAATATACTATTTCTATTATCAATCTAATAAATTATGTGACACTTTCACTCCAATGTTTCTATTAGGTGACTGAATTTTTATATGCGTGCAATTAATTGCACCAATAACTTTCGGGAAATTACGCATCAAAAAGAAACCATCTTGAACTAAGTTCATTTCAAATTTTGATCTTGGCATTTGGATATATTTAGGTTTTAAACTTGCAATAGCTTGTGAAACTCTTTTAATGACACGGCAAACTGTTGACTTGTGAACATGTATGTGGTCACCTAAAACTGCCTAAATTATAACATTTATTACCACATCAAATAAATTGTAAATAAACATTAAATACAAAATCATGAAAAACCTGAAAAGCACCAGTAGCATAATATCTCAAGGCTATCAGGAGCTGCAATATTGGTGACAATGTCACATTTCGTTGAGTACTTTGAACAAAATTGTCGCTTATCATGCCAAGATCCATGAACATACATTTTGACAATCTAATAAACATAGGAATATAATATAATAGTAGATAATAGTAGGTAATTCTATAACTGCACAAGCTCCACTAGACCAATAATTTTGGGGGCGCACAAATACAAATTGTAAAGAACTCCCAATCCCCAACCCATAACACTATAATTATTTACAATAATTTTGAATGTATTTATTGATTCTAAACACAGTTTGTCATTAGATGCCAATCTTAATACATTGGTAGGTGAAAAGTTGTATTATAGGTAGGTAAATATTAAATAATAAAATATTTTGATTTTACCTAAATCTTTGTTTAAAATCTACATCATCGTAGTCTGTGATTGGATTTGACCTGTCTCAAAAATATCGCTGTCCTGGTAGCAATTCTATAGCTTGAATAATAAATAATTCATCATCAGAAGATGAAGACGAAGTCAACAAATTCATTGATTATTATTTATTAATTACTAGTTAGAAAAAGAAAAAAACGAAAATATTTAATTAAAAAAATACAAACGAATAATTGAATAAATTCACTATCGAAAATCTCAACAATAACATTGATCACATTATTCATATTGGGCTCAAAAATTTAAAATTATTGCTTATATTATATTTTAATTTTTAAATTGTTAAGACAATACATTTTTCAAATTAGAAACTGAGTAAACACATGTATAAGTTGGGTTTGTTCACTATTAGAAAAATCAACAATTAGTTTATTTTTCATTGTTACAACACTCATGAAAACAGTCTACATTCTACATAACTATTAAATTTTACAAAATACAAATATAACTATACTATTTATACTTAATAATATTATAATCAATTTAATAAGCCTTATTATATAAATATAACATATTTTATTAATATTAAATAGATACTTTTATCGAGCATTATTCAACATGACTCATGTTAGTTCCACTAGGTGTTACAGAAAGACCTGCCATATAAAATAACTTTTGTTCTTATTAATGTTTTAACATTTTTTTTTTTAATATAAAATGTATAGACCATTGAGCAACAAATACTGTATAACATTTATTATTTTTATGTTTTAATACTAAAAATAAAAAAATGTCAAAACAGCCAATCTGTAAATCTTATTTTGAATCAAATTTTGGTAGTAAAAATGTTAATTTAAGTATTTAGTTTTTTTTAATTAATTTTTTTTTTCTGGTCTTTTGAGTAAATTAATTTTAAGTTAGGATATTAAAAAAGGATCGCTAGTAAATTTGCGCAGAATATTTAGTACCACAGTGTGCGATTTGTAGACTGTACTATTTATAATCAATGCTAGTACCAACTTATGATAATATGTATAAACAAATTATAACCCTGAATATTGTTTTATGAAAACACAAAAAAAAAAATTATAGTTATATATTTTATATTAAATACATTATTACCTCATATTATAAAATAATAATAATTTTTAAACAATGTATTATTTTACTATACTTTTAGAATATATTTTTTTAAGTAACAATATACATACATATACAAACTAAAAAATTTACTAGGTATAATAAACACCAATATCTTATAAAAATGAATTATTGAGTTTGATTTCTTATAATATTGGACATAACAAAATTTAAACACAATCATTTTTAAATCTATCTTATGGTTCAAACGATATATCAATATGTACAAATATACTAAATAGGTATAAAACATAATAGGAGACGCGATGTACTTGCAATAACTACAAGATACCATCCCATGCTTTCGAATACAAAAAATCAATTTGGCCACGACAAATATAAACCTAAGGAGATTATTCATTATAATGATAACATGAGTGGCATTGATAGAGCAGACCAAATGGTGAAGTATTATGGTAGTCCGAGAGAACAATCAAGATGGTACAAGAAAGTATTATTTCACCTATTGGACATCACTGTTTGGAATACATTTTTCATTTACTAAATACGATTTGATTGCGGTTCTATGCGTTTTAAAGATTTTCGTGATATATTGATAAAAAGTATGTTGAAAGTTCCACTAGACAAAACAGCCTTGCAATTTTTTATAAATCTAAATGAAAAAGAACCCCAAAAAAGGTTATCAGGGCATTACCAAGAAAAAATTCGACCTCCACCTAACTTCAAAAGGGAAGTGTATTACAAGAATTGCAAAATGTGTACAAAAAACAAAATAAGAAAACAAACTCAAGACTAGTGCAGAGAATGCTATGTTTCACTTTGTGTTGGAATATGTTTTGAAGACTTTCATAAAAGTTTATAATTATTTGAATTGTCACGAAGAAGAACACTTTTATAATCATTTATAATCAATTTTATACTTTTATAATCATTTATATATTTGTTATACTTGTACTGATCTAGTTGGATCATATTTTTAATAATTTTCTAAGCAAAATAAGTTTACCGAGTTGTGTTATTTTATTGCTATGTACCAATATACTTTTTTAGTTTTTTAGACAAAAAAAATAAACAGAAGTTTTTGATTTAAACTATATATTTTTGTTTTATAAATATAAATATTGAAAAATTTATTTGACGGTACTGCTGTGGCAGTAGTGATATACGTAGGTACTTGATACTTACTATGTAGGACAGTACTGCTATAACAGCGGTCAAATTACCACTGCTATAGCAGTAGAATGTAATTGCGTTTCTCTAAAGTTAAAAAAAAAAAAACACAAAAATTCAGAATGTCCATCAATGTGTTAATGATTAAACAATTATTGCGTTAGGTATATTGTGCTATTAAAGAATTTTAAACTGTCGGTATAGGTAGGTACTTATAACGGTTTAAAACATACACTAAATTAGTTCAATTATTAATTACATTATATATTTAATATTTAACTATTTAATTAATAAGTGCTATGCTGCATGGCCACAAGATTTACAATTACCATTTTAGATTTAACTTTATAAGTTTTAAGATTTGCAATACGCCCCGTATTCATTTAATCTCAATGGTGCTAACCACATTTTAAATTCCTCCGTTGTTAGCCAATTTGTTCTGAATTTTTGAGGACGATGTTTCGGTCTGTCTTCTTTGGGTAGTTCACTCCTATATAGACGTATTTTTTTAGGAGTTGACGGTCCTTCTTCCAAATTTTCTTCCATTATTTCATATTAAAATATAATAACTATGTGAACATAAACGAACGACAAACCACTAATTCAGAACTGTATAGACGAAAACGTCGAAAACGATTGACAAATAAACAATTTTTGATACTACGATCGACAACACGTAATAATTAACAATCTATTTATAGCTCTTATTTTGGAAATTTGGAACTTTATCTAAGATATAAAACGACAATAGTCCATAGTCTACCACAAGTCTACCACTACAACAGCAGTCTATAGTCCGTATTCCGATAATTGTGATAAATAACAAATTTGAAAATTTTTTTTCGTTTATTTTAATTTGTCATTTTTCAGGAATTATCGTACTTTAATGTACGATAGTAAAACAGTATCGTACTTTGTACACTTACTTAAAATAATCGTATGCGCGTACTATAACTATCAGTGTCAGTTTATTACAACTGATTGATTTTTCTTTAATATTATCATTAATTAATTAATATGATATAATATTTTAATCAATTCTATTATCTTATAAGACCGTGGTAATAGATAATTATAAATAATGATAAAAGTATCGCCAAATATCGGTAATAATAATATGATTATTATAATAATAATATGATTATTATTGTTTTATGGTAATATGGAGGGGATCTGTTGCGTGCGACAGCCAAGGACAACAAAACGTAGCTTTAATGGTCAAATTAGCATATAGGTGTAATAGTACTAATAGGACATCGATTAATCAGGTTCAAAGTACAACCGTTACCAATATTGTTACCTTGGGTTGAACGGTATCGAATTTATCAGTTATAGCTCCTGGTCTTTACTCTTTACAAATGAAAAAATAGTATAAACAATGCCGCGTTTACCTACCTTTTAGAGCGAGCGATGTGACCCCTTACACACAAAATTACAATCCAACATTTACCTAAGACCAACAGACTTTTGTCTTGATTTGAGAAGTGTAATCTCATATGTGACATGTAGGTACCTTATACCTATAAAAACGATATTTATAGCGGTACCGACTATAACACCTCCTTTAACCACCAATACTTTGAAGTTTGAGAAGCTGTATTTCGCAAACCAATCAACAAAAAATAAAAATGTTAACGCGTAAATTCATAAAAAAAAATGGTTTTATTAAATCATGATCTTTTTTATTATTTGTTACCATTTTAAAATCAAAAGTTGATAGTAGTTTCACCAATAAATATAAGGGTGAAAAAAATTTAATTAGTGTACAGTTTTAGAAAAGCATGAATCGAACAGTTTTTAAAAAAAAAAAAATTAAAAAAAAAGTTTTATACTTTATACTTTTCGAAATAATTAGTTGAATGGATCACCTTGTATAGACTGATAGACCGTCTTGATTTATCATAAAATTTAAATTTAACACATTTTCCTCAATGACATATTGACATTGTACAGCATAGTGATAAGTGATAACCTTGGTACCTACTTTTTAATTCAGTTAGTACTTTTTGTTTCAAGATCAATTTTTAAGTGGATCCAGAATTACCTACAACCATTGCCGGAATCGGAACAATCATCATTTTCCTCACAATATCAGACTACCTTCAATAGGATTAATAGTTGGACGAATTTTCTTCAAGCTTAATACGTAGGTATATTTATATCTATTAATTCTAATTAAAATATTTTGAAGTTAACATTGATTTTTTCATTAGGTACATATTGAATAGGTACCTACATAATATATATTTGAAATTTAAAATGAAATACAAATTAGGGTATGAATCTATTTACTCAAAGGCTATATTGTGGGTAGTCGTCTTGCTCGCATACTGTATTTTTATAAGAAAAATGTGGAATGCCTACTACATGAACACCAAAGAAGAAATATGTCCGGAATGTGGTGAGTTCATTGTTTTTTAACGTTAGATATATGCAATTGGAAATTACTATGATAATATTTGTTTCTATAATTATTTCTGAACGATAAAATAAGTAGAACTTAAACAGATTGACCCACCGGCCACCGGTAGCTAAATAAATAGTGACATCATGAACGATAACATATGGTCTGAATTAACCCTACTTATTCTTTTAAATTAAATG
This sequence comes from Acyrthosiphon pisum, assembly GCF_005508785.2. NCBI lineage: Eukaryota > Metazoa > Arthropoda > Insecta > Hemiptera > Aphididae > Acyrthosiphon > Acyrthosiphon pisum. Next base: position 18,490,644 of record NC_042493.1, read on the forward strand.
GTTTAGAAAAGGACGGGTTTTCATTCTAAAAATAGATTTTATTCTCATTCACAAGTACCTACTGATCGATCTAATAATTACGTGATTTGAATTTTGTAATATGATTTCGTTTCCTCATCTTTGGATCCTACATATGATTTTTAACAAAAATGAGCAGTGACCAAGCGTCATAGGAGACGACAACGGCTCCCTACTTAAAAATTAGAACACATGACAAATTAATAATTATTATTTTGTTTTCCAAAATATTTAAAAATGTGAATTTTGTTTTGTATTATAAAATATATGATGTATGTTTCAGTATTTGTTAAAATCAGTTTTTTGTTTTAACCTAGTGTTGTACAGCTATCGGATTCTTGAAATAGATTAGAAGCGCACAATACGGCCGTGTGTACGAGCTGACGATACGGGTCATTCAAAATATGGTATTAAATCTAAATTTAATAGACGTTGCCACGTAATGTCTCGCAAATATGGGCACACGGGTACAGGGGGAATGCTAATATGAGTGGGGTTTACTATGTACGCTATGAGACACGTCTCGCCGTTCGAAATTACGTCAGTCCTCAATATTTATTATCAACGTCGCCGTCGCATTGTCACACTATCGTGATAGGTAGATACGTCGTACGTGTTTCTTAATATTTATTGTTTTATATTGTAATTTGTCCTCAATGGCCACGGCTGATGATATAATTAATACTATTTTGAATGATGGAATACTCGTACGAAAAAAATGTGTACATTTGCATTTGTTATTATATTAAATTATCATTTTAAGGAAGTTTTTAATTTTTAAATATAATATTTCAGTTCGTTTTTTAGTTTTTGAACATTTATTTCTTACCATATACATAACATTTTTTTAAAAAATGGGGGGGGGGGTCTAGGCTTATTACTCCTATTTTTTCAGTGTCTGCCCAACCAAAAACCTCACGTCGTTACTGATAATGAGTATATACAACATTTGTAATTAAAAATGTAGTATATAATATGGTTTGCAATATGCGTGTTGTATAATATTATATGGAGTCAAAATGTATCGTGCACAAAATTCTCATCGTATTTGGGCAAAGCTGAATTTGTTTCTTAATTTGCTTTCATTGCACGGGCATTGTCATGCAATAGCTGGAAATTGTGTACAGTGCCCAATTATTTGAGGAAAATTACAATTTTTATTTTTCTTACAGATAAGTAAGTCGACGTCCGCGTCTATAAGGTATAATATTTCATTACACGTACCTACCTATATGTATAACTGAATAAGAGCATGGATAGTCAGAACAAAATTCACACTTTTGTAATTTGTTTACAATAGTTAAATTTATTTCACAACATGATAGATAAAGGATCAAAAATGTTTTTTCAATAAGTTAATAGTATAGTTTTTTTATGAAGTGTTCGAAATTATTTTCTGGGAGTTGATGTTACAGCTATTAACATTGCACCACATATTATTATCTAAAATAAACAGTTAATATTAATCATTATAAAATTATTTTTTATTATTAGGTAATTATTATCTATATTTCCAATAGTTCTAAAATATCTAATGTATTTAAGACTTTATAATTTCGGTGTAGAAAGTAAATAAATGCACCTATGTGTGTGTAGAATTTTAAAAGGTATTTTTTAATTTTCATCTATTCCCAAATGAGGACTTGGTCTGAAATTAGGGATATTGCTGAAATTTTTTACATTATTATCGTCATTATACCGAGTGATTCTTTTATCATTGAACACTCATTATTTCAAAAAGTGTAAATTTTTTTGAAAATATTTTTTTACATAATTTCAAGTCGCTTATAAAACAACGTTTTTCTTAAAAAATTATATTTTTAAATATTTTTTATCCTTATAATTTTTTAATTTTTTGAATAACAACATTGGGTTTTAATTTTATATTCCAAAGCAGAATATTTTTCTTAGTATTTTGATACATGAAAATCGAATTTGGGGCGAGTAGTTTATGAGTTATAAATAT
>NC_042493.1:18492677-18511182 GCF_005508785.2 Acyrthosiphon pisum
AATCGATAATGAACTTGACGAAACACAACTTCCTGAAATAAGGCTTAGAAAACGAAAAAGAATGTTTGATGAAATCTCTGAAGATGAAATAATTTCAAATCCAGTAGATAATTTCAAATCTAAAGTATATTTTCTAGTCATTGATAAAATAATAATGTCAATAACAACACGATTTGAAAAATCAAACGATATTCTTAAAGACTTGTCTTTTTTAACACATGATAGATTAATGAATGCCAATCAAGGAAAACCATGTCCTGACGATATGTTTAATTCTTTGAAAATATGGATTCCTCAGATTAATCAAGATGCACTACGCATTGAATATACTGTATTTTCTAAAAGTTTTTTAGAATTGCAATCTCAAATTAACCCAGATAAAGTTCACAATTACACTGACGACATTAATTTTATCAACAATAATGAATATGAAGATGATTCTGATGAAAATCATGAAAATGAAAGTCAAGACACCAACATAAACCAATCTAAGAAAACAACACCACTCCAATTGCTCCAACTACTTAATTCATTTGACTTAATTACAGCTTTCCCGAATTTATACCTTCTATATAAACATTTGTGTACCATTCCAACAACTTCCGTTTCTTGTGAACGGTCATTTTCAAAACTCAAACTTATTAAAACTAGACTCCGGTCAACAATGGCACAAAGTAGGTTAGAAAGTCTTATTTTGATATCATGTGAAAAAGATTTGACCAATTCTATTAACATTGATGAAGCAATAGATAAGTTAGCATTAACAAGTGATTTAATGAAGAAGTCATTACTTTTTAAATAATTAAATATTATTTGTCAAACATTTTATGTATGGATAAATGTAATATATTATATTAAATTTTAAACATTACTGTTATATTTTAATACTGTACATGACGTATAAAAATGTTTTTTTTATATATAATATAAAATCACCCTTGGCATTCGAATTTAGGTGTAAATATTAATTTGAGGTGGGTGGGTGGGTGGGTTGGTATTCTGTATTTGGCCCCTGGTCAAAAAGTAGTTCGCCACGCCACTGATCATCACCTTTTAGAGCAATAAAGATGTATCCACCAGAATAGACGATCAGACATCTATAGTATTTTAAAGTTAAAACACAAAAAAAATGTACTCATGAGTGGCGTTCAAATGGGTTAATTGAACATGTTACATTAAAAGCTACCTATGGCATTGCTAATATTATAAGTATGGGTATAACAGATAAATCTCATATTATTTATAGTTAATTTTTTTTTTAAATACTTATAAAAATTAAAATAAAGAAATTTAAGTACATATATTTTACATAATTTTTTTTTTTTTATACTAAACATCTATATGATTTTGAACTAATTACAAAAATATTTACATGGTTAACAACACATAAGATAATAACAGTACATTAAACATTAAGCCCAAAAACATATTCATAGTTCAATGTTTTTCAGTAAAACAGAGAAAATGTTTGAAACCATTGTAAGCTTAACAATTGTTATACCTTAAGGTTGCACAAAAAATGTACCTTTTATGAAATAAATATTGGTTTCAACAGCTATATGACATAAGTGCCAAAAGTACAAAAATGACCTATCATTTTCGCCAAAATAAATATTTTATATAAGTAGTTTTTTCAAAATTGATATATCTTACAAAAATGATATTAAATGTATACAATATTATATGAATATTATTTTATATAAATATTAAATACTTATTTGAAAATTGCTGTCTTATAAAAATTATATTATATTATAAAATTAATAAATCATAAATTATGATATACACACAAATCAATATAAATTTAATAAATTCGTTGAATTTTTAATCCCACTTTTTTCATATATTCTACACGATTTATTTCACCATCCTGGTATTTCTTCCATTGTACAATTATTTATCAGATTATACATTTGTCGATTTAGATTAAACGTTTGGAGTTTTTGAACGATATAGTTCTAAATTTAATATCTGTTATTTAATATCTATTAACCGTGGCACACAGGCACCTAGGATTTTGGCACTTTTGTACGATATGACTTTTTTTTTCTTATCTCATTTTGGCGCTTATGTCTTCCACCGGTTTCAACAAAATTGAGTTTTCTATTTTTCCACCTAATAAAAAATTGGTTACTTTATCCACCACAACACACGAGTAGGTACTTACCAACATAATTTTAATGTTTAAGCCAAAAAAAAAAATTACTTATGAGCAAAGCGTTTGAATGGGTTGTTGATATTTTGCAGGTAAAGTATTTCTCACTTTCCGGCTAATACAATACCGTGCGAATTTTAAATTCAGTCGTGCCAATTCATGCTAATGACGTGCTAAATATTGGCATAATAAAAGTTGATGAATTCGCAAAACTTCAATATCGGGCGCGGCTGGCGCAACGTTTGGAAGGGTTAATTGATTTTTAGCAGGGAAAGAATGTCGTGCGAATTCTGTTGAACATCGTGCCAATTCATGCTAATGACGTGCTAAATATTGGTATAAAAAATTTCTCAAAATTCTTTAGAATTTAAGTTGGGCGCGGCCGGTGCAGCGTTTCTCCAGCCGCGCCCAAAGTATTTCTCACTTTCCGGCTAATATATTACCGTGCGAATTCTAAATTTAGTCGTGCAAATTCATGCTAATTGCGTGCTAAATGTTGACATCAAAATATTCTTAAATTGTTCAACGGGTGCGGCTAGCGATTGGCACGTGAAGACGCATCGCCTCAGTTCATCCGTCGACAAATGCATACAGAAGTTCTTCTTGTTATATGATGGGCCCTATGTAATCACAAGCCGCCGTCAAGAAAATGCATATACCTTCGCCGATCCAGACACCAACATAACTATTGGAACTAATGTGGTCCACCTCCGTCCGTTCCATGAACTAGTTCATGTCAGTTCAAATCAGTTCACCACTGCAGCAGGCTGAAGTCATTGTCAGCACTCAAACACCATAACAACAGGTCAAACACATTTTTCGTCTGATATTTCCGTTAATTATTACTACTTATAATTATTATTTAAATTTGCGTTCAGATATCGTCTGTCATGAAAGCTCTCCCCGATGTGGTGATTGGGAGGGGGGTTCTGTGACGTCTAGTGCAAATCAGAACGTGCATTAATCAGTTATAAGATAAAATCATTCATCCCGCGGACCTCAAGTCTCCGCCGATCAACGACCACACCAGCTGTACGGCAGCTGCATACACGCTCCCCTCCTAGTAGGTACTCAAGCACCTAGAGCAGGGACGGCGAACCTATGTCACTCCAATTTAAAATATAATTGATAAATTTTACTTCAATTTCCAAAAAAATTATTGATAATTTGAAACTATCTTCAACTTATTATTGGAATATATCGTAAGATATTGTAATCTGTACTTTCCATGTCCTAAGCTCGTAAACGAAACGATTAGATTATCAATAAATTCGTTTATCGCGTTTACGTACAAACGTAGGTACAACAGAACAGTCGACAGTCGTCAACAGATAGTTTCGGCAATGCCAAATACGCGTCCACACGGTGCGGCATTTATTTCCCGATTATCTTCCAGTAGACAATACTGATGATGCCGCGCGGCTTTGCCGAAAATACGTCCACACACACGCGGCATAGGCGAGCGGCACAAGCCGCGCGGCTTTCCTTTTATGTAGACCGCCTACTAGGCCGATCGGAAATTATGCCGCGCGGAATCAAAAAAAGCCGCAGAAAATGTATTTATGTATTCAAAGCTGCTCCGTCTGGACGCGCCTTTACACGACGACTATATTAACCAACCTTTTCAACATTGCTTCGGGCTTACTCAATATAATTCATGTTTAACCGTTGGGAGTTTAATACATTGGTGAATATTATTTTTTACCAATATTTCACCAAAAATTAAAAATTTGTATAAAATAATTAATATTATATTCTAAATTTAAAGAATAAAGATGTTAAAAAAATTAAAACTGAATCCAGAGAAAAGTGGTAGTGGGAGATTATTCCACGAATAGTGGACTGTGGATTCAAAACAATAATAAGGTCTTATGTTGCTTTTGTAACAAAACAGTTGTAAGCCGTAGTTTTAATGTTAAAAGTAGGGCTTACGATTTCACATGTACTTAAATACATGGGTACACGTGTAATTATGAAACCCGTGTATTGATCCGTGTATTTAATATAACACGTGTTTTTAATGATATATAATAATTTATGATGTATTATAAATGTTAATAAATTTAGCATATAGAAAAAAAACAAATTTAACAGCAGGTAATAAATAATAAATGTACAATATTAATAGAAGATATAAGTCTCACATTCCAGTCTTAAATAACATGATACATAATAACATTATAAATTATAATTAATATTAAACAAAAAATATTAACAACAAAACAAATAATAATAAACAATAATTATAATAATTTGTATAAGTTCATAAATACATTAATCAATTAAATGTCTATTTTGATACAAAAAAACTAACGTGTTTACATTTTTTGGTTGTAAGCAGCTCCTTTTTGGTGTAACAATATTTCCGGCAGTTGAAAAACATCTTTCAGAGCTGACTGATGTTGCTGGTTGTTGCGCCGTCAGTTGACAGCAGTTTACTGACGACTCGCGGATGTGTGGGAGCAAAATGATGAAGGTCCGAATATAGTGTGACAAAATATAGTATATATAATAATTAATAAAAAAAATAAATGCAATGCCGAAGACGTCTCTTCCAACAATTGCCACAATAATAATATTAAACAAGGCGATCTCAAATAATTATATGGTACATAACGGGCACACACAGGTGCACTATATACAAATAAAATATACAAAACAAAATACAATAATATATCAACGATACCGCAGGTCACCGTTTGTGAAACGTCGGAATCCCACGACGATGTTCGCAATGGTCTCCAAATGACAGGTACTTGGTATAGACAGCTGGGCAGGTGTGAGATCACTGACCTCTCGCAAGATGCGTCACAACGACGTTACGTAAAACTGACGAAACGCCCACAGCCACGGCGAGCAATACCGGACGGCGGTGCAACAGGGACCACACACGAAAAACACGAAAAACACGACACGGTTTACGGGCGGCACAGAGAGCAAGCACCCAAAGGACTCAACCACGAGGTTTAGTGGTCAGCGCACATGAACAAAGAAAAACCGCGTCGGCCATACACGCGGTCTGGTCGCCAAAACACACCGCAAGGCGACGAGCAAAACGCAACGATGCGTCGGGCTCGACCGCCTGGACAAGACAACACACGGCTGGCGGCACAGCCTATGGCGGCGAACGGCCCTGCGCTGGACGGCCGAGGAGGGGGTAAGCCACCTCGTGAGCTTCGGCATCCGAGGCGCAGCTTTGGGGACTTATGCCGAAACTACGGTGGCACGAAAACGCGTCCGTGTTCGAACACTGGTATTGTGAGATATTTCTTCGCACATTCGGAAATGATTGGATACTTGATTGTTCTTGTATTCCACCACTCAAAGGGATCCAAATCAAATCTTAGTTGAGGTTCAGCCAGATAACCTTGTAATTGTGTTTTTGGATCATTCATATCGATCATTATTCGTCACCGTATACTATACAGCGTATAGGAACTACATGGCACTTGTATGTGAATTTTTTGTATGTTCCGTACCTAACTGAAACCTGTGGATAATTAGTTTCAAGTATATTTTGCAACTCTTTTCGAATATCGTCTCTTGAATCAAGTGACTCATGTTCTAAGTCCTTAGGTATGTGGTATGACCGTCAACCGACAACCTATATGATATCACGTATCTTACTTAGTAACAAAAATTAAAACAAATAAACGTACCTTGATGACTGACAATTGGTTGGCTTCAAATTATGCACTAATTTTAAATGTCGACCTAATGATCCCGTAGTTCCACCAGTACATGAAAATTCGTTGACATCTTCATCACACATATTACAATATCCTTTGTCTCCAATACGTTTGGCATACTGCTATACCCAACTTTTTAATTTAGACATTTTAGAAGTTAAAATGCGAAGTTAAAAAAAGTATAAAAGCTTGAGAGGTGACACTTGAGACTGAGAGACGACGGCAAACATAATATAATATGCTATCGTTCAATTTGGACTTTGAAGTATATATTATATAATAAACTAAGAGTTTATCAATTATTATATTTGTTTGATAAACCTATTTTTGTTATTCCCATTAATTACTTTTCATATATTATTATTTATTAGGCGTTTTAATATTTGTTACGGGCTCAGCCATCCATGTCTTTTATATTGTTATATGATATAATTGATATTGTTTGAGCAGCCGGCTATTTCCTCAGCATTTGGCCGGGCAACTACTTGAATAAAAGGAAAATATGGTGTTCAGCCTTGGACCGAATAGGTGACCAATAAATATAAATAAGAATAGTTCTTAAATAGGTAAAATAATATATATTGTACAAGAATAAGTGTACGTATGTTGGCCGGGAAAACGTCTCTTCTCGGGCGCAACGCAAAACAATAATAATATAACAACAATAATGATATAATAATGATACGTGCGATAATCGCAACAATGATAATATATAAAAGGTTACCGGTCGGCACATCCGCCGCGGTGGGGTGGTGTATCGACGACGGCGGTGTATCGGCGGCAGCGACTGCAACAGCTGCGGCAGCGTGAACGAGATGACACGCATTTTTGAAATTGGGCTAGTTGTGCTTGTCTTTTAGAACTGCTTTTCATAAAGTTATGAATGTCACGAGCAAGGTCTTCAGTCTTTCGAGGTAACTGTTTACAAGCTTCACTTGCACATAAGTGCAAGGAGTGGCAAATACATTTCATTATAAAAATATTTGGACATAAAATTATAAATCGTGAGGCTACAGAGTTATGTTTACCCATCATGGTACTACAACCGTCAGATCCAAAACCAACAATATTTTCTATATTAATATTTCTTTCCGGAATGTTTGAATTACCACATTAAACAAACGTTCAGCAGTAGCCCCTTCTTCGGCTCCTTGAGCATCATGTTGACTAATAATTTGGCAAAGTTCCCAGAAATTACTAACAATGCCTCAGCTTTCTTCATCATAAAACCGAACCATTATACAAGCAGTTTTTACACTGGAAATGTCTGTGGATTCGTCCATTAGAATAGAAAATTTAGTACATTGAAGTTTTTTAGTAAGATTTTCTTTTTCGTGGACACCAATAACATTCTTGATGACACACTTTGTTTTTGTACGCTTTAACGAAAGTGCTTGGGCTATTTTAGAATCCGGGAAGCAACGGGCCAAAACTGGAGTTAGATGATCCATACCGGCAAAAGGCATATCGTGAGCTGCTACATAACTGGATAATAGTGACTCTGCATCTTTTACTTTGTCACCCAAGGGATCCACTCGCGATTTATCTATAAACATTTGTAAGGAGTTTTGACTTTTGGGTTTCGCATTACTCATCACAGTGCTGATAGCAATAAACACTCAGAAAAAAAGTGACTTAATTGACAAAAATCTTAGGAAAAGTAAAAAAAGTGACTTGAAATAAGATGCCTTATTATCATAATTTACCTTCTTAAAATATAAACTTCTACAAGTGTTTAATATTAAACCAAAATTTGAAAAATAATTAATGTTACAATCAAATTACATTTTATTTTAACAATTAATGTAATAATAACATAAATAACATTACATTTTAACAAATATAATAATAACATAAATTATATTTCTTTTTAGTTAACATATTATATAAATTAACAACAAATTATTGGTATAAACCTTAACCCTTATTAAAATAATAACGAACTATCTAATCCTTATATAGTATAGAAGGTAACACAATTGAATGTACGAATGAACATAATATAAGTCTTAAAATACTAATTATCCTATTACTAAATACTTGTAAAATTAGATCATTAAACCAGTCTTTTATTTTTTTTATTTTTTATTGGACAAACCTCAGGACAAACTATCTATGAGCTTTATTTTCTTTTTTTCCAATATATTTTGAAGTGTGTCTGCTTCTTTTTTCTTGATTTCTTCTTCTGCAATATTGTTATTCGATACAGCTGTTTTTAAGCGTTTATTGGCTTCAAAAAACAATTTGTCCGCTGCATGGCGTTTCCTGTTTTCTTCATGTCTTAAATTTTTCACTGACTTTTCTTTTTCTATTATATTATTTTTATCTTCTTTTAATTGTTTTTGTTGTTCTTCAAACAATAATGTTTTGGCCAATTCTTCTTCTTCGGTATTTTTATTTTGTTCTTGAATTTTTTTCTTGTCTTCAAAATAATCTTTATAATGTAAATATGCTCCTCTAGCCATATTTATAAATTCTTTAGTAATTAATACTAAATGTAATTTGTTATTGTAATGTTTTAGAGCATCTTTACTATAAAGAATCGCATTCAATTGACAAAATTGAAAGTGTCTTGCCCAAATTCTATTATTTTTTATAACCAAATCATGGGCGGAGTAGATCTATCAGACCAGAAAGTGAGTGTATACGATTGCAGCCGTAAGTCAACGAAGTGGTGGAAAAAGGTGTTCTACAAATTATTGATGTCAGCGGTCGTAAATGCATGGATCCTCTACAATGAGGTCAATGAAAACAAAACCAGACTATTACAATTCTTGGTACCATTGGCTGAACAAATGATGGCAACAGGAAAGGCAAATTGTGCAGTAAAACGCAAGAGAAACAGTGGAAGACCATCAAAATCGCGAAAACACTAATCAATGTTGGAGACCATTTACCTGTCGAGGTCATGACTAGACGAAGATGTGCGAGGTGTTCAATGAAAAAAAAAGAAACCAGGACTAAGCAAATGTGTCAAATGTGCAATTTACCACTATACAAAAACTGTTTCACATTGTACCATACTTCATAAAAATTAATTATATTATTTCAAATTGTCAATTCACCTAGGCTATTATATTATGTTTTTTGGTAAATAATGAAACGAATAAAAAAATATTATATAAAATATAATACTGTTATAATGAAATTAAAATAATGGTTTTTATATTTTTTCGTACTTATAAATATAAATGAAAAATTATCCCAGCTTTCCTCAACCATTGGGATATATGTCCCACACACACAATACTATTGGGATAGATGTCCCACTCATGCAATACCACTGGGATAATTATTCCCAGTATTCCAACACCACTGTGACATAAATGTCCCGACAAGAATTAACCAATGGGACTCATGTGTCCCACCTCCCCTAAATGTCCACCCCTTAATTTTTTTTTTAAATTTAAAATTGGTATTCAAAGGGTTAAAGAACCTCATATAGTTTCAAGTGATTCAAAAAAAACCTTGTACACAATTTTACAACCAACAATTGAAGGGCTACCTAGTCCACTTGATAGTGAGCATCGTAAATAGTATAGCATAAACAAATTAATTGATTAAATGTAGGTATTAATTTAATTATTCTCATTTTCTAATATACAGTAAATTTAATTAATCAAAAATTAATGAAAATAAACAATTTAAAACTTGTAACATTCTAGCTGATTTTGAAACCACTCATATTTCACAACTAGAACCTTCCAAACAAAGTGAAAGCATGGTGACACAAAATAAAGAAAATGTGAACGATAATTTAGAATTTTCAATTGGCGAGGAATGTGAATCTACATATGCTTATGATGGTATAGTATAATATTTTAATTAATAATCCATAATCCATAATAATGACGAAATATGAATACAAATAAATTATAAGGGCCTTGGTTGGTTAAAAAGTTAGTATGTAGGACTCTATGTATGTTTCAAATTAAAGTGTTGAAGTTTGTGATACTTTTTAGGACTTTGGTATATTATAGTGGTGTAACCTAACCGACACTTTTTTTAAAATTAACAACGTGTACCGTAGCACTTTTTCAAACCAAATTAAAATTAAATTATTGCATTTATTTAAAATTAGTGAATGTTATATATTTTCTGAAATATTTAATTTGTTTTATAGAAATGTTGGGTTTAGAGGACACACTTAATACAATTTAGGAAACACCAGAAAAATCTATACAAAATATAAAAGACAACAATCAAATAATAGATGACAATTTGATACATCAACGGCCTAGTACATCATGGACTCCGTTAGCATCAACAAAACTGTTGAGATCATCAGGAAAAAAATGATAAATTATCAAGTGAGTTATTTCATTTAAATATTATTAAAATATTAATACTATTGGTATTTAAAATATATTTTTATATCTAGCCAAATTTATAAAAAAGAATCACTGCCAAACATCAGTCAGTGAGAAGTTTTCCCAAGTCTGAATCTCACCCTAAAGTCATGGTCATTCCACGGCAGCATATGATTTATTCTTTCATGTACAGTGTATAGACGACGTTGATAATTCAAATATTGAATTATTTCAAAATCATCATCCTCTTCAAATAAATCCATTTAAATAAAATCGAATGCAGACGAAAATTGTGAAATTGACAACAACACAACGTATTTCATAAATATTTAAATTTTAAAGTAATATGATAAATTATGATAACAAACCATATTTATGTTATCAGTTGTTAGTTATCCGTTGGATAAGATTTATTTGATACAAAAAGTAACGGATAACTTATCCGCAACAATATCCATCTGATAAGGCATATCTCGACATTGAAAAACTGAAATTTATCAATTATTTCTTATCTGTCAGATAACTCGAGTTATCTGACGGATAAATATGATTGCATAACTGGGCGTTAGTGGTTTCATCATATATGATACTGTGGCGGACCACCGCCACAGGATTCCCTCTCTTCGGTCCCCCTGCTGCGGTTGGCGACACCAACCCGCGTCCGGCATATCACGGCGTCTCCACGGACGTCGCGGTGTGCCGGGCGCAACTCGAGCTCTCTGGTAACGACTCCCAACGCGTACACACGTACCCGCTCGCAACGCAACTCGCTAATCCTGAGCCTCCGGGCCACGCGACTCACCGAACGAATCGACCCGGCACTGCCGTCAAAGGTCGTCAAGCCGTTCGCACTCCCGCGCCCACCATGGTCAATTTACGACCGGCACCAACGCTCGCTCGAGTTCCGCCTCACGTCCAACGTTTTGCCGACGATGTTCAGTTCCGGACATAACACCGTCGTTACCACCGCAGCACAACCGGTCCCCTCTTCTCTGTAATAATTAGTTAATAACTTCTTTCGGCTCAATAAACTATAAATTAAATCTCTACTCAAATACAACGTGTTACCTGCATTCTTCATCCTCAATTATCTATCTACGGGTAACACAAACAATATGATGGCTACGGGGGAACACACAACTTTTCCTCGTACGCCACATTGGTGACCTCTTCAAAAACAAACACGCACGCCGAACACGACGAAAGCCCACACAGACGAGCAACATGACAACTTCGACACTTCAAGCTTCACCACGGATCAGGTACTCAGCCCAGCACGCATATTCTTTTGTTACATCTTTAAATAATTGTTGCTGAAAGTAAGGCCCGATGGCATCAGTTATTAAGTACTTCATATTTGAACGACTCATGGAAAATCCTTTAGGCAAAGCATTAGAAAACATACATTGGAATAAGTCAGTGATACCATCACTTGCAGAAAATAAAAAATTACTAACAATGCATTTAAACGCCCACATAACTTCAGAAATAACACTTTTGTATGCGTCTGTGTTTTTGTGTGAAAGAGTCTAGAGTTGGCCGCGGTGATCTTTGCCTAGAGCCACGAGATCATACCACGCGCCACATTGGTGACCTCGACCAGTCAAACACGCACACCGAACACGCGTTCCGCCGTACGCCGTGCTAACGATCTCGTCCGAACGTGCACGTGTTGGGGCCTCGCCGAAGCCGCAGATGGTCCTTATGACCCGAGGTTGGTGCTTCTATCACCTGCGGTTCGGCCGGCAGGCGCGCAAGTGCCGGGACCCCTGCACTTACTCGCGAACAACCCAGTAACCTTCACACTTAAAAAACGTCAAACTCACAGCAATTCTTTCTTCTTTTCGGCCTAAACATCTAAATTTCAAACTTTAACCCGCAAATTCATTCTCGAGCGCAACCACAATTCAAAATATCAAAAACTCAACTGTCAAAATTCAAAATGCAAACCGTCTTCACGCGGCTGCCCGTCATTCCCCGCTTGACCGGAACACGCACGCGGTCTCTGCTACCGACGGCACTGCCACAGCCACGAGACGCGCGCGTTAGTACGGACGCGAGGTACCTGCCCGGTCGTTAATCGTCACGGTCACGACGAGCACCGATCGCGCATCAGTACCCGCAATTCGTCAACAATTTCAAAATGTCAAATTCTACCCACAGGACTCATCTTCTCGAACACACTCGCCCGCCACCTTTCCGTTTGAACGAAAAGCGCGTACGTTCTCCGCACCTCGCGGGACACCGCACCGAGACATTTCGCGTGAGTACGATCACGGCCAGACGGTTGGCGAGTCTTCCGCCCGACAACTCCAACTTTCATCTCCAGTCAACTTCGCCGTCAACTTCAAAATTCAACTTCATTCAACGTCGATTTCGTCTTCCGTCAGCAGCTCCGTTCAACATCACCTTCAACCTCTTCAAAATTTGTAAAAATGTAAAAAAAAAATCTGTACCCTTTTTTTTTTTTCTCCTTAGGGGGAGAGTATTGTGGTGGGCCACTGTCCACCACAACAGTTCCCCCCTGTCGGTCACACCGCCGTGGTTGGCAGCACCGCCCGGCACTGCGGCGTCCGTAGCGACGGCGAAGTGCCGGGCGGCGGCCTCTGTCTAGTCTTTTTCGCATCGTCGAACAACGCACCCGCGAGGCCTTACGCGTCCACTTACGACGAGCTTTTTTCTCGCCACGTGCTTACCAGTCGCACTCGTATACGCTGCTCTCCGATCACCGATCACGGCACCGCGATACGACGACCACGCATCGCGCGCTAATTACCTCCCGCGCTCTCGTAAATACGCCGTGTGACCGACGGAGCAAAACTGTGTATTATACTTGTCACATTGTCGTAATAAATTTATCCATCTTAATCCGACGCGTTTGTGTTTTTGTGTGAAAGGGTCTAGAGTTGGCCGCGGTAATCTTTGCCTAGAGCCACGAGATCATACCGCGCGCCACAACTTTAACCCACCCACCTAAGATAAATAGATTAAGAACATTACAGACTACAGCAGTAGTACCAACACGATGCCACTGATGTCTAGGTTCAATCAACTGATAAGTCAAGTCAATAGCTGATTAAGAAATATATATATATGATATTAAAATATAATAATATTATGATCGTATTAAGAAATATCAAGAAAGTGAGAAAAGATACCATAATTACGAAAAAGTAAATAAAAGTGGTTAATAAAAAAAAAAAGTGACTAAAAGTGAGAAAAGTGAGTCGCTACCAGTGCTATCATCATAAGTTTATGCTTAGATCCATTTGCATGATTTTTTATAACTGATATATTAGCTCTAAAATCTTTATTGCACATTGAACATTTAGCTCGAAATACATCATTACTATCTGGTTTTAGCCAATATTTATATTGTGAGTTTAAGCACCATTCATCTCTAAACTTTTGATCACGATGACCCAGCTTCTCCGATTTCAGTGCATCACCACCTCGTTGCAATCTTTCCTTCTTTGGAGTCATATTCGAAGTTTCTGCATTCATAGGACTGTCTTCGTCGCTGGTTAATCCCATAGTCAGTAAGTTAAATTAATAAAATAATAATAAACTTTAATACATTTTAATTTAACTTTTTTACTAAAACAAAAATAACAAAACAATAAGCATAACAATAAGTATGGTGACTGGTGAGCCAAAACACGACGACGCTCCTCAACCTTAAATTTGTGATAGTGTGTTCTATGCTGAATTAACCATAGAGCTATAAGCTAACCTAATTAATAGGTCTATGGAGTATGGAATATGGATTATGGAACACGGTTTAAGATACATTTTATCTTAAACCGTGTTTACGGAATTAATATTTGAATTTTTTATATCAAGGTTTAATAATATATTCAACTATGCGGTATCATTTGGTAACTGTGGTAACCGTGATTATTTTCCAATACGAAATATTATATATATCAGCTGTGGATCTAACATTGATAAATGATAGTGATAACGTGATTTTACAAACATGTAATGTACCATAGTTACCCGTAAGGTTATTACTACTGTTGGGTAGAAATATAATACCATATTTTGGTTCTCTGTGGGATAAAAAAAAAAAATTTAAAAAACTACAATTTTTAATTTGAATTTAATTATGGTATTTTCTGCGTACCATAAAATGTATTATGGTATATGGTACAACGTCTAAAAAAATGGTATGAATACCATAATTATGGTACATCTGGCAAGGCTGAGCGGGGCGCGTCGGCTGTTGACGACGGCGAGTGGCCGGATTACGTAACACGAATTATGCAATCACGGCACTGAGAGCGGCGTCGCACGCGGGACTTACGCACACAATAATCGGATCGATGGCGAACGATGACGTGTTGCCGGTCGCAATACGAACTATGGCCCGTCGGAATCAGACGACTATGATGATCCGACGCGAAGTAATAACGGGCGCGAGTAATCGGCGGATAAAACGCGGCAACGCCTTTCGGTCGCACAACGGACAACGGGTCGACGATAGTCGCAACGACGTCAGAAACGATAAAAACAGCGACGAAAACAATGTAAAATAAGGAACGTGCATGGATAATGCACACCACACGAACCCGAGGTTGTCGCTAAACGGCACCAGAAAAACGGCCGGACGCGACACACTCACACGGTCAGCTCTCGTAGAGCGTACGGAAAAGACAGGTTAGACGTCGCCGGCGGCGACTCGTCCGGAGCCCCGTGTCTGCTGGCCGCGCGATGCGTTGTCTCGCGGACCGGTTGCCAAATCGTATATTGGAAACGGCGGCAAGTTCGAACAGATATAGTACACATAATTAATATATTCGTATACGTATTGAATGATAATTACTTCCAGGAAAAACCACGAATATAGTGTTGTTCTCGAGGCCTTCGAAAGCAGCGAAATAATGCACTTTTGTATAGATATAATCTTCGCAATAATTATTGCACACACAGAGCATAATACAATATAAGTATAATCTGCAACGACGGCCTTGACCATCAAACTAACTATAGTGTACGCCTTAGGGTGGTTCTTATTTATAGGGGATTTTTTTTTTTTTTTATTATTTATGACCGATTCCTCCAAAAAGGTTCAATATGTATAAAAATGATGTATACAAAATTTTAACATAATTGGATAAGTTTGATCCGTGCTCCAAAGCCCTTAGAATTGTTACTATAATAAATCGTATATGTATATGGATGTAAATATAAAAATACCTCACCGATACAGTTCAAATTTTAATCGTCATTAGTCCGTTTTTATCTTAATTGCTTTTGATATCTTATGTGAATCATAATCGTGGTGACCGTGAATGTTCGTATTTGTCATTAGTCTTTGTAAAGTTCTCGGTGTCGTTACAACACAGTGCACTTTTAAAATAGTCGTTATAATGTCACTAGCATATGAACTACGTAATCAAACGAAAATATATTTGATCGGAGACGACGCAAATCAAATAATAGGCAGTAAGTTACCATCAAACATGCAAGTGTTAAAGGTTTTGTTTTATAATCTCAGAAAAGTGAAGCTTAATTTAAGACGGAGTTTCTCTTTAGTTTTAAAAGAAACAATTGTATTTTGGGATAAAGCGCGAATACCAACAAGATCCCACGTTGTGTTGACAAATTAGAAAAAATGTATAATGAATGGAGAAATTTACAGAAACATGCAACAAGAAAAAATGAAAATGAAATAAATAAGGAAAAACAGTTTACAGATAAATTAGAAGATTTATTTGATATAGGTCATGCCAATGCTATGCAGATGATTAGTTTGGAGGACGACAAAATGTTTTTAACTTTACAACGCCAAAAAGGAGGGCCTGGCTATTTATCTGGTGTAGATTGTGAATTTATGAGAAAAATTAAAAATAAAGAAGAAAGACAAGAGAAACTAGATGCTAGGAAAAAAATGTCATTACGAACAATGTGCTGCTACTTTTAACAAACGTAAATTCGTCATTTTCTTTAATCATACCTTTATTTTAGATTCTGAGTGGAACGATGAATGTATTGATTTTACAATGATGTGTGTTTTTTTTATTTTTTTATTTTTTATTTTTTATTTTTTGTGTCTGTCATCACCTTTTAGGACAGAAAAAGTGCTTAGATTTTCTTCAACAGTATCTTTTCTGATAGGAAAGTGAATCTAGTTGGTACTTTGGGGGGTCAAAAGTAAAATTTTTCCAATAGTTTTCAAAAGCGCCGTGAAAAACAAAAGATAAATTAAGGAAAAACGGGAATTTTTACGCAAAATCTGTTTTCGAGAAAATTGATTTTGGTTTTTGGTGTAACTTTAAAACGAATGACTGTAGATACATGAAATTTTCACTGGTTGTTTATATTTCCATTTTCTATAGATGATAAAATTTTCAAAATATTTTGATTTATTTTGAGCTGTTTACGGACAATTTCAGTTTCCAATTTAATTAGATTCTATTTCTATGAATGTCAATAAAACATTATTTGTTGAGTATAAATACTTGAAAATTTAATACAAGGCTCCTACTATATTATTACAATGACATTTGAAAAATATTAAAAATCCTTAGTCACAGTTTTTTTTATTAGCATTTAAAGTTCAAAAATTGACAAAATATGTAAAAATCACGAGAATTTGCAAATTATTTTGAGTTAATAATTCGTAAAAATTTTTCTCTTTAAAATGTAATACAAGATTCCTTATAGGTTATTCTACCTTAATAAAAAAAAAAAAAATGTCTATAAGAAACTCAAATTAAATTTTTATGAGCGTTTGAAATTCATATTTTTACAACATTTGATATTCACTCGATTTCTTACGTAACGATTTTCTTATTTTATTGTAATTAAAAAACGAATGACTGTAGATACTTGAAAATTTCACGGAATGTTTATATTAGAATTTTCTATACGCGATAAAAATTTGAAAATAACTTGACTCTTTTTGAGCTGCTTACGGACATTGTCATTTTTTAATTTTTTTAATTTTTTTTTCTATAAATATCAATAAAATTTTATTTGTTTGGTAAAAATGCGTGAAAATTTAATGCAAGGCTCCCGATACATTGTTACAATAGCAGTTGAAAAATATTAAAAATACATAGGCACAATTATTTTTTATAAGCATTTTAAGTTGAAATTTTGACAAAATTTATCAAATTTAAAATTGAATAATTATTTTGTAGTTAAAAATTTATAAAATGTTCAATTTTTGTATCTAGGAATTGAAAATTTAAAACAAGATTCCACGTAAGTAATTAATTCTGTTACCAAAAAATCTAAAAAATACATTTACATAGTTTATTTTTATAGTCATTTTAATACAAATTTGGACGAAATTACATATTAATAACCTGGAATCGTGTCAACTATACACAGCGGTCATGCAACGACGTGGAGTACGCGGTTGGTGGCAGAATTTGCTGCCTGATCTTCCCGTGACGAGGGAGAGATCCCCCATGGAGCTCCTGGAGGACCTACGGCTGTCCATGCCGGTTACCAAAGACGAGGCCCTGCTAAGGGAGCATTGGTTGCGGCACCTCCCCACTTGGCTGCTGATCGCCCTGCTGCATACGCGCGAGTCGTTGGACGATTTAGCGGTCAAGGCCGAGTTGGCCGTGCGGTTCAGGCACGCGGCTTTGCTGCCACCACGCGAGGCTCAGCTCGAGGCCCATGTAGACAGCTTGGTCTCTATGGTGCGCGACCTGACACTGTCGATCGCCGAGCAGCGCCTCAGTCCGCGTGGTAATCCGACGTCTCCACCGAAGCTCCGCTCACGGGCAGCGTCTACGGACGCCGAAGACGTGGAGTCGCGTCAGCCGTCGCCGATTAGGTCCAACCCTTCGCCAGCCAACACGCTCCTCACCAAAGGATGGTGCTGGTACCACCTAAGGTGGGGACGCGCGGCGAAAACATGCCGCCTGTCGTGCGCCTTCACTAGGCCGCCGGACCAATCTGTCAAGCAAGTTTAAACATAGCATCAAAATTCCTTCTTCTTTCGGTCCGGACTTCCAAATTGTAACACTCTTCTCAAATTAACCAAATTCTCTTCAAAATTCAATCTGTCAGCTCCAATCAATCAACTTCAACCAACTTCTCCACCAACTCTTAACGCAAAAGCCAAAATCAAAATTCAAAATTCAACCCTCAAGACTCATCTTCTCAAGTACATTCACCTGCCGTTTCACCGTTCGAACGGAAAGCACGAACGTCCTCCACACCCCGCGGGACCACCGCATCGAGACGCTTCGTGTAAGTACGATCACGGCCGGACGGCCGGTGAATCTTCCGTCCCACAACTCGACACGAGACAGCCGTTCACGGGTATACTGCATCACGCGACCCCGCCCCCCGACCCGTTCTCCGTTGTCTGGAACGTACCGTGTCGC
>NC_042493.1:18511340-18518225 GCF_005508785.2 Acyrthosiphon pisum
TTTTTTTTTTTTTTTTTGGGGGGGAGGGATATGGTGGGCCACCGGCCTCACCACATTGCTCTCACCCCTCCGGTCTCGCTTCCCAACGTTGGCAACACCGCTCGGCACCTCCGCGGCGTTCGCGCCTTCGAAGTGTCGGGCGGCTGACACGTTCTAGTCTTTTTGGTACACGCTACGCGCTACCACCTCGTCCGCCTTCACCACACACTTTTTCGAGTTCGAAACCGTAATACGCGCACGTGTCTACCGGTCCGCCGTTTTGTGTCGCCGTGACCACAGGTCTCGAGGCGAAGTAACGAGGACGCGACGCCCGCAAAAGCGCCAACGAACTCACACACGTGATCAGCGAACGACGCACAAAAAACCCCCCCAAAGCTCATACGAGACCGGCCTTAAATTGCCTGTAACTGTTCAGTTTTTTTTGTAAAAATAAATTTATCCGACTGAATCTACGTCTCGACTTATATTTTCGCGTTGGCCCCCGACGATCCTCACAAACCTAACGTCGAGCGCCACAACTGTTTCACTCTTTATCATACATTTCAGCATGGAAGAAAATTTATTTTAAGAACATATTCTTCCAAAAATAGAGTACATCTTTTATCTCATTCTTGGCCGCGGTTTCTCTAAATAGTTATATAAAGTTATGAAACATAATATTTTAGTAAAAATATTTTATTTAAAAGTAATAATAATAGTTCTACTATTATCATACTTATTTTTAGTATTTTGCTATTATAAAAAATGTAAAAATAAATGTTGAAAGTATTTGAATAATATTTAAAATACTTAATTTAATGGTATTTAAGTACTTGATTGGTCTTAGTTAAAGTCTTGATCAGTATGTTTCAGTAATTTTTTTAACATTAAAATTAGGTCCAGACCAACCAATAGTATTATGTGATGATACCAGAGTATCTCCTGAAGAAACTATTCAGGCTGACATAGGTAAATATAAATAATTATAAAAATGTTTTGTAAAACTGAATTTAAGTAATCTTAATTTATTAGATTAGTTTTCTATATCATATCAAAATTAATTTATTAGATTATGATGTACATGATGGCTCGTTGCAAGAGGCACCATTCAATAATACTACAGGTAGGTATTTAAATAATTATAATATTAAATAAACTACAAACTATAATTTAATGAATTATCATATTTTTTAGATAGTGAAGATGACATAGTGACACAAGCTAATGAACATATTCATACTGATAAACCTTTTGGAAGAAAAATTAGAAAGTTACGCACAACAAACCGTCAAAAAGGATTACCTTATGTTACTGTAAAAGGTAAAAGTATACCAGTTCGTTCTAATGAAAAGCCTTTACAAGAATGTCGCTTGAATTGTAAAAGTTGGTTAGAACCTCATAAAAATACTATTTTTAATGAGTATTGGAGTCTTGGTTGTCATACAAGAAGACTAGACTATATCGCTGCAGCAGTAACTAAAACATAAACTGTAGTTACAAGAAAAAGAGTCGACACATCATTAAAAGAAAGAAATGTTACTTATCATTACTATTTTACTATTGATGGTAATCGTAAAATATGTTGCAAAAAATGTAGTTACAAGAAAAAGAGTCGACACATCATTAAAAGAAAGAAATGTTACTTATCATTACTATTTTACTATTGATGGTAATCGTAAAAAATATTGCAAAAAATGTTTTTTAATCACTTTAGACGAGAAAGAAAAATTCGTTAGAACAGTTCTAGAAAACAAGTACACAAATTCAGTTACAGGTATAACAAAAAAAGATCAACGAGGACTTGGACCTTCACCAAATAAAAAAACTGAAGCTGCTATCATAGATGTGCATAAACATATTCTTTCATTCCGAGCATACGAAAGCCATTATACACGTAAAACAAATAATAAAAAGTATTTAGCATCTCATCTTAATCTTAAAAAAATGTACGAATTATACCGGTTGACAGCATCTGAACCAGTTGGAAGAACAATATATCAAAGAGAATTTAAAATTACCAATTTATCTTTTATAGTGAGAAAAGTCGACACCAGTGACAAATGTGATTCGTTTAAAATAAGAATTGAAATGGAACAAAATGCTGAAATCGAAATTAATTTAATTAATGAGCGTGATAAGCATGTTAAAAATGCTGATGACGCTTACAGTTTCAAATGCCTGGACAAAGAAAAATCAAAATTGGATTCAACAAATATTTGCATCACTTTTGATCTTCAACAATATTTGCCAACACCATTTTTGGAGACCTCTGTGGCATTCTATAAATGTTTGTACTGGACATATAATTTAACAACACACAATTTCGCATCAGGACAAGCTTTCTGTTATTTGTGGCATGAGGAAGTTGCTCGTAGGGGAGGCAATGAAATTGCATCATGTGTTTTCAAGGACCTTATGAAACTACCAGATTCTATAAAAACAGTTACTTTATATTCTGATTCTTGTGCAGGACAAAACAAGAATTCCTACATGGTCAGTATGTTCTTTGCTCTATTATCAAAAAAGAAAACGTTACAAGAAATCAATCACAAATTTTTTGGAGCCAGGGCATACACATATGGAGTGTGATTGTGATCATTCACTTATTGAAAAACAAAAAAAAAGTCAGAAACCATTGTAGCTCATCCAAGGGATTGGGCTACATTAATAAGTTGTACTAACAAAAAAAAAAACCATTTCATGTAGATGAAATGAAACAAAGTGAAATATATGACTTAGGTAAGATTGTAAAAGGCCCTTTAATTATGAGAAAGACTAATGAAGATGGCAATAAGTTTATTTGGCATGATGTTTCATGGGTCAGATACTGTGCATCAATGTTGGGTAAGCTATTGTATAAAAACAGTCTAAGTGAAGAAGTGGAATTTAAAACTTTAAATATGATTCGAAGAGGTTCAAAAAATATGGCAAATATTATATCATTAGATCCAGCTTATGATGGGCCATTACCTATTTCAAAAGAAAAAAAAAATTTAATTGACTTACTACCATTAATACCGAATATTTATCATGCATTTTATAAGAATTTAAAGGACGATCAAAATGAAGATGCTTCGTATGACCCAGACTTGAGTGAAAGTGATTAATATAAATTACGTTATTAATAATGTGATTCATTAAACAGTTTTTAATTTTATTATGTTGTAATATTTTAATAATATAATAACATTTTTTTTTTAATGTATTAGTTTAGTGTACTTGATGAGTCACTTGAAGTTTGTTAAAGTTCTTAACATTTTTTTTCAATTATTATAATATTATTTTATACTGTTTTTATTTCTTTAAAATGTTGAATTAGTTTAGTGTACTTGATGAGTCACTTAAAGTTTGTTAAAGTTCTTAATATTTTTTTTTCAATTTATTATAATATTTATATTAATTTTATTTCTATAATATTGTAAGTCCCAACTGCCAATATTGTATTAGTGTAGGTACTTTATGAGTGAGTACCTATCTGAGAGTTGTAAAAGTAATACATTTTTTTTTTCATTTCCTACAACTAAAAATAATAAATTAATATACTATAATTATTGGTTATTAGTTTATTACTATATTCTATGTATTAGAAATTAGTGTACCTGTTCAGTGATATTTTTATCTGATAATTTATTTATTTGAAAAGTCATGTACAAAAGACTTAAGTCAAAACTAGTGAAATCAAAAGGGCATCAAAACTACAGTTATCTCGTTAAATATTCAAAGTATCAAAAATTTTAATGGTTACATGTATTAAGAATGTAATTTATACAAAATAAAAATACCTTAAATATCTAAAGATATAATGAACTTAAACGTAGGAATTTTCAAACATTGTTACTGCTGTCTCAAAAAGTTGGTCAAATTGACTTATGCCCTTTCTACCCGGAACCAAAGATTTATTGTCATGCTTTAAATAATATTCTGAGTCACATACAAATGAAAATTTAAAAATGAGCTATAGTATGGGTGGTTTCTGAGTGGGGCTTACAAAATAAAATTTCAGTTGTACGTCTGATGCATTCAAACATAACTGGTGCAGTTTTTTATGTAATTGGGTGTTCTACACATTTTTTATGTATGGAATTTAGCCGTCTCACATGCTCTCAAAGAAGTGCAAGAGAGATCAGGGACAAGGTTAAGGGTATTGTTGGCCGTTTTAAAAAAGCTTTCAAGCAGCGGCAAAAATAACTCAGGCAAGAAAAACTGAAATATTCATCTACTCTGAATGTGGTACAAGATGTGGTAACTAGGTGAAATTCTACTTATGAGATGTTATGAAAAATTCTTCTACTATCTGCTTTAGTCGAGTCTAACTATGACGTGTATTTAAACGAATCTGATTGGTAAATCATTTCAAATACATATGATGTTCTTAAGAGGTTTTAGGAAACTACTATTGAAATAAGTAGCAAAAAATCGATTTCAATATCCATAAATATTGTTCTCAGTAAAGCGTTAATAAATTATTGTGGTCAGTTGAAAAATAAATATTCTAATTCAAATGTAATATTTAATACATTTTTACGTTTTTTAAATTATAATATGTATTTTGTAGCTTATAATGGAACAGAATAATCAAAATAAAAAACCCCATAGAAGTGGATCGCTTAAACGAAAAGAGTATAACAAAAACGTCTCAAAAAATTGCTTCTAAATCCAAAAAAACTGAAAAATGTTTTTCCACCAACTGTTTTAAGTCAGAATTGCACTGAACAGCAAATTAATCAGAATCCAGAGCCAAATGAAATTTAATGTATTTCTGAAAAAGTTATACCCAATTCGCCGCTAAAATCACAAGTTCATATACATCCAATATTGATTCAACACATTGTTTTAATTCACCGTCTACGTCTATTTCAACTATTTAAAAATGTCTACTGACTGGAAATATAATACCTGAGAATTGTAAACAAAGAGAATTATTAAGTCAACAGATACGCTCATTATAAACAACGACTTTATCCTAGTACAGAAAACGTGAACTTTTAAAGACTTTTGAACATTCTGATCTGCCACACATAGATATTGTCGATCAAATTAATTTGAACTATTTTATAAAGCCTAGTGAAAAATAAAATATTCAAAGGTTTTTTTTCATTTCATCCACACCATCCAGAAAAAAAATGATGGCACCCAATTACCGTTTAATACTTCCAAAGCATAATATAGTAATTCCAGGGTGACAGACAAAAATAAAAATAAATTAGTTAACTTTAAGTTACGAACAGATTTCTTTTTTTTTGTTCTATATGTTTGGTCTATTGTTCTAAAAATTCGGTTTTTACAAGTGTTGAGGGTTTTGTTGACTGAGTCCATGTGTAATGTGTATAAACGCATAAAAGATCACGAAGAGTTAAAAATCCACAGGAAGCTTCTAAATGTAATATGAGTGATAGTCGGGGACAAAGTGTAGAAAGATGATTTAGCAGAGTCCAGTGGAATCAAAGAGAACATGAAGTAATCTTGAGAAGAAAAGTAGCTGAAACTATAATTGAAATAATAAAAGTAATCGAAGGGCAGCTTATAATTTAAATAATACAAAAGTTATCCATGGAAACTTTTTGGAAATTGTTTTATTAATAGCCAAGTCTAATATTGATTTAAATTATCACATTACTAAGGCAATCGTAGAAAGTGAAAAACGAGCAAAAAGTGGAAAAACGGGTAGAGGAAATTTGTTTACTTTTTTAAGTCCAACAACAGTAATAAACATTATTCAAACTATTTGTAAATTATTATTATTAAAAATATCTGAAGAAGTAAATTCAGCTGGTATTTATTAAATTACTATGGATACAACTATGAATATATCTACCCATGATCAATGTGTATTTGTTTTGCGGTATTTGAAGCACGGGTCAAAACTAAATATTCATAACCTAAATGCACAGAAACTTTTTTAAAAAAAAGTTTGAAATTTTGCAAAATACTTATAGTAGTGGGTCAATAAATGATCTATGTACCACTATTTTAGTAAAATTGAATTTACTTACAAAGTTATTTAAGTTTTAGTGGTGGTTACATACACTAACCACCATGCATACATTAACAACATAATTTTTTTATAACTCAAATTTCTTTATTGCAAACATAATATGATAAAAATAAATAATAACAACTTATGGATTCTGTTGGAAAACTTGGAAAACCAATCAATAATTAAACATCTGAAAATTTAAATTCATAATTTAAATAAATTAATAAAAACAATTATGTAATAAAAAATTGCAAAAATTTAATATTTTCCATACACAAGCACATCAATTTAGTAGTAAAGCACAAAACAACATAAGAAGCATAACATTGATCAAACTAAATAATTACCACATAGTACATATATATTATTTATTGAAATAATTTATATGTCGTAGGAAGCAGCTGAACATGTATCTTTCTGTAGAATAACATATAACACAATAAACATTTAATTATTATCGACTTACCTTTTATTTTTAAAATGTTCCACATTAGGTAGTTTCCTATGTATAATAAATGCATTTGTTATTGCACAATCTACAAAATGAAACACTAACCGCATATACCACTTAACATATTTTCTGTCTAATGAATAATCTCCTTTTAATCTGTCAAAATTGTCTACATAATTCATATTTTTATTATAATCGACTAATACTTATGGACAGGGTACGTTTACAATTGTTCCATCTTTTTGTTTCCTTTTAACTGAAATAGGTTCTTGAGGTAATGGACGTAATGAAAGTAAATGCACACTTCTTTTATCTTTCCATTTGCACATTGTGCTATTTGTATCGCTAGTGTTCCAGTCAAAGTCTCCTCTCATCAGTTTTTTATCATCTGATAGTTTTGGTAAATTTTTCCTGTTTGAATTTACTGTACCAATGGCATAGATATTATTTTGTTTCAAAATGTTATATAAATTATAAC
>NC_042493.1:18518325-18521020 GCF_005508785.2 Acyrthosiphon pisum
CTGGCCACCTGGAATTGTTGACAGTGATGTCCTACAAATGGCACAGGATCCTGAATATACATGGACTAAGTATAAAGTTAATGTTCATGGTGGGAACAAAACTTTTGGTAAGTTATTATGAAAACTAATTAATAGTTAGTTTTTATTTGTAAACAATTGTAAAAATGGACTCATAAAAAATATTTGATTTATTTTATAGATAACTTTAGGAAAGCATGGATAAGCAAGATGGAAAGCAAGATAAAAAAAACAACTTCGGAAACAGAAGTAGAAGAATATAAGGTTGTAAGGCATAAAATAACTAAAAAGATGCCTGCTTTGAAATAAATCCGTATTTGATATATCTGAATATCTGATGAAAGTGATAATTCCAGAAATTCTGATGGCAATTGTTTAATTTTTCATTTCCTTTAATTGTAAATGTCATTAGTTTTAATTTAAATAATTGTATTTAGATAATTGTTTTGATGTAATAGCTTCTGCCAACTAACATTTAACTGTAACTGATGCACTGTAACTGTAACCTACGATCGTATGTGACATGTGCCATCGGAATTCAGTCCCCCCCCCCCCCCCGAACTTTAAGATCTAGTTACGCCTATGACGGAGAATGTTTAAAACAAATAGTTTAGACATTTCTTTAAATGTTTTTGGATTTTAGAAAAAATATTTGTCTTTGACAAAAGGAAATGATTCATTACTCTATCCTCAATTAGCTTCACTAGTTAATATTATATTCTGTCTGCCTCATAGTAGTGCTTGTGTAGAAAGGATATTTAGTAAAGTTAATTTAAATTTTAAACAAAACCGAACAACGAAATAGATTAGGTACTAATACATTAAATGGTATATTACATTGCAAACAATATATTTCCAAAAATAATGAAAACTGGTATACATACGAAATTAATAGTAAGTTGATAAACAAGCATAATAGCAACATGTATCAATAATATAAAGACTGAAATATTTTAAGTTTAAGCTTTTAAACATTTGTATATTTGTTTTATAATTTATTTTGTTATAAGTCTGACTACATTTTACCTATTATATTATGCATGAATATAATTTGTTTTCATTATTTATTTTGTAACTTTAATAAATAGTTTGTTATTATTTTGTTTAACTATACTTGAGATATTTCTATTATTTACAGTGATTTTATATAGGCACTCAAGTTTGACTACATTAACCTGTTATAATGTATAATATATAATTTGTTTTCATATTTATTTTGTAATTTTAATAAAGAATTTGTTATTATTTTAATTAGGCATTTAAAAAATAAATTTAGTGTAACAATTTAAGTTTTTTAATGAAACATTTAGTGAGTATAAATACTATGACACTGACAACCTATCATATAAAGTCAACTATATTGTTTTATATGAAACAAAAAAAATTCGAAACTTTTGGCAATAAAAATTATTTTCGGTGAATTTTGGTGATTTTTTTTTTTTAATTACGTTTGGCGAATTTTTCAAAACTTTTACGTGATAAAATTGAAGAATTCTCAATTTTTGATCTGGCAACACTGATGTTATCATACATTCATTATTCTCCATGGACTAAGATATAATGGGCTGGAAACAACCAGACAGTAAATAAAAACGGTTGATATCACTTTCATCGATGTCGATGAAAAATATAATATCAATTTGGCTTG
This sequence comes from Acyrthosiphon pisum, assembly GCF_005508785.2. Lineage (NCBI taxonomy): Eukaryota > Metazoa > Arthropoda > Insecta > Hemiptera > Aphididae > Acyrthosiphon > Acyrthosiphon pisum. The sequence continues at coordinate 18,519,992 of NC_042493.1, forward strand.
GAATAAACAACAAATAACATTTATCACTGGCCGCCGAATTTTTAAATTTTTAAATTTTCAATATATTATTATATTATTATAATATACAAAATACAAATAAAATTTCACAACTGAGTAAGGCCGTATCTGAGGGAGGTCCAGGGGTCTGGATCCCCCCTGAAATTTTTTCAATATGTCTTATTTTTAACCAAATATCGAAACATATTAAATTCAATAAAATTACAATATACATGTTTTGAACATTCTCCATCCTACATGTCAACTTCTTAAACTTAAATAAACAATCTTACATATAACGATTCATTATTTGAATAATTAACAATGGAAATACATTATTATACGTTATTCCTTATGTTCAATGCCATTAAAACTGAAATATTTATCTCGTATAAATATTGCTGAAGTTATATTGTGAAATTCAAAACAATTCACTCATACCAATATAATGCATATTTAATATACACATACAATGAATACTAATGACTGAATTGTTGTATCCAAGCAGACTTATTTTATTTATTTTTAAGTACATACTGTGATCCATATTTATTTGGTATAATCATATAGAATCAGAAATTTTTTTTTAAACTTAATTGAGTTTTATATTGTACCAAAGTATTGTGTATTATTTACAACATATTAAGATATCAATCGTGTAAATTGCGATATTGTTAATCTCTAGCAGTCAACAACAAAAAAACTTCTTTATTTCTAACAATATGTAATAACTAATTAAATTACATTTAACTATTAATATAATAAAATTGATATACCTTAAAACAAATATAATAATTTATAATATGTTTAATTATGTAAATCAGGTAGTCAATCTCTATTGATGAATATATAATAATATAATTTTTGATATTATTAATATACAGTTAAATTCTAAACAGTTCTTTATGATATCCAACTATCTTAGTTAACTGTTTAACACTATTGGTTAATTCAATAATAATTTTTTTCACACACCACATTTACTAAAGAGTAATTTACATTTTTACACTAACCACGAACAACATCTCAAAA
>NC_042493.1:18521611-18540739 GCF_005508785.2 Acyrthosiphon pisum
TCTCAACACTCCTCCTTAATCCTAACACTAAGTGCAGTAGAAAAAAATCATTCATATAGAAGGTTGGATTAATAGTTAATACAATAAATTCTTGTAAGCATAACAAATTATAGATGCCAAACATGTAAGGACAAAAATGATTATATATAGCAAAACTATACATGTTGTTTTTTTTATTTTAGATTAGCTTTAATTTTGACTTGAGAAATTCAAATTTTGATGGTGGTAAGGATTTGGTGAAAATGTCGGCGACCTGTTCTTTAGTTGGGATGTAAGTGATTGATATGTTTTTTTATATTCTTATGTAAAAAGGAATATTTGATGTCCAGGTGTTTTATCCTTTGGTGTTGTCTTGGTCTGCAGACTGTTTCTATGCATGATTATCTTCATAAATTTCGATTGGACAGTGTTTTTCGCCGAGTTCTATCATTAATCCTTTGTAACCATATGGCTTCGGTTACTGCACTAGCCATTGATATTAGTTCAGCTTCTGTTGATGACAAGGAGACGGTAGGTTGTTTTTGAGTTTTCCATGCTACAAGACATCCATACATTTTCAAACAGTAACCTGTTATTGACTTGCGGTCGGCGCCATTTGCCCAGTCGGCATCTGTGTATCCTATTATTTGTTCTTAACTGTTGTGGAAAAGTAAGTCCAAATTTATAGTATCTTTAATGTACCTCAAAACTCTCTTTAAATAGTTCCAGTGGGTGTCAGTAGGATTTTCTTGGGTCGACTTAGGTAGTTGACTGCATAACAGAGGTCAGGTCGTGATACCATCGCTACATAACTGAGACATCCTATAAGTTCACGGTATGGATGCGCTGTCTTTTTCTCTTTGACGTCCTCGAGTCTTAGACGGGGTTTCATAGGTGTTTTAGAGGGCTTACAATTTTCCATGCCAAATCTCTGAAGTACACTGTTGAGATAAGTCGTTTGATTGATGCTTATGTCTTCCTGTTGAAGTCCCTCTTGAGGTTGAGACCCAAAAAGTGTTCACATTGACCAAAGTCTTCCATGTCAAACGTCTTTTGCAGTTTTTTCTTGATGCATTCGATGGAGGCTATGTCAGCGCCTATGATTAATATATCATCAACATATATAGCAATGAACAGACTATCATTGGAATTCTTGTACACACGATTGTCAGATTTAAGGTGGTTGAACCAATTCTTCACCAGCATTTGGTCACAGCTGTGATTCCATACACGAGCTGCCTGTTTTAGTCCGTAGATTGATTTGTGTAATTTGCATACCAAATTTGTGTTTGTTCTGTAACCCTCAGGTTGACATATGTACACCTCTTCATCAAGGACTCCGTTAAGGAAGGCTGTGTGCACGTCCATTTGATGTATATGCATTTTTCTGTTATTTGCTATGGCTAGGAGTGAACGAATAGTAGTGATGTTCGTCACTGGTGAGTAGGTTTCATAGTAGTCAACTCCATGTGTTTGTGCATATCCTTTTGCTACCAGTCTTGCTTTGTAACGGTGTATTTTTCCGTTTGCATCCTTTTTAATTTTGAATGTTCATTTGCATCCTATTGCTTTCTTTCCCTTCTGGCAGTTCGACAAGTGACCATGTACGATTTTTGTTTAGAGAGTTTATCTCTTCCTTCATTGCTTGTTCCCATTCTGCAGATTCATTCCGATTGATCGCTTCTTCGTATGAGAATGGTTCGCCTGTGTTTTCTATTATTGAGGCGTGCGCTGTGTAGTAGTCTTTGGTCCATACAGGTGGTCGTATTTCCCTCTTTGGACGTGTAAATGGTTCAATGAATGTTTTATTCAAGTCAGTGTCAGAGTCATAGTGGTTTTCATCGTTTTCTGCGCTGGTTACTATTTCATGTTGGTCATCGACAGCTTGTTCGATTTTTCTTTCTTCAGGCATTTGGTCGCTTTCCATAAAAACTTGTGTAAGACCGTTCGCCTTGTTTGTCTCATCAAATTTAATATTCCTACCGTTGATGATTCTTTTGTTCTTAGAATCCCATAAACGGTATCCATGGTTGTTGTATCCTATCAGAGTAAACAGTTCAGATTTTTCATCAAATTTATTTCTGGTATGGTTAGGTTTAAGTAAGTAAGCTTTGCATCCGAATACACGAAGGTTGCTTATATCTGGCTTAAAACCAAACCACAGTTCTGCTGGTGTAACATTGTTTAAAGCTGTTGTATACGACCTGTTCAATAGGTATGCTGCTGTCTGTATTGCTTCGTTCCACATTTCTTTTGCCTTCGATGAGTAGAGATCGACTTTTTTCACATAAGGTTCTGTTCAGTCTTTCTGCGTGGCCGTTTTGTTGTGGGCAGTATGGTGTATTGAATTTCTATTCCCTTCCCCTCACAGAACTCTTTAAGCGCCTTTGATGTATTCTCACCACCATTGTTGCATCTGAGTTTGGACATTTTAGTACCAAAATGAGCTGTAGCGAGTGCTTCAAATATTTTCAGCTTATTGAAAGTATCAAAATTTTTCCTTTATTGGGTAAACTATGGCTATATGTGTAAAGTCATCGATAAAAGACACGTAGTAACGCTCATCTGACCAGCTAGTTGGGGTTATAGGTCCGCATACATCCGTATGTACCAACTGTAGTGGGCGTTTTGCCCTTATGCGTGTGCCATTAAATGGGTTTGAGGATTGTTTTCCCTGTGTACATACTGAACATCCAGAAATTGAGCAGTCTTTTCCTATGTTTAGACCGTCGACGATTTTTGACAATTTTTTCATGTAGTTGTCTGATAAGTGACCCGTCGCCTATGCCATAAGGAAGTATTACCATTGCTGCACATGTTCGTTGTTGGTGCCGAGAGGTCTGAATTAGGCCGTTTTTGGTCAATATTAAATACTAGCTCGTATAGATTGTCATTTCTAATTCTGGACTCTATTACAGAACCTTTGTTTTTGATGGTGACTTTACCATTGTTCATACTTATCTCCATACCAGCCTTTTCAATTTTTCCTGCGGACAATAGGTTTCGTCTTAACTTAGGGACGAACAGTACATCCTTAATGGTGAATTTGCAGATATTCGAGTTTGAATGAAATGAGCAGTCGATTTCGCCGATGTGTGTCGCGCACATATTCAGATTAGACTTTGCTACTCCGATCAGAATGTTGTTCAAAAGAGGTTTTGATCGTGACAACAAACTTTTATCATTGATAAGATGGTCAGTTGAACCGGAGTCTAGGAACCAGTTGATTGTACATTTTTTCTTCTTCCATGACTGTTGGATCGGGGTTTGTTCACTAGTTAGAAACGCGATATGGTCACCATCTTCGTTTTCGTATCCGTTGTCATCGGCCCAATTTGCTTGCTGTAAATTATAATTACCTTTTTTTTTGCTACGATTCTGGTCCGCCTTGTATTTTCTACATTGGAACTTCTTATGTCCAGGTTTCTTACAGTAATAACACGTAAATGTACTAGATTCAAAGGCGGCCGCATCTATGTTCATGTTTTTGTTTGACGTAGTTGATTCAACTTTACACTCTCTTTTAGCTACTTCATCAAGTAATCGCCTTCTTACGAAGTCAACATTTATTTTTTCGTCTGATAATGTTTCGATGGCTGTTGCCACGACGTTATAGGATTCTGGTAGCGTTAACAACAACAAACATGCCACCATCTCCTCCTCAAGTTTGCAACCCGCAACTTTTGTTTTCCTAACTAGGTCGTCAAAACGAATTAAAAAATTCTCCATGGTTTCCTCTTCTTCTATAAACTTTAGAGTGAGCATATTCTTTAATCGAAATAATTTGTTTGACGTACCTCTGGGTTCAAACGTTGAGCATAGCCGCTCCCATATTGCTCTTGCTGTGGTTGCATCCTTGACGTATTCCAGATGTGAGTCCGCCACACATTGGACTAACAGAGCTATGGCCGTTGCGTCCTTTCCTATGAATGCCGCCTTGGCAGCGGTCTCCGACGGTGTCTCTTCCGTCAGGCAATGTGCCACGTTGTGTTTCCTTAGCAATATTTCGACCCTGAATTTCCAGTTGGAGAAATTTGTACCCGCGAACTGCGTGATACCGAACCGTTCTTCCGTGACTGGGCCCATAACCTATTAGCTTATAATAAATAAAGCTATGGTCAAAATAAAGAATGTAGGAAAATAACGTGACTACCTCATTGACATAGTGTAACAGAGTGACTTTTATTCGAATACTGGTTTAACAAAATAATGGTAGTAATAATAATAACTTAGATAGCAATTGATAGGCAGTGTAGGATTGATATCTCAACAATATAGGCTATTATGGTTTAAATGTTAAACTGTGTCATTATTATTATTATTATTATATTTAAATTTAAACTATTTATTGTAAATCTGTATATTAAATATGATAATTATGTATATTTTACACTGTATGTCTGTACCATTCTGTATATTTAAAATTAAATTGGAATTATATTCCGTTAGGTATATAACATTTATTATTATTATTAATATTAATATATTATTTGTTTTAGAAAAATTGACATGCAAAGTTCTTTGAATAATTTTGAATAGGAATTTTCAATTTGTACCTACCAATTAGTAATTTAGTTATTTGCTGTATTAATCATAAGTTAAATATAAAATCTTATTTAATTATATTTAATACAATTATTAGATAGAAAATAAATTTATTAGGGTTTCAGCAATTTTTATCATAAAGCTACTTTGAATAACCAAAAATTAATGAATCCAATTTCCATAAATCATGTCTAACTAAATTTCTGAAGTCTGAACTAGGTATATGTTGCCACTTTCCAATTCACATCTACACATAGTGGTCTTCGAAGATCTGCACTATTAAAATTGGCTACCTACTTCTTCACAGTTGGACAATGGTAGTATGGTATATCCTACAAAATAAAAAAAAACACAATATAGATAATAATATTAAGATTTAAAAATAATTAAAATCCTTTAAAACCAAGAGAAGCATGATTAATTTTTAATACTTCAAGTCTTCAACTAAAAAAGAAAAATGTCTAAAGCGCCATTCCTCCTTTTTCATACGGACTGAGGACCGTCAATGGTGGAGTTAACACTAAGATTTGCAATTGTTAATAAATATAATTAATTCAAGATAAGCTAAGTTAAGTGATCACAAGATTGTTTTAAGTCAAAAGTTGAATGAAAACGTTTACAAAGGTACAACTTAACTTAATTTAAATTTATAGTATTTTTATAAATAATAGTTTGTTTATTCCAATCTTAACAATAATTTAATGTTTCATTCCTCGCAATCATAATTCATTTCAAAAATGATAAAATTATTATTAAAATTAATCATTATTCAGTTGTGTAATTTCATCTATCCGAAACTGGTAATGACAAAATATATGTATGAACTGAAAAAAACATAATTGACTAGTCCATGTTATACATTGATATCCTATTTAATCTGGAACTTGGAAACCCTCTTTTGCTGACTATAAGAAACAAAAAAATACATTTAATTGTAATTCTTGTAAACATGTATTTTTAAGTAACTGTAAGTGTTATTTATTTATTATGATAACGATTTGGAGGGTAAACAGTTAGTTAACTAACATAGTCAACATATGTGTGTAGTTATGTTGTATAATGTATTATAAAATTGAATGCTACCAACTCAAGAAATTGAAGATGAATACCCGAAGATGTACATCCTGTTCGAGATCATGTTATTGAAGATAAGTATGAAAAATTATTCTATGACCATGAAAAATTAAAAACAAAATATAAACATTTAGCAGAACTGAAAAGAAACCAAAAAAAACATATAATTATGTTAAACAAAAAATTCAATTTACTCTCCCAAAAATTTGGAGAACAAACCAGCCAAACATATCGCTTAGAAGAAGCTTTAAAATCAATCTTTAGTCAGACTCAATTAAGCCTTATTACAAAACAACGAAAAAAAATTATTTGGAGCGCAGATGATATATCAAAGGCTTTTACAATAAGATATCTAAGCAAAAGGTGTTATATTTATCTTCGAAATAAATTACATTATCCACTTCCACATGCTTCCACATTAGTCGAATGGGCTTCAAGATTAAGCTTTCGTCAAGGCATTTTATTGGATGTCATTAGAATAATGAAAATAGCAGCACTTAACTTCAATGAGTTAGAAAAAATATGTGTTATTCAATTCGATGAAATGAAAATACAAAAGAAAAATGATCAGTTAATTGGGCCGTATCGACAAATGCAAGTGATTATGGTTAGAGGCTTATTTAAAAATTGGAAACAACCTATTTATGTGAACTTTGGTCAAATCGTAACACCAGAAATCCTTTGAGAAGTGATATCTATATTACATGATAATTCATATAAAGTTGTTGCATGTGTATTGTGGAGGTGCTAATATAGGCTTGTGGAAAAAATGAAATATATCTATTGAAAACACTTATTTTTTACATCCTACCACAAATGATAAAATTTATTACTTTGCAGATGCACCTCATCTTTTGAAACTCACTCGCAATTGGCTAATAGATACAGGTTTTGTTCTTTCTGATGGTTCAAATGTAAATTCAACACCACTAAAAGAGTTAGGTATTAAAAATAACCAAGTCAGAAATTTCTACTTGTCATAAATTATCTAAAAAAACATATAGAATGTGTTAAGGCTGAAAGGCAAAATGTGGGATTCGCAGCCCAACTACTATCACATACTGTCACAACAGCTTTACGTCATTACAAGCCTGGATTTAATAAAATATTATCTGAAAATACAGGAAAATTTATCGAGTTAATAAGTAATTGGTATGACATTATGAACTCATATACATCTACTGAAACATCAAACACTATGTACAAAGAAGGCATATGGCTTAATTAATCTATCAGAACAAAATAAATGTTTGGATAAAATGTATGAATTAATGAGATGAGATGAAATTAGTAGGCATAACCTCACTCATGACTTGCGTCGTCAATCGTCATACCACGTTTTCTTAGTTTTCGTCGTCAAGTAAGCAAGCAAGCAACACTATCTTTTTTACAGGTAAGAACGAATATTATAATTGAGCAATATAGTACACCATCGGTCAATTCCGATGAGAGGACGCTACACGGACATTTGTTGTCTCCGCCTTACGACTGCGTAACAAACCAATTTTACGGTCAACAGATCACGTTTAGCTTCTTTAGTTTAAAATTTAGAATGAATCGACCCATTATGAAACTTGATGGTTGATGGTAAGAACATTGTCTATGCTCGCATGTGCAGTTCCGCGATAGCAGCCGATCGGTATACGGCACGTGCGTATAGTGCACTCTTAACTAATTTTTCTACGTTTGTCTTACTTCCCTCCTACATGGAAGTATTCAATTATCAATATTATGATTTCTAAACCTAATAATGTAGCAAGTATTTTGTCGTCCAATTTCAACGTCAACAATAGTGCATCTGAATAGATATATAACTTCTCCTGTCATCGCACTGTAACCGGGACCTCCGCCCATTTCATAAGCAAACTCCTACAAATTGTGTGAAGCCATCGATAGTTTTTGTTTTAACACTCCTGCAAATGTGTCATTTTGAAAAAAAAAATTCTCGGATGGTACAATAGAAGGAAATTCAAACTTATGCGAAATAAGAAAGTTGGAGGTTGATACTTTTTATGTTATTATTGATTTTTTAGTTACTGAACTTGAAAGAAGATTAAACGCATATGATAATCTTTGTAGTATTTTTGGGTTTATTACAAAATTCGGTTCACAATTATTATCAGAGACTTCTGCCAACATATTCATTAGCACATTTAAAGATGATATTGATACAATAAATATAAGACAAGAGATTGTGCACTTTTCTAGTTACGTAATGTAGTTAAATTTACCAATACCAATACCAATACCATTTACCAAAATATTTACTTATATGTACATGAAAATAATTTAAAAGAAGTCTTTCCAAATGTGTACATTTCTCTACGACTTTATTTAACTTTGCCAGTCCCGAATTGTGAAGCAGAAAAAACAAATTCAAAATTAGAGCTAATTGAAAACGCCAGAAGAACGTCCCTTCACCAAGAAAAATTAAACTCACTCGTTCGTCTATCTGCTGAAAGGGATATAACTAATACACTTGATTTTTCAGATCTAATTAAAAAATTTAGTGAACTAAAATCTAGAAAAAACCGTTGTCTTAAATTATTTAACAAATTTTTTTTAATTTTTTTATTATTTACATTGACTATGTTGAAAAATGCATTTCCACTTTGACTTTGTACACAATGTATAATATGATGTATATCAGTAAACATTTGTTTGAATTAAAAACTGTACCAACACTTCTTTATTTATATTTTTAATTTCATCGTTTTATTTATATTAATTGTCATTAAATAATTACTTATAGCCTTATTATGGTATAATTGATTTATAATCTCATACAGTCAGGTCCACTCAGACAATATGGTTACCCACCCTTTCGAATATAGCCCCCCCAGACTTAAGGAGACTATCACACACCACAAAGACATTACATAAGCTAAAAAGCCTGCTACCAGTTTTGCCACTACAAATTGACATCCTCGAACATCCGCCATTACGCCTTAAGTCTAGAGCTCCCATATGGCATGCAGAAACTCAAAGCGAATCAGTTGAGTACCTATGGACGAGACGCTGGGAACAGTCAGAACCCCGTAATAAAGACCTGATCAAAGAACCATTTAAAAAAGTCCCTGGCTGGGATGGCACAAGGGCTATATGGACAACGCTTAATCGAATAAGAACGGAACAAGGAAGATGCAACTACCTACTTCACAAATGGGGAATGGTAGACTCTCCACTTTGCAAATGTGGAGAAACGCAGACAATCAAACATATGGTTGAGTCGTGTCCCATCACAATGTTCAAAGGAGGATTAACAAAACTACACGAGGGCGGATCAACAGCCATAAAATGGCTTGAAGAACTAAATACTCGTCTGTGATTTCTATTGTTATTAGTATTGATGTTATTATAATTTATTATACCTACTATAATCTACCATACTAACATTTTATATATTTTATTACTTGTTTTTAAATAGTTGACTAGTTATTTTAATTATCATATTTATTTATTTGTTTTAATTTTACTAACTTTATCTATAACATTTCTCACTTTATCTAAAGTCGAATATGTCATATGCAAATAATAATAATCTCATAAAATAATTTGAATATAAGATATAACAAATCTATTTTTTTATTGCTCGTCCCATGCTACTAAATGCAATATTTGCCCTATCGGCTCCAATCTCGAGTTTAATTTTGCAAATTAGCATTTAGCACCCATATTGTTGGATGACTATGTCCTACTAAGTGTGTGAATATATAATATGGTTAGACCTTAGACCTAAGTAAAGATTAGGTGTAATAAATTTGTAATTTACGACTTTCCAAATAAAGTGATAAACTATAATATATAATATGTTAGACGATAGTCCTTAGACATAAGCAAATATTAAGTGACCTAACTTAATAATTATTAAATTTGGGACTTTTATTCCATCGGAATTTTTTATGCCAGACATTATTTCGTCGGACTTGTTCGGGGATTCGATCCCCAGTCAAGGATATGATGGACTTAAAACTTACTATGGACCGTTTTACGGACAACATTCCATGCCGAATACCATTGACAATGTCCACGCCATTTGACAAATATTGGGTTACTTGGACAAAATTGTCCCATGTAATAATTTCCATTATTTGCTGGTATCGGCGAGACGCCATTTGAAACTAAAAAAATAATATAATAAAATCAAATGGTGTAAATAACTAAACTTATATAAGTAAATAAATCGGTAACCAATATTCCTATATTACTTATTAAAATTTCTTATAAGCCACATTATTTTTTATTATAAATTAAATAATATTAGATTTTAAGCAGCGATTTAGGTACTTATCACGTTGACTGCCATGAGCCCATATAGTATCAAAATATTCCCTTTCTTGGTTTAATTGGTTTTTAAAATCAAGTACTTTTTGACTACAAAATAAAATATCAAAATTTTTTGATTGTAAAATATTGAACAATACCGTCAGTAAAAATAAGAAGATTAGATAATATTTGTATAGTAAAAATGTTTTTATTTTCTTGAAGAAAGTTTGCAAATCCTTTTGCTGTCATTCCAGTAACATGATCAAAATCACCACTTTCATAGATTGTTTGTGTTAGTCGGAGACGAAGCTTTTGCTTTGAGTAAGCATTTATTGAGGCCGTTTCCTGGGAGAAATTTAAATGATGAACGACGTATATTCAACTATCGTTTGTCTCGAGCAAGACAACATATTGAATGTACGTTTGGTATATTATCAAATAAATGGAGAGTATTTCATTCAAATATTTTAGTTGAACCGGATTTTGCTATTTCAATAACCAAAGCCTCTTGTGTTTTACATAATTTTGTGCGTAGTAGAGACGGAATTCACATCGAAGACACATTAAACTGTTCGTTAGAAGATGTGAATGAAAAAAAAGGAGTTGGTAATGCTCCATTAGAAGCAAAAAATGTTAGGGAATATTTGGTAAAATATGTAAACAAATCAGAATTTTCATTAAGTTGGCAAAATAAAGTGGTGGAGTAATATGTCCATTTTATATCCAATTTCATTAAATTTATACTAAATATATTTATTTTTTTTTATAATTTTATAAATATATTTAAAAGGCATACAAACAATTTGGTAATTTTTTTGTTATTTTGGATATTATTATTATTATTATTATTATTCAGTTTCAATATAATGATTATTTGAGATTATTTAAGATGTCATATTCATAATTTACTATGATAAAAACAAATATTACAACACAGACTTTTTATATCTTTATTATTTTTACAGCATAAATTAATATACATTTTGTTAAAATTGACCTACAACTAATGTAGGCAAACTAATACATTTTTAAGCAGATGGTTTTAGATTTATTAAATATTATTATTAAATTGTGTTACTTATTCCAATAACCAATTTTTATTTCACACCTATATAGGTTTTGTGTATTTATAATGGAAATAAATAATTTAAAAACAAAGTATTATTATTTTATGGTCTTACTTTTTGTTTCCTTTTCTTTTTCAGTAAGATTTTCAAAATCACTGAACATGGCTTTTCCTACTCTTCTCCAGCTGACATGTCTCTCTACACGGTCACGATACAGTTTTGATTCTATGAAATAATTTATATTAAAACATACGAGAATCATTTTATATATTTTTTATTATTGTTTTAATATGTAATACAAACTTACTTATGTTCCAAATACTTTCTTCCTTATTCACTTCTATTATAAAGAGTTCTGTATCAAACATTTTGCATAATATACCTAGGTCTATTTACTAATTTAAAAAAATGTAACTGAAACTGAAAATGTGCGTAGGTAATAATGATTCATTGACGAATGCAATAAATATACTGAAACGCTGTAAAACGCGACGTCGAAAACTCCCAGTGTGAATAATAACATAGAAAATACAATGTTTAATCTTAGATTTTGCCACGTATAAAACGCTCAAAATTAAACGCGTTTCGATGCGTTCGGACGCGCGGTTTTTCCCCTGGTGTGAATACGGCCATATGTAGACGCATGTTTAATTTTGGGCGTTCGAACGCCGCGTCGAAAACGCTAGGTGTGTAACCGGCTTAAACATTTAAGAGAGACGACTACGTCAGATGAACTAGTTAACACTGCAAATTCTACATTATACGTAGAAGGAAAGCATACAGCAGCCTATGTTGTTTCACAAGTATCCGAGTTTTCACCTAAACGTGCAATTAAAATAAGGAAAATGTACAAAAATCTCAAGTCCCACCTAACCCCATACACAGAGGATGAGGTTCTCGCATTTATGGTTGACACTCGTATGACCAAAAATTCTTACCATTTAACCAGATTAGGTGCTAAAAAACACGGAGCTAATATATATCCCTCCTATGATAGAATTCGATTGGCCAAAGAGAGGTGTTATCCAAAAAATATAATTATAAATGAAGTAGGAGCCTCAGTTCCTCTCCAAGATTTATTAAATCATACATTATTAAGATTGTGCGAAACACTCGATTTAAATTTATATGCAACTGGGGATGCGATGGGAGTTCTGGCCACAACAAGTATCATCAACAATTTAGAAATACGTTAACAGACGATTGTGATGAACGCGAAACAAATCTGACAGATTCTTAGTGTTTTTTATTTTCAGCTTATGACAATGGTTGATGGTAAAGTAATAAATACTTTAACCGAGTCAACCAGTCAGATATGTTTTATATGTAAATGTAATCCTAAGAACATGAACAACTTAGATCAAATGCATAATTTCCAAATTAATGAAAATAATTTCAAATATGGATTATCTACTTTACATGCGTGGATTAAGTTTTTAGAATGCGTACTACATATTTCATATAAATTAGAATCAGCCGCTACAACTAAAAGGACCACTGCAGAGCAGAAAAATGGTATTGCAGAAAAAAAAGTTAGTACAATCTAGGCTTTGGAATGAATTAGGTTTGAAAGTAGATAAAGTTGTTCAAGGAAGAGGCACATCTAATACTGGAAATGTTGCTCGTAGATTTTTTAAAAATACGGAAAAGGTGTCTGAGATAACCGGAGTAGATGTAAATTCATTATATAGATTTTCTGTTATTTTAACGGCTATGACTAGTGGTTCAGAAATAAACTACGAACGATTTGATAAATACGTAAAAGAAACTGCTGAACTTTATGTACGTCATTATGAATGGTATCGTATGCCCCCAAATATACACAAAATACTAATGCACGGTTCATTAGTAATACAGTACGCCCTTGTTCCAATTGGCCAGTTATCGGAGGAGGCCCAAGAGGCACGAAACAAGGATTATATTCGTTATAGAGAACACCATTTGAGACAGAATTCACGCGTAAATACTAATACAGACCTTTTCAATTATCTCTTGTTACATCGGATCCTCAAATAACAGCATTAAGAATTGAGTCTAAAAAACCTCCGACTACATTACCACCAGAAGTTGTCTTTTTATTAAACATTGAAAAAACCGGTAGTAGATCTGATTCTGAATCCGAGTCTAGTGCTTTCGAAAGTGAATGTTTAAGTGATTCTGATTAATTTTTATTTAAATGTATGTGTACTTTGATATTTAATTCTATAATTTTGTTGATTATTTGACCATGTGCATTTTGGCAAGCTAAAGCTCGTATTTGTATTTTTTTTAATATAATATTAAGTTAATAATTATTATATTATATAATATTATGTTCAGTATATTTAACTATATTTAATGTATTCATTTTGATGATATTTTGATTCTATACAATTTTTTGGGCAGCTAGAACTCGTGTTCGAAGTTTTTTTTAATTTGTATGTACTAATAATACATTAACCTTTATTTAATATATTAATGTTGTTAGTTTTTTTATTTTATACATTTTGGCCATCTAGAACTCGTATTCCTCCCACTATGCGCCATCTATAGCTTCCTACATTGTTCTATTACTAAAAATAGTGACTACATTTTAGTGACTCAATTTTGTCGCCACGATCGCCACGATCGCTCGTTAACTTTCCGTAACAGATCAAATGATAAAGGTTCGTTTCCAGCAGAGGTGGGAATTTTCGGTCGATTGAATGATTCGAAATTCGAATCATTTGAATCGTATCAGTCTAGTGATTCGGTCATATCAGTCATTTCGGTCTTGCATCAAATATCGTTTTTATCATTAGGTGTGTGGCGGGCCACTGTCCACCACAACAGTTCCCCCATATCATAGAACAATATAGAAGCGAAACTCGATCAGCTGATGGGTGAAGTGTTTACCTATGATCTGAAGTCCGAACAATGAAACTGTTTCCGTAACACTGACATGATGTTATACCCGTATTGAAAAACCGTTTCCGCTTAATAGGCAGGATATTCTGCGCGGGGTCGGGTTGTTTCCACTGTTTACTTTTATCATATATTACGTATGCCACGCCGTGTTCAAGGTTACAATCGCCCGATTCGGCCAATTCACGGAGTTTCATACCCCTGCCCATATCGGTCACACCGCCGCGGTTGGCAGCACCGCCCGGCGCTGCGGCGTCCGTAGCGACGACGAAGTGCCGGACGGCGGCCTCGGTCTAGTTTCCCGCTCACCGTTGAACAACACACGCGCGAGCTGTTCGCGTCCGCTTTTAATCGAGCCGCCTTCGCCACGCGTTACCCGTCGCTCCGACATTCACGGCACCGCGAATAAAGCAACGTCCGCACTCCGCGCGAAGACCTCACCCGAGCTGACGCCGACGCTCTCGCGCCCCGACGACACGACGTGTGACCGACTGTTAAAACTGTACATACTGATTAAATAAAAGCTTATCCGACTTAGTCCTACGTCTCGCTTAATTTCTTTCGCGTTGGCCCCGACGATAGACATACTCATTCGTCGAGCGCCACATTGGTGACCTCGCAAGTCTAAACACGCGCGTGAACTGTCCGCGCAAAGCCGTTGCACGTGCACCCGCATCTTTCGACACACCATGCCGAATCGGGAGGCACGTTTACGTGGTTGGTGGCAGAATTACCTGCCGGACCAACTAAGCCGCAAACCAGATACGGCGGCGGAATTGCTGGAACGAGTCCGGCAAGAGTTGCCCTCTGACGCGGAGAAGTTCCTCGTGGGAGAGCTGTGGTTCCGGCAGTTCCCCGACTGGATGCTCATCGCGATGCTCCACGATGGTAACGCGTCCACTGACGAATTGCTCCTTCGAGCACAACGAGCCGCCGGGCTTCGCGACCCGAAAACGCCTGTAACGCGCCTACGTCTACTTAATCCTACGTCTCGCTTAATTTCTTTCGCGTTGGCCCCGACGATAGACATACTCATTCGTCGAGCGCCACAGGTGAATCCACGATTTAAGATAGTATGGTTGCCCAACGAGCTATGATAAGACGGCATTGGATTTAAATCGGACCCCCGGCACTAGCACTTCTAGTGGACTATTTTATAATTTATAATATAATATGATCATTATATATAATTTTATTTTATATAGGTATAACCAGGGGTATGAAACTCCGTGAATTGGCCGAATCGGGTGATTGTGGCCTTGAACACGGTCTCCTGGGGGGGCGTGGCATACGTAATCTATGATAAAAGTAAACAGTGGAAACAACCCGACCCGCGCAGAATACCCTGCCAATTAGGCGGAAACGGTTTTTCAAAACGGGTATAACATCATGTCAGTGTTACGGAAACAGTTTCATTGTTCGGACCTCAGATCATAGGTAAACACTTCACCCATCAGCTGATCGAGTTTCGCTTCTATATTGTTCTATGGTATAACGTAATAATTTTTATGAGTTTTAATTTGAACCAATATGAGCGCTGTATGCGGGGGTCCCCGTAGATCACGTGACTTTTCGATTCAAATAGTATGCCGTGAGATAACACTTTTCTAATGGGTCGATGGGCAACCATACTATCTTAAATCGTGGGTGAATCAATTTTCTTATGAAATATCAATCAGTCAATCAGTGACAGAGATTATTATAAATATTGTATATTTACAATTGATGTATATTACAAAATACATATAATCTAAAATGCTGAATACAATTTTCAATTGTTATTGACTTTAAAAATCAAATTAAATTTAAAAAAATACTTACTACTTAAATTTAAAAATTAAATTATAAAATAGTTGCTTACAACCTTAATTCAAAAATAAAATAAATAATTGTTTGTTACCTACTGCTAACATAATTACATAATTATTATCTATATAAGCTAAATAGAAGTTCATTGTATTCATTATTTAAATAATGCAATGGATTATCTACCCAAGTATGTAGTTCAAATAAATAAATATTTTTATGTTTATTAACAAGGTAAAACAACTTAATTATGCTTTCAAAAAAAAGAAGCTCCATCTGGAACCATTTTACAATAGTAGACCAAAAGTATGCTAAATGTAGTTATTGCTCGAACAAAATTAGTTATGGTGGTGGTTCAAGTGGCAATTTATTGAGACACATGAAAACTAAGCACATATCAGTGCCACTTGATCGAAATGCACGCCATCATTCTTCAAATACCATGACTGAGCATGAGCATATTGAGGAACATAATATACATGAAACATTTACTTCGGGAATGCCAGCATCAAATACTTCCACTCAAATTTTGACATCAGTAACACCAATCAATATTAGACCCATTCAGAGCTCCATAAATTCCTATGTACAAAAACCAGTATCCATTTCAAAATCAAAAAAAATAGATTCTCTAATAGCAAAATTAATCATTAAACATTATCATCCTTTTAGTCTCGTTGAAGAAAATTAATTCAAAAATTTAATACAGATGTTGGCACCGGGTTATGTTCTCCCCAGTAGAAAAACTGTATCCAATAGCCTTTTGCCTCAGTTATATGAAAGTACAGTTGATACTATTAAAAACAAATTAAAAAAATGTAACAGCAGTTTGCTTGACAACTGACGCTTGAACTTCAATTAATAATGAATCTTACGTAGCTATTACTGCCCATTATATCGATGAAGATACGAATATGTCATCAATCCTGATTGGTTGTCAACATTTCACAGCCAGACACACAGCTGTTCAAATGTCTTCCCTCCTTATAGAGCAGGTAAATAAATGGGGATTATTTAATAAAATAACCATGATTGTTAGTGATAATGCGGCTAATATGGTGGTGCTGTTCGAGTATGCCAGTGGAGGCATTTTCCATGTTTTGCTCATGGCATCAATTTAATAGTACAATCTGGGCTAGAGGAAATGAAACCACTATTAAATAAAGTAAAGGCCATAGTGGAATATTTTAAACGTAGTACTTACGCATTGTCTCGTCTACATGATATTCAGAAACAAGGTGGTTATTCTGTTTTGAAGCTGAAGCAAGACTGTCCTACCCGGTGGAATTCCACATATGATATGGTTGATAGAATTTTGAAAATAAAAGAGCCAGTTTTATCTACATTAGCCATTATTAATAATGATCTTAACACAATCACATTTTATGAGTGGAATGTCTTGAAAGTGCTCTGTCAATTATTAAAAATTTTCTATGATGTAACTAATGAAATAAGTTCAGAGAATTATGTGCCTATATCTAAAGTGACAATATTTTCAAGGGCAATGGTGAGCTATGTATCGGGGTACACTAATAATCGTACAATGCCAACTGAAACTTGTTCAGTGGCAAAATTTTAATAGAAAAATTGCACTCAAGATTTGACCAGCACGAAACTAATGAAGTTGTGATGCAATCGATATTATTAGATCCACGCTTCAAAAGACAAGGGTTTCCAAATAATGACAAGTTCCAATCGGGTAGTCATATCAATCGTTGTCGAGGAAAGTGCAAAATTTACCTATCGGACAAGACGCTCAAGAACCAGAAACAACAGTAGGGTATCGGTCCACTTTCTGGACCCGAGACTATTTGGAAGGATTTTGATACCAGAGTTACTGCAGTAAGTGGTGGTTCGAATATGACAGTAGCTGGTATATTAGAATTGGATCGATACATTGCTGAACCTTTATTAAAAAGAACTGAAGATCCATTAGTTTGGTGGAATGAACGCAAATTAATTTATCCAAAACTCTACAAATTAGTTTGTCGTAGGTTATGCGTTGTAACCACATCAGTTCCATGCGAGCGCATTTTCTCCAAGGCTGGTATGGTGTTGACGGAGAGACAGTCAAGACTAATGACTGAAAAAGTTGAGAAGTTGTTACTTCTAAATCATAATTTAGATTAAAGTTATTTTTTATTTATATTTATATTTACAATTGTTATAAATTAATGAGTTCAACATGTAAAAAGGAAAATTTTATTTTATTAACAGGTTATTTAAATTTTTTTTATTGAAAATTAAACAATTAGACTGAATGGTTTTATATTTGATAGTTAACAATAATTATAAACTCCCAGAATTTCCCCTGTACTAACAGAACGGTCCTAAATAATGTTAAAAGTACTTGCATGGTTCGGAATGCATATTAAATACAAAATGGTATTTGTCATTTCGTCGGTCTGCAACCTAAGCTCTTTCCTCTGTGGTTATAAGTGTAACTAACAATATTAACAATTAATTAACATTTAACAGCGTTATATATAAAATACAATACAATAATGTAAGTACCTACAGTAAATTAGTAGGTAACTAGTAAGTAGTATAACATAAGTCACGAAATAATAAAAACTTTACAAATTATAATATAGTTTATAAAATATAAATAATAATTAGTCATTACTGGTTAGTGATTAGTGATTGCTGATTACCTATTTACCTGAACACTGATCAATGATCAATAAAACAAACTATATAGTGATAATACGTAATACGTGATAATATCATTCAGTATAATAATAATATTATTAGTATATTATATTATATTATTATACT
This sequence comes from Acyrthosiphon pisum, assembly GCF_005508785.2. NCBI lineage: Eukaryota > Metazoa > Arthropoda > Insecta > Hemiptera > Aphididae > Acyrthosiphon > Acyrthosiphon pisum. Next base: position 18,540,010 of record NC_042493.1, read on the forward strand.
GCAAGTCGTAAGTGTAAAATATGTTGTAACTCGTAAGTGTGACCAACGTCCTTAACAGTTAACAGTGTGTTAAATAATAAATTCCATTCAACTTGGTCCGATCCGATTCCGTCTGAGAGAAAAGTTTCATTAAAAAGTAAAAACCGTCAAACGAGTCGTTTGACTTAAAGATCGATTTGACCGAAAGGCCGAATACTTTTTGGTACATCATTCGGTCGCGATTCGGTCACTTGAATGATTCGGTCAGTCGCGACCGACCCACCTCTAGTTTCCAGCAGGGGCGGACTGGGAGTATATCGGCCCAGGTGGAGATGAAATATACTGACCCAAAAGTATTATAATAATAACAATATCATTATAGTCAAAGGCATAAATATGATGATGCTGTCGCGCTACCCCCCCCCCCCCCCCCCAACCAAAAAAACATGTAAGTTTCCCAATTTTTCCTAACTTGAATATAGTAACCACACCTAAATAGAAGTATTAGTAATAATTGTAGCCATGTTTATGCTACGCTATTGTTTGTAATATAAAATAAATGATAATTCCTTGTATGGACAAATAGTAAAACAATTTAATTATTACTTTAATATGAGGAAGATAAATCAATGTAGGTAGGTGATACACTATACATTAACAAACAAATGATTCTTTTTTATTAAATTGTATTCAGTCTAATACTCTAATTAGTACCTATTACCTACTAAATACTATATAAATTATTCATTAA
>NC_042493.1:18540789-18542059 GCF_005508785.2 Acyrthosiphon pisum
GGGTGAGGCCGGTATAATAACAATTAGTAGATATCAAGAGCTAATAATATACTCATTTCCAACGCACTGAGTTGATAACTGAGTGATATAAGATATTATATGCCTATAGCGGATATGAAACTAAAATAGACTGCATGACAGGCGACAGATTTACCATAATATCACAAATTCATAATTTAAATTTAGAGGCCCCTAAATTGACCGGCCCAGGTGGACTTCTCCGTCTTTCCGCCCCTGGTTTCCAGTCCTGTATATCTTAGTCCGTGACTGGAAACGAGCAGCTTATCAGTGGCCTTGAAAGTATGTACAAGAGGCAAATGCGGGGGATGACAATCATAATTGAGGGTTTACAGCGCCCGACACCTGTACAAAACACGGACTGAGATAGAAAATGTGACGCTTAATAAAACCACTGGTAGCGCTGAAAACATTCAATTATGAGTGTTAATGATAACAGAGGAACCTTTTTCGGGCCATGTCCCGTCACTCGCCCACCTTGTCGTTTCCAGTACATTATATCTTAGTCGATGTTATTCAAATAATGATATTGATAATACGCCAATACCACGGACTACTATACTGGAATGGAAACGAGATGTTTACCGCCGGGGCTTTTAGTGTCCGTGAAAGAGATAGTAGTAAGATGGAATCGTAATTAATTCAACCTATTAATGTTAAATAGAAAAATAAATTACTTATCTAGCAGAAATATCATAAAATATACTTGGTAGTTTAGGCTGACAGACTGTCTGGTTTATAATAGTTTTTCACTTTTACCTATACAATGATTTTACATCATTGAATTCAAATTTAACACATCCATTACAGTAACCCCTCTAGACACTGTTAACTACTTTTGTTAATAACTATACCAATATTACCAATTTAATTTTTAATTTTTACGTATTTACATGACTTAAATATACAAGGTTATTGCAATGGTACCCCCACTCAGAGTGTGAGGCTGAAAAGTTTCAGACATTTTCAAGTGAAACTTTTCAATATCAAAAATTTAATTTCATAATCGTACGCATACACCAATAGACAGGTAATAGAACAATAGTTTAAATATCTATGATTGTAATTTTAGTATGTATTATGGTACCACTGGTATCTGCTGTTAATTGTTATCATAATAATTGTCAACAACTAAAAAAAGGCATATGGCCGAAGCTTAACCCGTCGTTGGTGACGTTAATATTTTCATATCATTAGTGACGTGTTAGCGTTTCGCTCACATTTAATTATTTTTTGGGAAGGGTGAAATTGG
>NC_042493.1:18542109-18542331 GCF_005508785.2 Acyrthosiphon pisum
TGAATCTCTTGACATATTTTCGGTTCGAAAAGGAGGAGTTATTCCCCATTGATTTAAATTTTTCCCTGATATTATTAAACACATATCTTCTATAATAATGAGAGTTTCATTGAATATTTCATCTGTATAATCTAAATCTTTACAACAATTTAATTTCTTATTCCGATATAATATATCTTCACTCATACTTTTTTTATATTTTTCCCATAAAGATTGTGGATC
>NC_042493.1:18542431-18545320 GCF_005508785.2 Acyrthosiphon pisum
AAAAATTTAAGAAAACCAGACGTCATTTCATATTTAGTTTATTTATTTTATAAAATTGGATTATCTATTTAAATAATCATTAATTCTCAGTAATTATTAAACATTGATTGACAAAAATATTCAAATTTATACCTTGAAACTAAATTGTTCTTATAATATAAGAGATAATAATTTGTTTTAGATTTCCTAAGGATCTAGAGTGTAAAAAAAAAATAAGTATTGAAGTGTAGAAGAAAGGATGATTTGAATCCCAATTTATCTTTCATATGTTCTGATCATTTTACTGCTGAAGATTATGTCCGTGATTTGAAACCTGAACTCCTAGGTAACTATACAATTTTATTTTAGATTCAATGTGGGGCCAGTGGTGTGTCCAGAACTTTTTTGTGGATGGGCCACAAAAATTAAGTTCAGAATGGTTTTACCCCCGCCTCATACTATAATTTGATCTATTTTTAAGTTTTAGTATTTTAATTCTAAATGACTAATTTTAATATTTTTATTACCAATGGTATCTTACCTTTTATTAAAACATAATCTTTAATTATTCAAATCTTTTGAAAAACACAAATAAAAATTTATACTTTTAGTATTAATAATACACATTAAAACATACACATTTTACAAATTGAAAATCAAATAAATATTTTTAATGTATGTTGTAATTATAAAGAAAACGATAATCTACGGTTTTTGCTCGTGGCAAATTCATCTATGACATCTATGTTGGATCATGTATATTAACTGTCCACTCAGTTCCCTTTCTATTGATAAAATTGCAGAATTATGAAATCTTTCACTTGTCATTGTAGATCTGGCATAATTCTAGTTTAGCAACCTATCGATTTTTTAGGTTTTGTTTTTTTTAAAATATGTGTTTTTAGGTGCTTTATAAGAATCTAAAATAAAAAAAGGTCGGACGGACCTCGTTTGGAAGTTATCGGCGAAAAACTTCAAAAACTTCATTTTTTCATTACGCGCATTTTGTTTAAAAAATATACTTAGAATTGACTATTTTTAAATTTTTTTTTTTTCAAAATGTGTAGTTTTTAACGCTTAATAGATTGGTAAAATCAAAACTTACCTAACATACTTATTTTTGAAGTTTTTGCACGTAATATATTTTTAAATTTTTATTGACTCGGTGGTATATTTCTACTTTACCGGACACCCTTTTTTTTGCAATTTTTTTTTTGAAACTAATGTAGTTAAGCACGCTGAAAACGATGGTGAAGTCTAAATTTGGCGCACGAACTTAGTTTTGAAGTTATGGCCTAATGAAGTTCACCATTTCGCGATTTTTTTTTCACTTTTTGTGATTGTGATTGTGCCGTGGATGGCAGTTTTCCGAAAAATGATAAGGTTGTTGTACGGTGGTTAACCTGTGGTTACCCTGTGACCAACTTGAGGTGGTGTTGCACAGCAAGTCGGGGGATATTTTCGATTTGCGCCGAGGAGCGTAGCGACGAGTGCCGCTAGCACCGCATCACTCACTGTACGATGTTTTTTCAAATTGGTGGCTCGGTGCAACAAAAATGCAATTTTCTTAACCCTGTGACCCACTTGGGGAGGTGTTGCACAGCAAGTCGGGGGATATTTTCGATTTGCGGAGCGGAGCGACGGCGCCGAGGAGCGTAGCGACGAGTGCCGCTAGCACGGCATAACTGTACGATTTTTTGCGCGAATGCGTAAAAATCGCGAAAAACTTTTTCATCTCGAACTGTATATATTAAAAAAAATAAAATAATGAAAAAGTCGATTTTCAACTAATTTTCAAAAGAATTTTGGATTGATTTTGAAAATGCTATTTTTATTGTTTTTGTCCAATAACTTCAAAAGTAAGTATGATAGGTAAGTTTTGATCTTACCAACGTATTCAGCGTAAAAAACTACACATTTTGAAAAAAAAAAAATTTAAAAATAGTCAATTCTAAGTATATTTTTTAAACAAAATGCGCGTAATGAAAAAATGAAGTTTTTGAAGTTTTTCGCCGATAACTTCCAAACGAAGTCCGTCCGACCTTTTTTTATTTTAGATTCTTATAAAGCACCTAAAAACACATATTTTTTAAAAAAAAAAACCTAAAAAATCGATAAATTGCTAAACTAGAATCGTTCCGTAGATCTTAAATATGTCTTGATTCTGCGCATCGCAGAGAAGCTCCTCTTAGCAGTCGCACTAGTCACAGGTATCACTAAAACTAGAGTACCTAATTATTTCATTAATTTCTTGAAAAGCCCGTTTCATAATTGTTAATTCTTTGTGAAGCTCTACAATATTTGGAGTATTTTCAAACATATTTTTGGCAAACAGGATTTCTGGTAAATATTTCAGTTACTAACAAAAATCATTAGAGGCACTCTTCAATAAGACTACAATCAAACTTAACGTTTGTCATAATCTTACACCAGGACATTTATCATGTGAAGACCCACAAAGGCAAAAAAGTGTGCTTGGCCACATAGTTGCTGTCTCATACGACAGCTATAGCACTTAAGAGGACGTCGTAGGTACCCGCATGTGTTATCTCCGTCTTACAAACGTACGACATAGCAAATTTTCGTTCGCTAGTTTCAATAGAGTGCTATCATTTTTGATTTTAGAGTGAATTGACCTATTATCAAACTTTTAGGTAACAACATTATCCTCTCGTTGGTTTTTTACGATATTTTAATTTTTAAGTGAGTTATCAGTATGTAAAATATTAATGTTTGAAAATGCTTTGTGAAAATTACGTTTGTAAGACGGAGACAACACATGCGGGTGCGACGTCCTCTTAAGGTACGGCCGCACTGGATGCGATTTGCGATGCAAGCGATTATGCGAGCGATATTGTCCAGCGATTTTTACAATTTTGGGGCCAGTTCCGCGTTTTTATTATTTTGTGG
>NC_042493.1:18545370-18547186 GCF_005508785.2 Acyrthosiphon pisum
TTTATTACAATTTATTGTAATTTGTATTTTGTATTCAGTCTATATACTCTAATTAGTATCTTTTACCTACTATTATAAATTATTCATTAGGTATGTAATATGCTTATACTTGATAAGGTTCTTTACTGCATTTTCATCTTTATTTGTCTCATGTTCATGTTTAAGAGCTTTGTTGTTAATAAAAAAAGTTATGTTTTGGCAGGTTTTTGCAGCTTCGTTTTTTTTTTTATTTTTTTTTCTCACTCTTTAGCAGCCCCTCCTAATCGTTTTTTTTTTTACATCTTTAGTATTGGTTGTATCCATTGCAACGGTAAAGTTTAATATCATTAAATATTAAACACAATTTTCTGAATATATTCTGTTTATATTAAGTTACATGGTACATTTGTAATGACTGTTAAACTGTTTATATATTAGGTCATAAACGAAAATTATATTTAGCCGGATTACTAGTATATCCACGCGGCACTCGATTTTGTGTAATATGCATGTGTGTATGTGTATTACCTGTCAGGTGGCGGGTGAGGCCGGTATAATAACAATAAGTAGATATCAAGAGCTAATAATAGCTAATAATATACTCATTTCCAACGCACTGAGTTGATAACTGAGTGAGATAAGATATTATATGCCTATAGCGAATATGAAACTAAAATAATAGACAGCATGACAGGCGACAGATTTACCATAATATCACAAATTCATTATTTAAATTTAGAGGCCTCTAAATTGACCGGCCCAGGTGGACTTCTCCGCCTTTCCACCCCTGGTTTCCACTTTCCAGTCCTGTATATCTTAGTCCGTGACTGGAAACGAGCAGCTTATCAGTGGCCTCGAAAGTATGTACAAGAGGCAAATGCGGGGGATGACAGTCATAATTGAGGGTTTACAGCGCCCGACACCTGTACAAAACACGGACTGAGATAGAAAATGTGACGCTTAATAAAACCACTGGTAGCGCTGAAAACATTCAATTATGAGTGTTAATGATAACAGAGGAACATTTTTCGGGCCATGTCCCGTCACTCGCCCACCTTGTCGTTTCCAGTACATTATATCTTAGTCGATGTTATTCACATAATGATATTGATAATACGCCAATACCACGGACTACTATACTGGAATGGAAACGAGATGTTTACCGCCGGGGCTTTTAGTGTCCGTGAAAGAGATAGTAGTAAGATGGAATCGTAATTAATTCAACCTATTAATGTTAAATAGAAAAATAAATTACTTATCTAGCAGAAATATCATAAAATATACTTGGTAGTTTAGGCTGACAGACTGTCTGGTTCATAATAGTTTTTCACTTTTACCTATACAATGATTTTACATCATTGAATTCTAATTTAACACATCCGTTACAGTAACCCCTCTAGACACTGTTAACTACTTTTGTTAATAACTATACCAATATTACCAATTTAATTTTTAATTTTTACGTATTTACATGACTTAAATATACAAAGTTATTGCAATGGTACCCCCACTCAGAGTGTGAGGCTGAAAAGTTTCAGACATTTTCAAGTGAAACTTTTCAATATCAAAAATGTAATTTCATAATCGTACGCATACACCAATAGATAGGTAATAGAACAATAGGTAGTTTAAATATCTATGATTGTAATTTTAGTATGTATTATGGTACCACTGGTATCTGCTGTTAATTTTTATCATAATAATTGTCTACAACTAAAAAAAGGCATATGGCCGAAGCTTAACCCGTCGTTGGTGACGTTAATATTTTCATATCATTAGTGACGTGTTAGCGTTTCGCTCACATTTAATTATTTTTGGAAGGTGAAATTGGGAAAAG
>NC_042493.1:18547561-18578370 GCF_005508785.2 Acyrthosiphon pisum
TGCTACCGTACCGCTGGTGGTAGTAGCACGTGGCGCGAGAGCATGAGACGTGCGTGACACGGTGACGTGGTTTACTTGTACCGTGACCTGTACGTGGAGCTGTGTCGGGCAGACGATCTGTATCGGACGTTCCGGCAATGCCGCGGTCGCTTGAGCCACGTGCTGTTGAAGGCGCGTGATTTCTCGCGTTAGGTGCGCTATCTCCGCCGCCATGGCGTCCACTCGTGTGAATTCTGCGACGGTCGGGTGTGCTTCGCGTGTCCCTAGTCGCTGCCACCATTGATGTGCCCGGGGTGTAGCGTCGTTACTTTGGTCGAGCGCGTTCTTGTTTGGTTCCATGACGTAGGTGAAGTTGGTGCTGGAGCACGTGGTGCGTTGTTGAACTTCGGGCTGAAATCGTCGAGTCGAAACGTTGTGTCGCGACACTCGCGAGGAACGTGCTTTCGCGTCGGCGATGTCGGTGTGTGTGTCTCGAATTAGTTTTTCACTTCGGCGGTGCCGTCGAGTGTCGTACGCGTTGTCGCGTGGACGCTGTGGTCGTGTTTCTTTTTTGCGCGCCATAAAACCTGCATACCCGTTTCGAATTGAGGTCACCAATGTGGCTCTATTGCGGTTACTGTGGTGTTGTTCTGGTGATGTGTTGCAGTGTGGGCAACCGCACTGGCCAGCATACACTTTTGTATTAGACTCCGTTACAGAAGGTAGGTACACAGGTTTTAGATAGGTATGTGAAATAAATACATTCACTAGTTGATTGAGACGCGTTGCGTCAAGTCGTTTTATTGTACAATATGCGTAATACGTAACAGTGGAGTACGTGGTGTCGGGGTCGACGGAATCGGGTGTGCTCGTTGCACGCGTGCTCGAGGGAGCGTCAGGTAACGTCGAGTAGACGAGGACGTCGTCGGACATCGGGACATGTATTCGGTCGACGGGAGTCGAGCGAGGACCGTATGGGTCGTATGGTCGCTATTCGGCTCGTCGGGTCGTCGGTCGATGAACGCATGGCGTCGGGTGGATCGATGGTGGCGCGGAACGTGTGGCTCAGTCGAGGGCGGTGAGCAAAGAGAGCGCTGGCCGGTCGGTCGGCCGCCTCGTACCCGTCGCGGGACGAGTGGCATGGAGTCGCCAATGGGAGACGCGAGATCGAGATGTCAAAGGAACATAAATATAAATATCACAGAAGTTGTATAAAATTAAATAAATCACGAATATAATACAAATAGGTCCGGTACGCGGGCGGTAACGACAAGGCGGGATACAAGTGGTGATACGGGCCCTGTTCGCCACATTGCTATTTGCTAGTTGCTACAACTATGATAGTACGAGAAATCTATTATCTAGTAATAATTAGTTTTTATAGTTTGTTTACTGCCTTGTAATATTTTGTTATAATTTGTTTTCTATAATTTACTGCTTTTGTTATTCATCATGAATTCGAGACAATTAATTATTATTTATTAAATATTATGGGTTTGTTATTATTTTTAGTCCAAGTTTGGTACGGTCATAAAAGTTAATATTAGTTTCTATTGGAAAATCGATAAATTACAAGGAAAATAAATAATTAAACTTTGATTCAATATAATTATTATTAGTATTCAATGATTACCATTTAAATGTAATTGAGATGGCCAGCATCTAATAGTTGCATTATATAAATCACTTTTAAATAATTTGATAATATTATTTGGATGTGTTATAAAAGCTACTGAATCATATACAAAACAAATTGAAGGTATATAAAAGTGTTAAATAGCCATCACTGCTAATATTTTATGCCGTGTATGATCGAAAAATCTTGTATGCTTTGTAAGAAGCACCTATTTTCTTTTAATGCGTATCTATTTTGTAATAAGTTATAGCATTTTATTTATATGTAATATTCATGGCTTCGAAGGCCAAAGGTTCATGTTGCGCTGTAGCATCATGCATTTACTATTCGGGCAAAGTATAAAATCTCGGAAGAGATATACCGTTTCATCGGTGACTATTGTTATTTTTAAAGAAACTGGCTTACTTAACAGAAAAATTTAAGAAAACCAGACGTCATTTCATATTTAGTTTATTTATTTTATAAAATTGGATTATCTATTTAAATAATCATTAATTCTCAGTAATTATTAAACATTGATTGACAAAAATATTCAAATTTATACCTTGAAACTAAATTGTTCTTATAATATAAGAGATAATAATTTGTTTTAGATTTCCTAAGGATCTAGAGTGTAAAAAAAAAATAAGTATTGAAGTGTAGAAGAAAGGATGATTTGAATCCCAATTTATCTTTCATATGTTCTGATCATTTTACTGCTGAAGATTATGTCCGTGATTTGAAAGCTGAACTCCTAGGTAAATATACAATTTTATTTTAGATTCAATGTGGGGCCAGTGGTGTGTCCAGAACTTTTTTGTGGATGGGCCACAAAAATTAAGTTCAGAATGGTTTTACCCCCGCCTCATACTATAATTTTATCTATTTTTAAGTTTTAGTATTTTAATTCTAAATGACTAATTTTAATATTTTTATTACCAATGGTATCTTACCTTTTATTAAAACATAATATTTAAATATTCAAATCTTTTGAAAAACACAAATAAAAATGTATACTTTTAGTATTAATAATACACATTAAAACATACACATTTTACAAATTGAAAATCAAATAAATATTTAATGTATGTTATAATTATAAAGAAAACGATAATATACGGTTTTTGCTTGTGGCAAATTCATCTATGACTGATGTTGGATCATGTATATTATCTGTCCACTCAGTTCCCTTTCTATTAATAAAATTGCAGAATTATGAAATCTTTCACTTGTCATTGTAGATCTTAAATATGTCTTGATTCTGCGCATCGCAGAGAAGCTCCTCTCAGCAGTCGCACTAGTCACAGGTATCACTAAAACTCGAGTACCTAATTATTTCATTAATTTCTTGAAAAGCCGGTTTTATAATTGTTAATTCTTTGTGAAGCGCTACAATATTTGGAGTATTTTCAAACATATTTTTGGCAAACAGGATTTCTGGTAAATATTTCAGTTACTAACAAAAAATCATTAGAGGCTACTCTTCAATAAGACTACAATCAAACTTAACGTTTGTCATAATCTTACACCAGGACATTTATCATGTGAAGACCCACAAAGGCAAAAAAGTGTGCTTGGCCACATAGTTGCTGTCTCATACAACAGCTATAGCACTTAAGAGGACGTCGTAGGTACCCGCATGTGATATCACCGTCTTACAAACGTACGACATAGCAAATTTTCGTTCGCTAGTTTCAATAGAGTGCTATCATTTTTGATTTTAGAGTGAATTGACCTATTATCAAACTTTTAGGTAACAACATTATCCGTGCCCTCTCGTTGGTTTTTTACGATATTTTAATTTTTAAGTGAGTTATCAGTATGTAAAATATTAATGTTTGAAAATGCTTTGTGAAAATTACGTTTGTAAGACGGAGACAACACATGCGGGTGCGACGTCCTCTTAAGGTACGGCCGCACTGGACGCGATTTGCGATGCAAGCGATTATGCGAGCGATATTGTCCAACGATTTTTACAATTTTGGGGCCAGTTCCGCGTTTTTATTATTTTGTGGTGAATAGTTTTAGTCGCCAAGATGACTTCGTTCAATTCATACCGCTTGCGGAAAAAATTAGTTTCAAAAGTTTGTGTCCCTCAATATTTATATACCATTGGACACTATGTTAGCTATAACTGGTAACCACTGTCGTTTGACTTGTGGTTGGTGTTGATCGTAGTAAATTTAAAATCTCTTGATCTTTAATTTTTGTTCTCATTTTCTGTGTTTGAGATAACTTTTTTTAGGTCAGGCAATAATAAACTTTTTGAAAATAACAAAATACTCATCTTATTTTTCCTCATTTTCTGAAAGTTTAATTTTTTTAGCTTTCATATTCAATAATTCCCGTCTAAAATTATTTTCTGCAGTATGTCTATACATTACATCGTAGTTCCTTTTTTTTAATCCACTTGCAGGACTTACATCGGAGCCTGTATCAACTAGATCACCATCATTTATATTCGAACTATCTTAAGTTAAAGTGTAAAACTATCATTATTCTGAAACATCTTATATACTTTCGATGAAATTGACTCGATGTCTGCTTCTTCTGACGAGTATAAATTCGATTTAATGTTTGTGAAATGAATTCTACTTTACATTGTATTTCGTAATAAGACAAACATTTAAATAACGGCCACGAAGAATTACTAACATCCTTAGCTCCAGCTTCCGATCTTCCAAAAGGGTGTTTTCTCAATTCTGCTCGATAATAATTTCTCATATTTTTCCATTTTACTTTCAGTGTTTCCGCTAGAAATATTTATTTAGTTTTCAAAATTAACAAATTTAATATCTAAAATTATATCTGAAAAATTCGTAAAAAATGCATAAAGTTAGATACAAATATTTTAATTTTATAATTCATTTTTTTAACTAGGTCAAGAAAACAGTTTAAAAATCAACTAAAAATATCGATAGAAATCGGTAAATAATTTACTGTAAATTAAATACAAATTTAAATCAACGATTTATACCAAAATAATAATTATAGTGTTTGTTTATATTAAACAAATTGATTTAAAATTCAACAATAACCAACAGGTCAGAAATATTTTTCATCGGTTGGTTATTTCGTATTATAAGGACCATTTTTTAGAGTTACACGAAAAACCAAAATCGATTTTGTCGAAAATCATTTTTGCGTAAAAATGTCCGTTTTCCTTAATTTTTATTTTGTTTTTCCCGGTGCATTTGAAACCTGCTGGGAAATTATTTGCTTTTGACCCTCCAAAGAACCAACTAGATTCACTTTTTTATCAGAAAAGATACTGTTGAAGAAAATCAAAGCGTTTTTACTGTCCCAAAAGGTAACGACAGACACAAATAAATTAAAAATTAATAAAATAAAAAAACACAATAAAATCAGTTCATGTTCAAAATTAATAAACCTTTAAATGTATGTTTTAGATTTTTGGCTACTGGTTGTAGTTTTAGAAGCTTACCTTTCCATTTTTAGAATGGGACAAATTATTATTTAGAACATTGTTATGGAGACATAGTGCTATTTGGGATAAATTATTACCTACCTACTTATTTTCCGGAACCTAAAGTTGATATATCGAAATCAAACTACAAAGATTTTTATACAAATTGAAATTTTCCGAATTGTCTTGGAAGCATCGATGGAAAACATATAAGGATTAATTAGTCACAAAATAGGGAATGTACTACAATTACAAGCATTTTTTCCGGATCAACCGATATAGTAGGCAGTGCTTGAACTGGTGTGTGGTGGTGGGAGGGGGAATGCGCAGGGGGGCGTACCTCCTCTACTATTTTTATTTTTTTGCGTAACCCAACTATTTACTATGACTTGGACGGGGGGACGCCAGGACGGAACAAACTAATGCCCAAAATAATTTATATTAAAAGTTGGAGTGGATCTAAATAATTTTTGTTGAAGATAGGTACATAGGTACATAAATGAATTTTTAACAAAAAAGTCCTTTCAAGACCCATTTTTATAGGTACGCGTAAAAAATACTGGTTTAAGTTTCCCAATACCTTGCTATTTTTTTTTATAGTTTGTTTATATTATATCACACTTGTTATTTGTCTAGTTTAATTGTTCGTATATTAAATAGTATATTATCAAATATCTTGTGGACTAGTGTTCACAATTGACATAGGTATGCGTCTGAACCATAAATCATAGTTATTAAGATATTATCACTGATAATTATAATTTTTTTTATTTCCTACCGAAATAGGCGTAGGTGTTATTTCTATCAATATAAATTTCAAAAAATAAGGTGTATATAAAATATAAATACATATTCACTTACATGTTACATACATTTAGGTAAATATATTAGGTATACTTGGAATAGAATAAAGTTAAAATTATGTAACCAAGTTTTAAATATGTAGTATTTAAAAATTAGGGATTGATTAAGGGGGGGGGGGGGAAATCCCCTACGGATCTGCGTTACCAAATAATATTTCATGTGGAACGCAATTTATAAATTGATGGATTGAGCTCCTCCTCTACTTAATAATTCCCAATTCGAGCACTGATAGTGGGCTTTTCAAAAGCAATTTATCGCAAGAAAACAAACTATTTTGATTTATTTGCGTTAAAAGCGATTTATCGTAAAATGCAAATCGCGAAATGTCCTAGTGTGGCCATATCATAGTTATTCTATAGTTTTGATAAAATCGTAAAATCGCAAATCGCGTTCAGTAGGGCCTTATTAGTCATGACTACACTATGACATAATGGATAAATCATTTATCCTATGGTGGGTTGATACTACCTAGTCATAATTTTAGAACTCATATTTTTAGAATTGAAAGATTATTCAAAAAAATTAATAAACAACAAATTCCTAAATGACCGACCTAAAGTTGTTAAAAATTTGTCAAAAAAAATTATTGAGGGAATGGAAATGGAAGAAAAGTATAATCCTGTTGTGCAAAAGGCATAGAGTAAAGAATATATAGAGGGGCCATACCGTATACTGTTATGTGTACTAAAAAATAAATACTATTTTATTTAAAAACTGTACAGTATGCCTACATGAATAATGTTCTTTAACAACGACCAAAGGACATGAACTAACTGTTGCTAGAGACTATAACCCTCATGGAAAATTACTATTAAAGTATCCTAACCAAACTTTTTGTTCTTAGGTCGAAAATTCAATTGACTTAATTTGTCATTTCTTGCCATCAACATGTCATCATAAGACATTAAAAAACGAATTAAATATAATTTTGATAGATAACATTAAAGTTGAATGCGATTAAATGCGATAAACTGCACAGAGCATGGGGAATTGTTTCCAAAATAATTTGTGATTTCGTTATTAAATTGATGGTTCATAACTGGTAAAATTGAGATAGGTAAAAATGAAAAGGACCACATAAAAATTAGTGTCTTCCAACGTTACAAAACTTTTTGTAAGAAGTCTAGTACAAATAATTAATAAATAATTATTATAATTTTATTATGTTACTCTTTTTTTTTTTTATTATGAATATGCGCCCTCTTAAAATTCATAATACTCAATGTATAGGTATATATTATTTTTTTTACTAAGGGGGCTGGAGCGTGATTTATTTTCGGTCGAAAACATAGCTCACGACTTCAATCACTACACCCAATATAATGTTCCAATATTAATTTTGAAAGCAAATTTGAATTTGTCACTAAATTATCTATGATTTGACAATTTTATTTTTCTGATTTTTATTTTTTTTTTCTTAGAAATTTACAAACAAAAAGAGTAAAAATAGAACATATTCATAATACAAAAAAAATATTTGTCATTTTACAAAGCAATAAATAGTGAGCATGCACATGCGCGTTAGTAAAATGACAGACGTATTATGATGTCCCTATACAACGTGATCGGTACTACGAATTACACGCACTAATGTTCATCTACTTACAACACATACTCAAGACCCAGATAAATAGAAATATAAAATGCCTAGTTTTTACTCCTTAGAATTGATTACGCTCCAGCCCCCTTAAGAGGACGTCGCACCAACTGTGTTGTCTCCGTCTAACACACTCATGGCATAGCAAATTTTCGTTCACTAGTATCAATAGGGTGTTGTCAGTTTTTATATTAGAGTGATTTACCTATTATCAAACTTTTAAGTAATAACATTACCTGTGTTTTCTCGTTGGTTTTTAACGATATTTTAATTTTTAAGGGAGTTATGAGTATGTAAATCATTAATATTTTTAAATGCTCATAAATTCAAATTTGCTATGTCGTACGTGTGTAAGACGGAGACGACAGATGCGGGTGCGACGTGGTTTTATTAACTAGTGGATTTACAATGGTATCAGAAGGGGTGCTTAGATTTTGATATAATATAGTATCTTTTAGCAAATTGGATCAAGATGGTACTTTAGAGAGGTCATTTTTCGATTTTCTCAATAGTTAGTTAATGCCACGGGAAAAATCAGCGACAAATTACGAAAAACCGCTGAAAATGGGATATTAATTTATACAAACGTTTTGTTTATTACCACAGAAACGAATAAAAAATTATAATTTTATAATATTAATTCAACTTGCAGGATACTATAATAAATAATAACAATATAAAATATTCAGAATGACAAACCGCCTCCACTCAGAATCGTTTTTCTTATACAATGATATTATATCATTGAATTCAAATATAATATAATTCATTATACAGTGACCCACTTGTAACCTATTTTTAACCTGTCGCAGAGCGACATCCACTTACCAGCTTTTTTAATTTTTGCGAAGACAATTAGTTTAAATAAGTAGATGTGATCTACACAGATTTTTCCAAGTGTTAAGCATAATCGTGTTGATCATAATCATCTTATGTCAAAACTAAACTCTATAGGCATCGGCGAACCTCTACTACCCTGGCTTCACTCTTATATCACTTATAGGATCCAATGGGCAACTGTTGATTCAACCTCTTCCGACCACAAGGTGCTGTTCTTTCTCTTCTTCTGTTTGCCCCGTTCGTAAACTCAGCCGCTTCCGTCCTCCAGCATGCCAAACTTCTCATCTTTCCAATCTTTTATGATATGAAAATCTGTTTCCGTATAAAATACATATCTGACTGTCACCTTCAAAACGATCTTCAGCGATTAGTGACATTGGGCGAATCTTTGGGGCTACCTCTTAATATTACTAAATGTTCAGTAATAACTTTTTTCGTATTAATGCTTTAATCAAACATACTTACTCCGTAAATAATTCACCGTGATAACTTGTAATAATTATGTAAAGGATTTAGGATTTACTCTTACACGGAACTTGTGCCCTAACATGCACATTCAGATAATCTGCTGTAAGGCTCTTAAACTGCTAGGTTTCATAACCCATGTCGTAACTTATCATTTCTATCTAGTCTTCTTTCTCTAAAATTGACAGTCCAGAAACACTATCCCGTGTCTCCATTCATTGTGCCCTCCCGCCGTACACGATCATCTGTTCCATTCCATATACCTTTCTCTTCCTCAAACTACTACCTAACTTAACTCACCGATCATCCGTCTTATGAACATTGCACATAGTGACCCTGCAATCTCACTGTAAAATTAAGCCTCGTTTCCATAAAGTATATTATTGCTATTATATTCATGTATTAAAGGGTTCGTCCTATATTGTAAAATAAATAAATAAATAAATAATTTCCCTGTAAGACTCATATTATGTTACATTATTAAAAACTTTTATTATGAAGTATAAATCATCTAAAACTAGACATAAATCTCATCATTTTAAAATTACAAATATAATAATACCTATAAATAATAAAATATAAAAAGCAGGTAAGTGGATGTCGCTCTGCTGTACAGTAGATTACAAGTGGGTCATTGTATAATGCAGAGATGGCGAACCTTTTGATAACTGCGTGTTAAATCAAAATGTTTGGTTTGATTTTATTTTCCCCGCGTGTCAGAAACTTTGCAGACCTTTTTTTTAGTCGTCATGTAAGGCATCCAAAACTATCTGTTATCTGTTGATTGTTCTGCTGTACCTACGTTTGTACGTTAACGTGAAAAACGAATTTATTGATAATCTAATCTAATCGTTTACGAGCTTAGGAAATTATCAATTATTTTTTTGGAAAGTGAAGTAAAAATTATGAATTATATTTGAAATTGGCGTGTCACTGAAATAATGCAAGTGTGTCACTCTGTGACACGCGTGACATAGGTTCGCCATCCCTGCAATATAGCGTCCTTCAGCGTCCGTCGTTTCGTCCATTGAAACCCAAATTTTTTTCTCTGCCACTTTATTTCTTATTTCTCCAATAGTCTCCTGGTAACAATTATCGACATATGATTTTCGGTATATGATCTGGTATAACTTCCGATGTATATTTCTCTAAAAAAATTTGAAATGCGGATTGCTCAGTTTATTGAAACGTATATTAGCACTCAACATAGCTTTACATAAATTACTTTTGAATGACGATTTTGTAGAAGAATTTTGATATAAAAGCTGTTGAGATTTATCCTTTTTTTCTTCAGCGCGTTTAACAGATTTACGATGTTTTTCGGCTGCGATATGCTGAGTTATAGAAAAACGTTTTTCACTTGAAACTTTCGTATTACATACTTTGCAAAATAAAATTTTGTTATCTGTTGAAAATATTTCCGTTCCAAATTCAGTAACATAACTTTGTAAACGACTGGATGTCGTTATTTTTTCTTTTGGCATTTTAAAATTATGCTTGTTAAGTGTTAACTAATAGAAAATTTAAACGAAAATATTACAAACAACGTATTACCACTCACAAGACGACGACAACACTATCGCGCGTCGGTTTTTCTACCATAATATAATAGATTAAGATTAAAGATATTTCAAGTTAGTCTTTTGACCACAGATATAGACCTGCGATAATAACAGAAGATAATTGCATGCCACTCTAGAACGGGTTTAACACATGTTCCTGTTATTATTACCACCGCGATAAAATTACAACAGTAAAATTGTATCGTCCAAATTCAAGAAATTTTACAAATGAGAAAAACATATTATTCAAATGAGAATAAAGCAATAACAAGAGGAACTCGCGAAATCATGCATTTATATGCCCTTACCGGTTAAATATGCAAAAATATGCAAAATAAGATTTCGTATTTAATTTATAAATAACGCAAAACAAATTTTGATCAAATCCATTTTCTTATACAATGTAGCAAATAAACATGCAAATGCATGAAATTCACAGACCTGGTTATGACGTTATACGACATAAGTAATGTTTATTGTTATCTAAATATTTTAGATTCTGTGTGGAGCGAGTAAGCTATTGTTTTTACAATGGTGTTTATTTTTTTTTTTTTATATCCTGTACACAAAATTTCTTCCAGAAAGAGTGTTTCGATTTCAACATATAGTACCTTATCTTTTAGAAAATTGGATCAAGATGGTACTTTAGATAGGTCATTTTTCGATTTTCTCAATAGTTATTTAATGCCAAGGGAAAAACCACCGGGAAATTACGAATAAACGCTAAAAATGGGATTTTAATTTCTAACGCTTTGTGTATCACCATAGAAACGAATAAAAAATTGTAATATTTTATTATTAATTCAACTTACATGATAAAATAAATAATAACAAAATATAAAATATCCAGACTGACAAACCGTCTCCGCTCAGAATCGTTTTTCTTATACAATGATATTATATCATTGAATTCAAGTCTAAATACAATCTATTATATAATGACTCACTTGTAATCTACTGTACAGAAGGGCGACATACACTTACCTGCTTTTTTAAATTTATAATTTAGGTTTGGTAATCAATTTGTATCAGATTAAGATTAACTTAATGGCCCATCGTATCAAATTCCATGTCGTAATTTAATATATAGATACTTGGTGAAAATGAACTTTAAGATATACCATGTGAAAACATATTCTATGAAACAGCTGCAATGAATTGTACACGCGGTGAATTGTAAATGCGATGAAATGTAGTCGGTTAATAGTTGCGTGGTGAATTATCCGGATACCTGATAAGTGCAATCCTACTATACATCCTACACTTATTATTTATAATTTATTGATGACATTAATATTTATTTTATTTTATTATGTTAAATTTATTTTATATTCATCATTGGTATTTAAGGAAATATATTAAACTTTAATTTATTAATCATTCTGTTTTTAACCCATATTATGTTAATTGCAATATTAAATAGGAATAAAATATAATTAATTACAAATGAGCTTAGAACATTATTGAATTGTTGTTTTATCAGACATTTAGTTGGAACATTAGTAGAACATATTATTAAATGATAGTTAGAATAAGTACCTAAGAGTAAATATTTGCAAATGGCTGAAATTTTTCTATCTAGAAAAACATATTTTGTTGGTTCATTGAGTCTAATAAAAAATCCAATAATGTAGAAGTGACAAAAAAATATTTTAAGAAAGGAGAAGTTGTTTCTATGAGAAGTGATTCTAATGTACTGCCTAGTCTTAAAATGGAAAGACAAACGTCACTTGTGCGTGATATCCACCAAACACAATAGTGAAATGGTAGAAAAGTGTGTACAGGTAAGAGTAACGTATTTAATAAACCAGAAGTGGTAGTCGATTATAATGCAGGCAAAACATCAATAGATCAGATGAAATCGGCAATTCGTATACTGAAGAAGATATCGAAACTGTTATAAACAGCAAATGAGAGAAATCTCCCGATGATAACATAAACCTAGGTATATTATTTATTAATTGTATTATTAAATATTGAACAATTTGTAGTAATTTTTGAATGTTTTTAATATTACTTAGTTAATCACCAACAAGAAAAAATACTTTATGCTCGCGAGGAATCAGCGAAATGTTTAGAAAAACAGGCTAAAAAAATTATAGAAACATCAAACAGGAAATTAAAATGTATAGATGTGGGAGCTACTGTTCGAATACCAATCACTGATGTTGACAAGGCTAGAGGATCACCTCGGAATTTATTGGCTGTTGTCACCTATGTTCAAGATGGCTTGTACAATTTAACAAATATGTAAGTGATTCAATTTAAAAATTAGAAATAAATATATAAATGATTTTTTATTTATTTTATCTATTTTAGGTACAGAAAATGGTTTCTTAAAGCACCGATACACACGAATAGAAATAGTTCCATGTGACGAAAATTATTTTGCTTGAAAGGGACAGCAAATTTAGCAAAAAAAAAGTAAATTACACTCAGAGATGCTGCTGGGTATAACAGTAGTGCTAGGAGTCAGGGATATCAATGATGACATTGTAAACCAAAATGTCAAAATAATCGACGTGCTTGTATAGCAGGTAAAAAATTATGTAATTCGAAGTTCCACAGTAGTTTATCTTGTGAAAATAAATAATGATAATAATAGCTATAAATGATTTTGTCGATTTAAATTATATTTTAATAAAAAAATGAAATATTACCCACATTGACTATCAATATAATATATCTATTGTAGTCGTTTTATATATTGCCTAGACATTGTCTACATTGCCTTTCTTAATTAGCCACTGTTAATATTGACTGCTAAATGCTAATGACTGATATCCGACATTGACGGTAACATATATATATATAATAAAATATATCACTTGATATTTATAAGACTTATCAGTAGGGTTCGTAGGGTTGTTTCATTGGCATGTCTTTTTTTAGTGATCATAGATTATTCTAGGTGAGTTATAAACCAGTTCGGCTTTCGCAGGGGCATCTCGACTGAAACTGCAGTCGAATAAGCTATCAAACTTGCAACTGGCGCGGCCACTGGCAATTGGAGACAGAAGGAGCTCTGCGTCCTGGTCACCCTTGACGTCAAGAACGCATTCAACTCTTTGCAGTGGCCTGCAAACGTCTCTCCTTTGTCAAGCACTACAAAACTGTCGCAAAAAAGGCTTTTGTACGACGTTTCTGAAACTTGTGATTTATGTAGTTTAGAGGTTGGTGTTCAAATACGGCGTTTTGTATCGAGACCATAGGAGCCGTTTTTCTCCGTCTTTTGGGGCTTTGAAATTTTAAAATTTGCGTTTTTCAGGTTAATGGCACAGACATTTATATTTTTGCCTCGGCAAGATATTTTTGTTTATCACGATCAAATTAGGATGTTGTATAGGACTTTGCGCCGTATCGATGGATACCAGGATCGAGGTTATCTGACTTTTGGTTGGGGAGTTATGATTTTTCGTGTGTTTTTTGTACTTATAAAATTACGTAGTTACGTATATTTTGGAAACAGACAACCACAATAGTTCTGAATAGAGTATACCTAATAAGTAATATTATAATTTATAATAGACATCTGTCATTTACTAATTTAGTATACCTACCTATCTATTGTCCAGCGTTGGTATATTTTGAGATATATCATATAATAGTATTATACATAGGTACCTACACAAAAAAATACAATTAATTATAAGCACTTTCTAGACGTATCACGTATATATCATTAATTTTGATAATTGAAATTTCAAAGTTCATAAATGATACCTATAAACAATTATTCATATTTAACACTCTAAATAAATATCCTGTTTTACCAATCATGAATACTTTCCTAAAATTTAAACATTTGATGAAAATATTCAGAAATAATAAGTAATAACTAATGAGTAATCATATAATTATATATATAGTGATGATACACAATACGAAATCGAGAATATTTACGCTAGGTATTTAAAAGTATTTACCTATTCAAATGTATATCGTACGTATAATAATATTATGTATAATACATAACTAAAGTAGTTTTTTCTCTATATCGAATATTAACAATTGTATGAAATCCGAAATACCTATTATGACGCGTTTGGGAAAATATTTCATAAAAAGTTTTAGATTCTGAGCGGAGCGAGGAAGCTATTGTTTTTACAATGGTGTTTTTTTTCTTTTTCTTTTTATATCCTGTATACAAAATTTCTTCCAGAAAGAGTGTTTCGATTTCAACATATAATACCTTATCTTTTAGCAAATTGGATCAAGATGGTACTTTAGAGAGGTCATTTTTCGATTTTCTCAACAGTTATTTAATGCCACGGGAAAAACCACTGGAAAATTACGAAAAAAACGCTAAAAATGGGATTTTAATTTCTAACGCTTTGTATATCACCATAGAAACGAATAAAAAATTATAATATTTTAATATTAATTCAACTTACATGATAAAATAAATAATAACAAAATATAAAAAATCCAGACTGACAAACCGTCTCCGCTCAGAATTGTTTTTCTTATACAATGATATTATATCATTGAATTCAAGTCTAATATAATATAATATAATCCATTATATTGTAATGGCATGGCTGGTTGGTCGGAGGGAGCCCGGGAGAATAAGCTGCGTATCATAGACGCTTTTGAACCTGGGTTCACCGCAGTAATTGCCGTGCCGCTGCGCCGTGTAGCCCGTGTTTAACTAGTTTTACTAGCTTTAGACGTTTTATTCACGGTTTTTTAATTATTTAATAATTATTATACGTATATCCGTCAAACATTTATTATTATATTTTACATTTTGATAAGCATTTCAGCATTTGTTCGTATTTTAAAATGCAAAAAGAAAATATAATAGAATTTTTACTAACCAATAGTTTTAATGCTTTAACATACGAACAATAAAATCAAATTAAACAAATTTAGTATTAATTTAAGTTAAAAATATTAACTAAATATTAAATGAAATATTAATATTTAATATAATTAATTTTTTCAATAAAAAGGTTTTTTTTGTTCGTTGTTATATGGAATTTTTGTTATTTAATTTAAGTTTCCCCAGAATATTTACTCACGAGCCGCTACTGGGTGGCATACATCGTAACTGACATATTATTATTTTTGAGTGACGCCGCGCCCAATATGGTGAAAGTGAGATACTTTGAAATTGTTGTACACAAAAATGGTCCATGTAACATGCATAGCACATGGATTAAATAGAGTTGCCGAATATATCCGTATTCAATATCCCAAAGTAGATAAACTGGTTGCTAATGTTAAAAAAATATTTAAAAAAGCACCATCTCGTGTTATAAAATTTAAGACTGATGCGCCTAATATACCTCTACCCCCCCGAACCAATCCTGACACGATGGGGAACGTGGATTTCCACTTCAATATATTATTGTGAAAACTTCCAAATTGTAAAAGATATTGTTGAAAGTTTTGATGAAGATGATGCGCTTTCAATTAGAAATGCTCAAAAATATTTTAAAGCACCACAGATTAAAGGTAACTTAGCATTTATAAAATCAAACTTTAAGTGCCTTCCTACGGCTATAACACGTCTTCAAAAACAAGGCATGGCATTAATAGAAGCGATACAGATTATTGAAGATGTTTCAGCCAAATTCAATAATTTAAAAGACCAGACCGGAATAAAAATTAACGAGAAATTACAGACAGTTCTTACTAAAAATGAAGGGTTTAAAATGTTTGCAATATTTCTAAAATATTAAACGAAGAAGAAGAAAACGTTGGTTGTTTAGATATACCTGAAAACTTAACAAGTAGTGACATGGGATATTTCAAGTATGCCCCTACCACGTCAGCGTTCATTTTCTGTGTACAAAAACCTCTTGGTGCCAAATATGAGATCATTCAAGTTTGAAAATATAATAAATCGCTGATTGTACAATGTAATACTTATTTTGCAGGTAAACAAATAAATTGTTTAAATATCTATAAAACAATGTGTAGGTCTTAACCATTTTTTGGTATAGACAAGACTATTGCTTGTTTCCAGTTGTTAGGGAAGTTTCCTTGCACCCATAATTTATTGTATATTTTTAGTAAAATTTCTTTAGCTTTGGCAAATTTTGAATAAAAACGAACGGAATATCATCGGGTCCGCAACTTTTGCTTTTCATTTGAAGTTTATTTTATATTTTATTTATTTTATTATTTTTCACGTTATTTGCTGTTGCCTTTTTCCAAGATTTCTTGTTTTTTGAATTATTTTTGTCACTAGCAAACCTTTTTTTAAATTTACATTCTGATACCCGACGACCAACTTTATCACATCTATAGCATTTAAATGGAAAACTACTATTACTTGTAGTTCCAAAAACTGTACTACTCTGTTGAGGTATATCTCTAGTATTTGTTTTCTTTGCTTCTTCATCCAGA
Source organism: Acyrthosiphon pisum (assembly GCF_005508785.2). NCBI lineage: Eukaryota > Metazoa > Arthropoda > Insecta > Hemiptera > Aphididae > Acyrthosiphon > Acyrthosiphon pisum. The sequence goes on from NC_042493.1 coordinate 18,564,268, forward strand.
AATCTTCCTTTAACAAATTCAATTGTTAATTTCTCAATCGAAAGTGTTTCTATTGCTGTCACAACATTGTTATATGTTTCTGGCATCGTCAACAGAAGATGACATACTATATCTTCTTTTTCCAGTTTTGCCTCAGCTGACTTCAACTGTCTTATTAGTTCATCAAATTTTATAAAATGAGCTTCAAGATTAGTGTCATTTTCAAATTTTAGTGTAATTAACCGCCGTCTTAGATATAGTTGACTCGCAACACCCTTACGTTCAAAGGTCTGAACTAGCGAATTCCAGATTTCCTTCGCAGTTTCTTTGCCCATTACATACTCTAAGTGACTGTCAGCAACACATTGAACAATTAGGGACTTACATTTCTTATCATCCTTTGCCACTTTTCCAGCTCTACCTTTTGAGTTGAACTAGGCTCATTACCTGTAAGGCAGGTTCTTACTCCAAATTCTTCAAGAAGTGTTTCTACTCTAAATTTCCAACTTGGAAAATTAGTTCCAGCAAATTGAGTTATTCCATATTTGTCATCAGTTCTTTTAGCCATGTCTGGGCCCATAACCTGTTGTTTAATATGGATGAAAAAATAAAGAACAGCTCTATTAAGTACATAACATAATGAGATTTAATAAGTTTGTAACTGTAATAATTTGCACACACAGAGAGACAAAACCGTCTCCAAGTAAGAACATGGTTAAAAAAACATTTTAGGTTAGGTGTGCACAACAAGATTACAAAAGTGATAACAATTAACAACAGTTTTCTGGTTTTAATAAGTTCGTCTAATCATACATTTATTGATTAAACAAATCCATATATTTATTATCAAAATCATATGAAAAACTGTTCTTTTATCACACGTTTTGTATGTAATAATCCTATCAAATCGTGGGTGTTAAATCGGTTACGGTATTTTGTTTTGATAAGATTAACACATGGAAACATTTTATAATTATCCCCATTTGTAATATTAATCCTTTGATCTAAAATTTTAAAATGTCCATATCTGCAGTCTACTCATCCATGTTGGATAGTTTCCTTCATTCCCGATCGAGATCATCCAAGTTGATATTTTTGGTAAGCATAAGAATAAGAATTAAGCATAAGAAAGTGTGATGCCAGTGGACCAAGTGAAAAAATTTCCGAATTAAAAATAATTTTTGGTTCTAGGATTTTTAAATGTTTTAACATTTCCATTTTTTGAAACATGAATCGAACATTAATTTGTTGCGTTGCTTCTACATAAAAGGTGAGAGCGATTTTTAAATTTAGATATTTTTAAAGCTGTGACTTTTTTCTCCTTTAACAGAGAGCAAATAGAAGCAGAAACAGAACCACCACAAAACAAATTATTTTCATGCAAATAGTGACCTGGGTTCTTGTATTGAATTATATATAATTTCTTATTTTTAATATAATCTTTTTTAATGTATCATTCTAAGATTTCTTTGTACAGTGTTCCTATACGGTCATAGATCAGTTGTATTTTTATTCCTTATGATTGCATTTCAATATTTAGATCAACAAAAAATGGCAAAACAAATGGTAGGAATTGCAAGTACAAAAGATTAAATGGATTTAATAACGAATCTAATACTGTTTCTGCATTTAAAATTTTATCTTCTGCACTAGTAAAATAAAGTTTTAAAGCACTATATTGTTCAAAAAGGCGATTGACTACCGACACTAGTGATAGCTATCTCGTTTTTCCTGGGTATAAAATCTTATGTGGTTTTATATTACAGAAAACTTGGAATTCTTTAAATTCTAGGTGTCTTTTAGAGCTATTATTTAAATAGTTATGTACATTTCTAGCAAAATCTTCAACAAATCGTGGTAATTTTAAGCAAGCATATGAAGCGCATAGATGAAAAGAATGGCATATGCATGTCATAATAAATAAATCCGGCACATCTTTCAATAAACTAGTAGCTAATGAATGGTGTTTGCCCATCATATTGTTGGCACCATCTCCTGCATAGCCTATCATATTCTCTTTATATAGAATTTTATTTTTTATTAAGAAAATTATAATCAAATCATATAAAGCGTCAGCAGTGGCTTTTTGTACTTCTATGAGGGTAACAAATTCATCCCGGACCAACAGATTATTGTCTTCTATTCTTGCGAACACTGTCATGTGCTTTATTGTAGATGTATCCGTGCTTTCGTCTATCATAATGGCAAACTTGTTTTTCTGCATTAAATCAATAACACTTCTCTTACCTACGGCTCCAATGACATTAGTAACGATGCTTTCGTTTTTTGCTCTGCCGCATTTTAACTTCAAAGCTACTTTTGAATCAGGATATACTTTTTGAACTAATTTGGGTAGGTGTTCCATAACTGTATAAGGCAAATTGTGTTCGGCAATAAATACTGTCAAATGCATTTCACTACGTTTAACCTGAAAGTAATATTATTATAATGCATTACAGCAAATATAAAATTTGAAGAAAATATTTACAGTATTTTCAAGTTTTGCATGAACAGAATTGTTGATAAGTTCAGTTATGGTTTGTTGACTTTTACATCCTTCAACAAGTGTTTTTCAATTTCGGATTTACCCGCAGTTCCGTCAAATTGACATGATGTACGATGCAAAATTACAGACCTATTAAACAAACAAATATTTAATGTTTTCAGAAATGGTCAAATAAAAATTAAAAATTAATTAAAAGAAGATTCATACCTTTTTACTTCTTGCCTGGTTCCCTAAGAAAAGTTAGTGGCCCTGAACTGGCCCCCTTGATTTTTATTTTTAAATTTTAAGGTGTTTAATTATCTCAAACCTGCTAAATCCTGAATGTATATTATATGGTACTCCATACAGTTAACGATTGTATAAAAAAAAATTAAATTCCGAGATTCTATTTAATAAATATTCCTCACTCGACAATTTGAGATTAGACAATAATACGTATATTAATAGATTGAAAACTAGGAATTCCAAATACGGGTATCGAACGCACATTTGATAAACACAACTACAGACAATACTATATAATAGTGAACCAATATAATAAAATAAACAAGCCTAACAAAATAATATGTCCCAATATAATATTATTCTCTATCGAGTTTGAGTTTTGATAACGCAGCGTTGCTAACGTCGCAGTATAGTTCATATTGTTCACAAGGCACGAGACATTTAAATGATGGACCGAAACAACCTATATTAGTATTTTATCCAAAAACAAAGTTTTCTAATAGAATGAGACATTTCTCAGATACATGGTATATAATTTTTAAATGGATCGAATACACTGTAATGAACGATGCAGTATATTGTTCCCCTTGTCGTTTCTTTTCTAAACATTATGACTTACACACTGTGTTTATAACAATTGGTTTTAAACATTGGAAAAAAGCTTTAGACAAAGGGTCAGGATTTAAACGACATGAATAAAGTAGTGAACACAAAAAATGTCAAGTTATGTTGGTAGAATATACAAGCACGAAAAAAAAATATATTTGTGTCATCGTTAATTAACGAGGCTCATTTAAAGTTATTAAAAGAGAATCGTAAATACATTCAGTATATTTAAAAAGTGATATTATTCACTGATGTTCAAGGAATTGCTCAAAGAGGGAGTGATGAAAATGAAAACAGTGTCAATCGTGGTAACTTTTTGGAACTTGTACACTTGCTGGAATATTTCAATGATGATTTTAAGCAAAAAAGACAGTCACTTCTAAATAATTCAAAGCATACTGCGCTTAGTCCGTATCTATAATACACGATTTGTCCAAGTATCAAACATGATAATCCAAAAATTTCCCTACATATCTTCAATTTTCATTAAAATTTCCGTTTTTCCCTGAACAGTACTCAATTTCCCCAAATCTTGGGAAATTTCCTTGTGGTAAGTAACCCACTGACTGCCGACTGGCGTCGCTAGAATCGGCGTCGGTCGCCTATTATCGTCGCGAATCTTGGAGGGGGAATAGAGCCTCGGCGAGCTAGCAGCAGTGTTGCCAGATGTACGGTTTGGATCGTACTTATACGGTAATTTAGAGCAAAGTACGATCTACGATCTTTGAGGATCGTACGTAAATGTACGATCTTACAAATTTCAACAGACCATCGACATTTATTTAGATCTATGCTAATCATACACTATGGATGGGGCCATCCCCATCTCGACCGAGTAAACAATTTGAAGCACATATAAATATATAAATATATGAACATATTATATTATTATGATAACTGATAAGATATAATATCTTAAATCGTGATTTACCATGCATTTTTTTTATCGTTCTTGATAAGAATACAATATTTTATAACTTGATGATAAGTGCAATCAAGAGTAAAGACATCAAATGATTAGAAAAGTTATACTAAAACTCATAGTTATTAGTTACTGTCAAGTTAGTAGTCTTTGTTGGTGTTGTGTCTTTCTATTTTCTATTTACAATGTCGGACATAGAAGATACGCCAGAGGTTTATTTAGATTTTATTAATCATGTATATAATATATTTGAGATAAAATACTCCTAACCATATTATTTACCATAGGTGTTTAAAGAAGAAGGACCGTCGACACCAAAAAAGAAAAGATCTCTAAGGAATGAACTTTCTAATTATGAAAAAGAAAAACACAGAAAGCAAAAATATAGAGAAGAATGGGAGAGCAATAAGGCATATAAAGGTTGGCTTAAACCATGTGTAGTAGCACGCAATTTTTTTAGAACATCCCGTTCTCTACCCATTTTAAGTATTTTTTTAGATGTCCGTTGATCACTGTTAACATCATCATCAAAATCACTTAATTCACTGTCCATTATGAATAATTAAAAAATAAACACAAGAACGTCAAGAACTAACTGCCGATTATAGCGAGAACAGAGAAATAATGACGAAAATGTGAAAACTAATAACAATAAGATATGATGCCATAATGGATTGAAAACGACGTCTTGGTGCCTGGTGGTCACCGGCCCTGGCCGGCTGGTGACAGGGTACGGTCAATGTTATACATAATTTGTTTCACTGAAAATGGTCACACTGTAAAAGGAGGCATTGGTCGCCTCAATATTTATCGACACGGCGCCTCTATGATACTCTATGGGCACGTCTCCGCCGCCGTACCACTGGCTGTTTCGCCGATACCGTAGAGCACGGCGCATGTGCTCTCGGTCGAACAGCCGTTTTGGTTATTCGTTAATTGTATTTTTAGTTATTTTTACGCTTCGGCGACATTCGCGTTTCATGTTTAATAAACCTTGGAATTACCTACTTGTGTTATATTTATTTAATCCTGACAACCCCTTAAGCTAATTTACTATTGCTTTCACATCGCACAGTGGCAAAAATAGCATTTATCAAATTTTACTTATCTTATCGAATTATTATATATATCAATAAAGGAGTTCATACTGCATTGTTTACCGGTTTTGTGCGCGTGTTGTGTAAACAAAATGTTTAATAAATTTAAAAAAAATGTATTAGATAAACTTCTTATTCCTCATTTCTTCTTTAGGACATATAAAGTGAGGATGATTCATAACTGGAGTAATCATTTCATTTCACAAGGTATGGAATATATGAGGTGTATATGCTTAAATAGTGAATATCGTCAAAACTGTCTAAGGTACATAATTTGTTGAAATTACCGTCCCAGCAATGAGAGAAATTGATTTCAAAACACATTTTCGCCTAACTAGAACCATTGTTGAAGTATGGTATTAAAAATAAAGATATTCTCATTTTGACAATTTATAATTTATTTAGGTAATATTCTCTATGATTGGACATGTGTTCGATAAAGACGATATGAAAATCAGTATGGAAAAGCAATTATTAGTTATTTTATGGTATATGGCCAACAGTGAAACTCATAGGTAATTTTTAAAATATTAGGCATATGTGCAAATCACCTAAAAATAAAGGAGGGCTTAAGCACCAAAGATATTTTAGAGGAAGCAGAGCATTGTGTGGTTTTGTCACTCACACTCCTCATATATTGATACATGTTACTCCTCCTTATAACCATTACATATGATATCTCTATCAAAATATGTATATAAATTAAAGGCTTAAGTCATTATTGTATAGGTCTATGCATTTTTAGGAAAATTCTTTAATCTTTTATCCTTTTGAAAAACATAACTTTCTTAACAAAAAGTTTGAATTAGGTACAGACAATCTCAATTTAGAATTTTCATTTTCATTTTTAAGTTTTTTTTTTTTAAATGTAAGATTTTCAATTATTTTAATCACGAGATTCGGGGCGTCAGCATTATAATTCAGGGTGACCTTAGCAGGACCCTTACTACCCCTTTTGATTTTCACCAATGTTTGTAGGTACTTATGTCTAAATATTACATATTTTTTTAAATAAAGTACCTAGGTTTAACTATAATTCAATACAAACTTAATTTATTCATAAATGTATATCTATTTTATTTGTTTTGGACAAATTGCTTCTAGATTCAACATATCAAATAGTACAAGTTATAACATCCTAGACTCTACAGTCTATATGTCAACTTATTTAACTTAAATAAACGACATATAACGATTCATTATTTGAATAATTAACAATGGAAATAAATCATTATACGTTATTGTTTATGTTCAATGTCATTAAAATTGAAATCTTTCTCATGTAAATATAGCTGAAGTTATATTGTGAAATACAAAACACAATGCAACCTATCATACCAATATAATGTATATTTAATATACACATACAATTAATACTAATGATAGAAATGTTGTATTTAAGCAGATTTATTGACTACAAGCAGATTTTGTAGTTTTTTTGAAAACTTTACAAATATCTGAAGGGCGATTAACGAGAGCTGTAAAAAAATTACAACGGGAGAACAACCTGGGTCCGAAAATAGGGGCATCACCTACCGGGAAACAAAATAGAAGAAGATAGAATGAGCATAGAACGAGATCACATTTCTTCTTTTCATTCTTTAAGTCCCATTACACTAGATCACAGAACCCCAACAGAAAATAATATCTTTCTTCTCACTTAAATATTCGTCTCATGTACAGATTGTAGGTATACAGAACGCTGTCAGGAAATAAACGCGACTCCTGTTAATGAGCACATATATCAGGGATGGCGAACCTATGTCACGCGTGACACCCTTGCATTATTTCAGTGACACGCCAATTTCAAATATAATTCATAATTTTTACTTCACTTTCCAAAAAAATAATTGATAATTTCCTAAGCTCGTAAACGATTAGATTAGATTATCAATAAATTCGTTTTTCACGTTTACGTACAAACGTAGGTACAGCAGAACAATCAACAGATAACAGATAGTTTTGGATGCCTTACATGACGACTAAAAAAAAGGTCTGCAAAGTTTCTGACACGCGGGGAAAATAAAATCAAACCAAACATTTTGATTTGACACGCAGTTATCAAAAGGTTCGCCATCTCTGACATATATCGAAGAACGTTTAATAACATTTTACATTTACATTTTCTTTCTTCTTCGTCTGATTCCTGTGTTAAGTGTGATTGTTTTAAATTAAAAATATCTGCCTTACAAGACAATGAGGAAAAAATCGCAGCTGACTGCATCGATATGAGTTACATCTTCAAAAAGCTGAGGTGGCACGAAATTCCCTTAGAAATGATACGAAAGAATCTTAACAAGATGAGACTTATTACGTGATGACATTTGATTTGGGGAAGGCATTACCGTTTCCTATACTTACGACTTCTGTGGCGTATTATAAACGAAACATGTACGTTTACAACCATGGGTGTCATGAGATAAGCAGCGGAATTGGGTTCATGTACGTTTGAGATGAGACTACAGCTTCTCGTGGCTCGCAAGAGATTTCATCCTGTTTCATACGTCACTTAAGTACAAGGGCTTTAACGCGGCATATCGTACTGTATACGTGTACTGGTCAAAATCGAAACATTAATGCTTTTGAAGTTTTCGGAAGTGATTTAAATAATATAAACACCATCGACCCTAAGTTTATGGTAAGTGGTTATTCGTTTTTACCAAATAATTTAGAATTTGATTCAATTGCAATTTACCCAAAGAATAAACTCATTTACGTGCCTGACAATTGGTATAAAATAATATCAAAATGTAGAAGTTTTGTAGTCATTTCACGTTTCAAAATTGTATCAACAGGATTTAAAAGAGAAGATTAAATTAATAGAAATAAGTAGGTAGGTAACTTATTTAACTATAAAATAATGATATAATATTATAATATTAAAGTTAAAATTATTTAAATATAATCTGTGTAGTGTGTACAACATTACCATAAGTTTTGTTACCATCGAGTCCTTTAATTTCCTACAGTGCCCATGATTCATCTAGGTTTTCAGCTAACTTTAAGTCATCACTAGTCACTCTTTTTGGTGGCCATTCACAATACTTCACAGAACACCTAGACAAATTTTCTGTATCTGTTTCAATCAACCAATTGTGTTGACCAAAAGACACTTCACCCCACAATCAGATTCACTAGATACTACCAGTGAATTTCTTTTCTTATATTTCTTCACACATATTTTTTTTTCCAAGGTCTTATTTTTTTTATTAAGTTTATTTATTAATTTTTGCTGCTTTTCATCATCTTGTGTTTTTTTTGATTTCAAGCCATTTTTCTGCAGTTACAACAGTGGGCATCTATTATAAGCTCTAGTTTTTGTTGATATAGGCTCTAGCCATTTTATTACATCAGCCAAAACGTATATTATATATTATTAAATCTACAGATTATAATGTTCCAACTTCCAAATGCCACCAGGCACCCAAGCCCAAAAATAAGTGTGGCTAAAGCCACACTAGGTAACTATACCGTGTGGGCGCCACTGCTAGAGTGTACTCGCCAAATAAGATTGAACTGTTTCGCGCATGCAGTTTGAGCCACCTGACTAACCCCCTCACCCCCCTAAATTAAATGCAAAACTGTCAAGGCCCCCTTAATCAAAATCATGTACTAGTTCAAACGGATAATTTATTGACATCGATTAGGTAATGATATTTGTATTACTTCTGTAATGAAAATAAATCCGAGTGAATTTTCATTTCATCAACTTGATTTTTATTTTTGTTGAGTCAAATACAATCAATATAGATTTTATACAGTATTTTCTTTTTATTTAAATTATACTCGGACGAGTTTACAATCAAATTAATTTATTAGGGTTTACATAAAAAGGTGGACATTCAGGTTAATATATTACACACGGTTTTTGGTCCTGATATGCTCGTAGGTCTCTATCAAATAGTGTGACAGTGGCAGGAATTCAGTATTCGCTCGGCTCTGACGGCTTGAAAGATTGACGGTGTGGTCAGCGGCTCAGTAGTACCACGGCACTATTTTCAACGACGTCTCTGCTCTAGTGGCGGCGTATTGAAATGCGTACTACTGGGCTTGACTCAATGACGGTGACTGCTTGGCAGTTGGCTTGTCTGCGACAGCTTCACGGAGTGTTTGATGTTGACGGCACTGTACGACGATAACAACACTAGTAACGATGCGGTGCGAGTTGACGGCGTTCCGTAGGTGGTAAATCGCACTGATCCGGCGGCAATTGACTCGTAACGTCTCTGCGATAAAGGAGTACGAGGCGACTAGGAGGGTTGATTGCTATTCCGTGGCGTTTATTATTTTTTTTAGCTTTAATTAATTCTCCGAGTACTTTGCCATTAGACAACATATTTGCGAATGAAGTGTTTTATAAAAAAACCTGTAATGGTTGGACATATAACCGCAATAACCGCACATTTTATAGATCCTGAAAACGATATTAAATTAGAAAGTGTTTTGTTAAGTTGCATAAATTTTCCACTGAGTCATACCGCTGATAACATATCTAAATTTATGAAGGATACTGTAGCTGAGAGGTGATTGTCTGATAGAATATCTGCAGTAGTGACTGATAATGCGGCAAATATGAAGTCTGCTATTGACAAATGCAATTGGAGAAGATTATCGTGTTTTGCACATACAATAAATTTAATCGTTCATAACGGTATTGAGGTGATTGAGTCCATTGTAGATAAGGTAAATGATATCAAATTTTAAAACTCAAGCAAGATTATCCTACTCGTTGGAACTCTACTTATGATATGCTCGATAGATTCTTAAAAATTAAAGAGCCAATTATTGCCACTTTATTTAAATTATAGTCAGTTTAATTCTCTTACTGCTAATGATTGGATTATTCTAGAAAAGTCAAAAGATCTATTAAAAATATTTTATATTTTTAAAAAAATATTATATTGCCTATCAAAAATATTTACTATTTATAGTTTTATTGCTAAATAGTAAACATTGTCGACAGACTAAAGTCTTTTTAATGAAGCCATAACGAACGATGATGGATTTTTTCTAGTATAAACATTAAACATCAATTAATTTTCAACTTCCGCGTATCACGTGTGTGCTCTGTACTGTATGGTGATTATTTTTAAATTTCCAATTAGTTTTTTTTAACTACATTATATTATAATATATAGGTAACATAACATTTTAATATGAATCGTAAATCACCATATCCTTAGAAGTTCGACCAGAGTGGAAAAATAATGTATTATTAATGGATTGGATCGAAAAAGTTGAAGAGAAAACGTTGGTTAAATGTAAGTTTTGTAAAAGAACTATGTCAGCTAGGCTTGCTGATTAAAGTGCTCACGCTCATACTAAGAAACACCTTAAATCCTCTGAGCCATTTTCCTGTAATCGACAAAATAAATTACCTTTTAAATCAGTATCCAATGACACAAAACTTAAAGCTGCCACATTAGAAGCCAATATGTCACTATTGGTTAACAGTTTGCAAATATGTCGCATTTATAATATGTCGTACCAGATAATTTCTCCCGATTTGTCTGTTTATACCCGGTGAAGAAGGCCACTGTGGTCGCGGTAACCAACCGCATGATTGACGATTACATAGCCACATACGGGAGACCCCGGTGCATCGTATTCGAGAAAAGTGTGGCAGAAACGGTTGTCAGCCCTTGGTGTACCACCTACAATAACGTCTGTGTATCACCCTCAGTCCAATCCAGCCGAGAGAGTAATGCGAGGACTCGGACGCATGTTCTGGTCGGCATATTAACAAAACGTACATGATTTCGGCACCAGCATAATTCTCATTGGTCGGTTCAAATCGACTTGTTTTCCCGCATTATTTCAAAGTCATATATTATCTGTTATCAACAAAATATAACAACAATTCGGAATAATAGTTTTTAAATTTTTAAGTTTTTTTTGCTGTTTGATTTGATGGTTTGATCTTGAAATTTTAATAGATTTAGCATATTAGGTAATTAAAATGATAAATTATAAAAATCTTCCTACGTCATTTATTAACGAAATTGTAAGCTGCAAAAATGAGGCATATGAGATTCGATCTAATATAAAAGATTTTGATTCATGCCAAAAATGGATAGATGAGTTTTCAGAAAAAACAAAAACAAGTTGGGTGGTTAGAAATACTAAAAGGGAAGGACAACGTTTTGTCTGCAAGTAAGTTAAATATGTTGGTAAAATATGACATGATGTAATGTTTTATGTCTAATTTGATTTTCTAATACTACCTAGTACCAAATTAACCTACTTACCAATTTCTCCTTGATTGTTGGATTGTGAGTGTTAATTTAATAAGTAATAAATAATAATACAATAATTGTTATTGGCCCAGATCCCCACATCAACCTTTTTATTTTTCAATCAAAATTGCAGATTATTGTTTTGTTACTGCAAAGCAATTTTTATTTTACAAACTGATGCGCCGCTACCGATCCTACGAATCTGGCGGTTTTCGGCAACGACTCGCGAGTGTGTTGGGGACAGGAAGTTGGAAGGGTTACCCAAAATAGTGGTACTATATGTATAATTATAATACGGGAACACTTGTATTTCTTACAAAAAGTTTTATAATACAATAATTATTTTAATGGGGGCCGCCCAGACTTGAATACTTACATACTAAATACACATTTATATTGTCACACGCAAAATAATTGGCCCATGAACATGGGTAGGCCTCACAATATATACACACGAAAAGATGACTTGATTCGGCGACGGCGTGGCTCCACGAGGTGGCGATGCTCCCGGTCGACGACCAATGCGAGTCCCTCGCCGGAACGGCGGCGGCGGACAATCTTCTCAGCTCCGAATTCGACGGTGACGAGTCGTATTTTTGGCGCAATTAGCGCGCGAGGCTCGACTGTACCGAATACCGATTTGCCTAATTGCCACGGCAATCAACAACCACTCGCGATCACGCGGGCGAACAGTACTTCGATCACGAAGCTCAGTGATATCTTAGGTGCTTGGCGCCAGCTTGTCACATAAAACGTTGACCAATCTTCACCCTCGTGTTCACACGAGGTTTCCAGCACGCACGACGCACGACGCGTTGACAACCACTCGCGATCACGCGGTGTATCACAAAACAAACGCGCACGGCGTATTTTAACAAGAGCGAAACGCGATGTATCACTCGACGTCTGGTGTCGATCACGACGGAAACGACGGATAGATGTGCGTGTTCACACGCGACTTTAACTTCGCGCGACGGGCGCGTATAACGACAGCGAAGACGCGAAACGTAAACCTGATCGTACTAACCGTGGCCGCTGATCACAGCTAGGGCCTACCACCTCGTGATCACACGGGGGTCTCGGCACACGCACGACGTGGAGAACGAGAGCGCGCACGTTGCGCTACGTTCAACCGCTGGAAAAAGACAATTTTAGAATATGTTCATGCCGGCCGATGGCCAGCTCGACCGCCGGCGATAGCGGCGCGAGACTGCGGAGGGAAAAAGCGTCACTCGGAGCTTCGACATAGAACGCAACTCGGATCGTCCGTGCTTTTGGCGGCAAACCCGTTCCGTGTTCGAATACAAACTCAAGAAAATATGCTCATGAAATATAAATTTGAAAACAAATGACAATATTAACACTTGATTCCATTATGATAAAGGTAATCGATTCCCCATAAGCTTAGACTTGTTTCTTGGAAAACACCTTCATTCCACTGTTGTTGTGCACTTATGCGACAAGTGGATGAATTTAATAATGCCTTTTATTGTTAGAAACCCTTTTTATACAACTAGATAAAGATCAAAATTTAATTTAAAACTTCTTTTTTGTGATTTTTCTTTTTAGTTAGGTCTTTAAGTTAGGTTATTAACCAAAAGGGAAGACCGATGTTTTTTAATAAGCATATTGGTAGGCATAATATTTGTTACAATGTAAAATTTTGTGTCTGATTTGATTTTCTTATACTATTTGTGTTAGTACTATATATCCTAATTAGTAATTGTTGGTTACTAATTTGCATAATGTATGGTTATCAAGTAATAAATAAACGTAAATAGTGTTTGAAATTTGGAGGGGGGGCTGTAGCTCAGGTCTATTTGATACTCTTATGATATTTTTAAATTATAGTAGTGAAATCATTAGTTTTTGAGGGGGCTATTTGCTCCTATTAAATCATATTAAATTAGTATGTACAGTGTGTTATATGTATATATAATCGTATAAGTATTTTTAACAGTACAAGTTAATGTGATTTTGTGATTTAAAAAAATTAAAAATGCAAGAAAGAAACTATTTTTGCTAATTGTTGTTATACTTTGTTGATAACAGATAATATATGACTATGTGATAAGTGATAACATAAAACAATTAGCGCGGGAAAACAAGTCGACCAATGAGAATTATGCTGTTGCCGAAATCATGTACGTTTTTTTAATATGATTCCGGGCGTAGGTACTGCTACGAAAACCATACCGAGTGGCCATGCACGAATCATACATTAAATGGGTGTTAAACAATACCACGAGTCAACAGGTCACATCCCACAAGAGCTTTTTCTTTCCATCGAATAATATAACCCGTTCGGAAATGTCGTTTCGTTTCCTATCGTCTTCTTCCAACACAGAGAACTAAACTCTCCATAGCCCGAGAAATCCAGCTCACCCATTCTGAACGAAAAAAACGCCGCCATGACAAGCGTATGTACCAGTATCATTTGTCATCGGCACATGGTTTCAATGGGTGCGGCTAGCGCAATGCACGTTGCGTCTTCACCAATAAGCGAGACGTGCATTGCGCTAGCCGCACCCA
>NC_042493.1:18580319-18582843 GCF_005508785.2 Acyrthosiphon pisum
ATGTTAGTAAAGTAATTTATATATAACCTATTTACGTGGAATCTTGTTATACATTTTCAATCTTTAGATATAAAAGTTGAACATATTTTTATACATATTTAACTACAAAATAATTAATAACTTTTAAATTTGATAAATTTTGTCAAAATTCGAACTTTAAATGCTTATAAAAAACATTTTAAACCTTTTTCAACTATTATTGTAACAATATAATATCAGGACCCTTGTATTACATTTTCACGCATTTTTACCAACAAATAACATTTTATTGATAGTTATAGAAAAAAAAATTTTAACTGACAATGTCCGTAAAAGCTCAAAAAGAGTTTTCAAAATTTTATGGTTTATAGAAAATGAAAATATGAACATCCAGTGGAATTTTCATGTATCTACAGTTATTCATTTTATAATTACAACAAAATTTTCAAAATATTTTGTCTTTTATTATAATATGCTATTTATAGACATACAACAAACTAGATTATTTCCAATTTTTATAATCAACTAAAAAAATGTTCAGTCAATTAAAAAATTTTAAAATGTGAATTGCGTATGTAATTGGAAATTAAAAAAAAAATGAGCGTAAATCCACAATAATTTTTTATGAGCAGCTAATGTTAGAATGTTGAAAAAATGTATACCTATTTACATTATTTTGTTATTATTAAAAAAACAATAACTATTGATTCTTGACATAATATTAATCATATCTTAATTTATAATTATGAATTATAAATTATAACATACATTACAACATTTTAAAAATATTTACCCTTGTTTTGAATTACATATAGACATTTAATATTTTCAAAATTCAAGTTTTTTTTTATAAATATCAATAAAATAATATTTGATGTGTCAATAATTTTTGTTAATAGCGAATCAAAAGTGTTAAAGAGATACATTGGCGTAATTTTTTTTTATAATAACAATTAAATTTTACATTTTGATAAAATTTATCAAAATCATAAAATTAGCAAATTATTTTTTAGTTAATAATGCATAAAAAGTTGAATATTTATAATTAAGGATGGAACATTTAAAATAAAGGTTTTCATAAGTAGTACAGCATGGTTAGGTACCTGGAGACTTTAACTATAATTATATTTAATAACATAAAAAGATGATATTAAAAAAAAAAAAGTATACCTAACTATATTTTATTGTTTTATTCTTATATTTCTTTGGATTATCGTACTAATAAATGTTACATAAAAATTAAATATTCATTACCTACTATTATTTTCTTTAATACATCTACTTATATTACTTACCTAATACCTTACTAAGTTTATTAGCATAGTATTAATATTTATTTTTTCAAACTAATGACAGTAATAATTATATCAAAATACCATTTTTTAAATATGTTTTTTTTTATTGGCAGTAGTAAGTAGTGGGTGTTGTTAGCAAAATATGCACGTTGTATAAACAGTTATCGTACACACTGCATAAAATATTATAATATACTTTAATAAATAGTTCATAATTTTAAATGTTTATTTCTACGTGCTTTTTTTAATTTTTACAACTTTTTATGTAAAATACAATTTGTGTTAACGTAATTAAAATTACATTTGTACAATCTGTTTTTATTTACTATGCTTGCTATAGAAATTGCGAAATGTATAATTTGTTGTAGGTCTGTATATGTAGAGTAGGTACCTACGTAAATCTATAGACCACTGTTTATGTTTACACAATTTTTGCATATTAGGTGTAAAAAAAAATAACGAAAGATACAATTAATATTTACAAATCAAATTAAAATTATATAATATAATTGATAACTTACTTTTGTTGCCATCATCATCTATACTGATCACTTTATCTTTGAAATGTAATACAGCATCAATGATGACTGATGGTGGAAGAGCTAATTTTCGTCCAACCATTATAATAAATACAGTATTTATTAAAAAACAATATTATAAGGACTTACAACAAAAAACACGCACGACAAAATAAAATAAAACACTTTATCAATGCAAGATAAACATAGTAGAGCATCGTTATCTGTTGTACATTTATAATATAAAACATATTATTCAGTAATCACTCATTAGAATATAAACACTAAAAAATAAGGGAAAACCTAAAAATAGACGATTTGTTGATAATGGTTAAATTTATACAAAAAAATCTTATCATATTTCGACCGTACAATTATAATATTGTCATATGTTTATTCGGCTATAAAAATGATAACAAGACATACAAATAATATTATTCTCATATAATGATACAAGATTATATTTAATTTATAATGATAAAAATTAAATACCAATACCAATATCCGTGAAAGACACAATAGCAGTAGGTATAGCAAATTAATTGTTATTACAAAAATACTGTCTATCATCACCTTTTAGGCAATAAAGATGTATCCACCAGAATAGACGATCAGACATCTATAGTATTTTTAAAGTTAAAACACAAAAAAAATGTACTCATGAGTGGCGTTCAAATGGGTTAATTGAACATGTTACATTAAAAGCTACCTATGGCATTGCTAATATTATAA
>NC_042493.1:18582893-18583749 GCF_005508785.2 Acyrthosiphon pisum
CATTGTTTAAATGAGTACATTTAGAACACAACCTATAGACCATACTCACAAGTAGTTGTGATATGAAATTAATAATCGTCAAGATATATATGTAAATGTTTTTTGGTAAGTTTTCATCTGAACTACCTAATAAAAATCAATAAACGACAAAATTAACAAATCATTATATAATGTTGTAAAGCATAATATATATTATGTAGAGATTAATACTTCCATATTACTAACCAGTTTCATAAGGTGAATCCACTGCAACATTAGATATAATATGTTCAGGACATGTTTGAAATCCAAGTTTTTCTTTAACATTATATCGGTTTTTAAATACTAACGTATGAATAGCACTTTTAGATATTTTACTACCCAAATAAGTACTAATTTCAGCCCAAACAGTGTTGGTGGCAACAGCAATTTCTATAATAGAAAAATTAAATTAAGGAAAATGGTAGGTTCAAATTAGACTGATAAATCATATGTTAAGCTTTAAAAAAGTCAAAAGGTATCTATAATTTTAAATTTTATAAGGCACAGGAATCGAAAGAACCGAAGAATTTTTAGTTCGAATTAAACGTATTATACGATTGACAATGATTAATTTACAATAGTATGCAGATAGAAAACTAATTTAAAGTCGGGTTGATAAAAAAAACATATATTAGTTAAAAAATCTAATTTGTTTAAAAAAGCCTGATTGATTAACAAAATATATTTATTAATAAATAAAAATCTTTATTTAATAAAAAAAATCTAATTAGAATAAAAAAAAAGGAAAGTTCAAGAAAAAAAAGTTGGGCAAGTGGGTTTCACTCTGCTGTACAATAGGTTACAAGTGGGTAACTGTAATGGATGGTGTTAAATT
>NC_042493.1:18583799-18584303 GCF_005508785.2 Acyrthosiphon pisum
TCATAATTACAAATAAATTAACTTACATACATTTTTTCCTTAATTAATAACATCCATATTCACTTCCAAAAATTAATAATAATCAAAATAATAATGTTATATAATAATGTTAATAATAATGTTATATAATACATTAATACCTACCTAAGTTGTTGTTGTTAGTTTTGCTATTTTCTTCTTTGTCTTATTTAGTATTACAAAAATTCACAATAAATATAAATGAAAAATGTAAAATAAAAATATAATATCAGTCTTTCAAAAAATATGATAAAAATGATTGATAACACTGATGAAATTTGATCAATGATAAGGAGAAAAGTAAAATGACTAAACGTAGCATGTTTTCAAATTTCATGAATTGTATTATCACGATAAAAATTGATAATATATCTTATCGTTATAGCTCACAACCTAAATGTTGAAAAAACTCGTGTCTTCCGGCCGGTTTGTCACTACTCAGTGTAATTTGTGTTAATTAGTAATTAGTAGTTATCAATCTAGTTT
>NC_042493.1:18584403-18584864 GCF_005508785.2 Acyrthosiphon pisum
TGAGTTGAAACACTACTCAACTCTATGGTTATAATTCATGATACAAACATATGTTTTTTTTTTTTTATAGCACAAATCATACCGTGAAAATGTTGCTGAACTTTTGCAAACCGAAGAAATTGATGTAGACATTAAGAATTCTTTGACTTTTAGACAAGATGGCGTGGTTACAATAAAATGTCCTGTTGATGACAAGCCGAGCCATCTATATGTAATCTCACATTATAAAATGTCTAACATAGAAAATGTGTTGGTGAAGGATAGGTAAATACATTGGTTTACTTATTTTATTTACCTTATTGTTTAAAAAAAATGTAATTAATTGTTATAGATAGAAATTCAGTTAAGCTACCATTAAATTACATACAAATGACAAACATCCGCTTAATACCAGTCTTAATCAAACAATACAGTCAATATTCGATACTATGCTAAGAGATCCCAAGCGTGAAACTCGCAAA
>NC_042493.1:18586713-18588184 GCF_005508785.2 Acyrthosiphon pisum
AAAAACGAATAACTGCAGATACATGAAAATTTTACTGAACGTTTATATTAGCATTTCCTATACACCATAAAATTTTGAAAATAATTTGATTCTTTTGGAGCTGTGTACAGACATGGTCAGTTTTCAATTTTTTTAGTTTTTTTTTCTATAAATATCAATAAAGTTTTATCTGTTGGGCCAAAAAGTATATAAATTTAATACAAAGCTCCTGATATATTGTTACAATATCAGTTGAAAAATATTAAAAAAACATACGCACAATTTTTTTTAATAAGCATTTAAAGATCAAATTTTGACAAAATTTATCAAATTTTAATTTGAAAAATTATTTTGTAGTTAAAAATTTATAAAATGTTCAATTTTTGTATCTAAGAATTAAAAATTTAAAACAAGATTCCACATAAGTAATTAATTCTGTTACCAAAAAATTTAAAAAATACATTTACACAGTTTATTTTTATAGTCATTTTAAGTACAAATTTGGACGAAATTACATATTAAAAACCTAGGATAACTATTTTAGTTATTTTGTTGTGATTGTATAATATTATTCGTGGGTACTTGAAACTTCTAAAGTATACTATTATATATCTATGATTTTACCACGGTTTTTTGTTGATGTATAACGCGTTATAACTTATAAGTACCTAATAGATATTATGATATGATTAATTTGGAATTTATTATATGTACCTATTATAGGTCAATTTTTTTTTAATACCATAGATAAGTATATATTATATGTCTAATACATAGACTGATATACCGTCTCCGCTCAGAATCGTTTTTCTTATACAGTGATATTATATCATTGAATTCAAATTTAATACTGTCCATTATACAGTGACCCACTTCTAACCTACTGTACAGCAGAGCGACATCCACTTACCCACCTTTTTTTATTTTTACTTTTGTGTATAAAAACATAGAGTCGTGTAAACAACAATTTTGGGAGATCAACATTGAGTACTTTATAGTACTTTTTAAATAACCGGGAAAAATAAATAAAAATACAAAAATTTATTAAAATTATAATGTATTTAATATTTATTAAAATAATGGTTTGGTAATATTTTGCTTACCAAAAAGTTAGATCGTCTTTGCATAGACAATCGTTTTATTTTTTTTTTTTTTTAGTTATTTTCTTTCATTTCAATAAAAAATAAAAATGTATGTCCTGTTAAAAAACTTAAAAATCTAGTACAAGGCCCCTAAAAGTTGTTAAAACATGAATTTAAAAAAATAATTCAGCATGAATTCAAAATCTTTTTTGTGAGCGTTGAATATAGATGAATTTATTTTATAGTGAAAATATACAGAGTGAATTCCTCAATGACAAAGAATACTCGACGCCTTACTATATAGCAGATCGGGTACCTGCTTTTTCTATTTTTAGTCTAAATTATATTGTAAACTGTTACGAATCGTATTTTTACTAAGCACTTTTTATGTTTTCTATATTTCATAAATC
>NC_042493.1:18588234-18590644 GCF_005508785.2 Acyrthosiphon pisum
CCCCAAGACATTTTTTTTATAAATATAAAACATATTATATAGCTTTATATAATATTAAATAATCAATAATTTATTTATCACATTGATACATGGATCCAGGAGGGGTCTAGGGGACCCCCCTAAGACATATTTTTTTATAAATATAAAACATATTATAATATTATTATTACATATTATTATTATATAGTTTCATATATTAAATAATCAATAATTTATTTATCACATTGATTACCTATAGTCTATTCCTATTATTATGACAACATTTTTAAATTAAGAATAAAGTATAATATTTTATTAAAATTGTATTTCTGTTGAAAAAAAATTGTTGGATCCGTGCCTGCGTTAGATACCAAATACGGTATCGCGGGGCGGTGAAGTGGTGGTGGCGGCGGACCAATGAGAACCGGAGAAATGCTTACGTCACAGTACAAGGCTGGGTGGAGGGTGGGTGCGCGATTTGTTTCTAAACCGGTAATATTGCTGATATACCTAGTTATTTTGTCATGAATATGTCTAACAGCAGCGCGTCCAGCTATGGTGACGGCGGCGGTCAAGACTGGTTGCGACGTTGAGTGGCGGCTACGATGGTAGCGCGTCCTACGGCGACGACGATCGGCGGTTGCGGACAACAGGCCGCTGCTGTTCGGAATCTGTAGCTTGACCAGTACGCTGCCATGGCGTACCACTACAGATTCCTTACAGAGGGTGTTGTTTAAACCCTCTCCAACGCTTTAAGTGTGACTAGCTTGATCAGTACGCTGCTAGGACGTACCACTACTCACACCGTCAGGGTAAGGAGAGGGGAGTACCACTGGTACAGATACCAGAGCGTGGACTCCGGGTGGGATCCACTTATCGAAGTTAAGTTAAACTGTGAGAGAAATAAACGTAGTAATTGAACGGTTAATCGACTAAGAAGTGCGAGGTAGGTGATCGTCGGCTAGAATCTGGCGTGTATTTTTGTGGTTCAGCGCTAGTCGACGTGAGTCAGTGTGTCGGGTTACTACGACTTGTAATGAAACTCAATGCTCGTTGATAAATTGTCTTTATTGTAATATAATATTCTGAACAACCAATGTACTCATCATCTGATACAATTAATATTTTCTTTGTATAACATAATTTCCTTTTATTAATCGTTTGAATTATACTCGTAAGAGTGTACAGTTAAATTAGTTAACGGGATCACATAAAAGGGTGGGAATGTGTGACATAAAACTCACAGTAAGTTGTTTTCCGGTAGTTTTGACTACTGAGTTGTCTGTAGTTGCTCGTGCTTTCACTGACGGCGTATAGATAAACGGCGTGTGGGTGGACCCAGGTGACGGCTAGGACTGGCGGCGTCCCTGTTTGGTCGTGGTACTGCTTACTGCTTATTCCGCGAGAGTGTGCAGCGGTGTGCTGTGCGCGAGAGTGTTGAGCGAAAACGAGAGTGCGCCACGGACATGGGGCACCCGTCTTGTCTCGCTACAGACTGCATTTCATTGTTTTTCTGTAAGATGACTGTTGTTTCTTTAGTGGGTGGCTGGGTTAAATCGACGTAGTATTTGACGGTTTAATTGGTTCTTGTGATGATGACACAAACTTATACTTTTCCGTGTGAGAAAGTTGTATAAAGTTGTCTGGTCGTAGAGCGGGTGCTCCATCGCGCGCTCCGTGTGGCGTCCGCTTGGTTCATTGTTCGGCGTCCTTATTCGTGTTTGTTCGACGAAAATGATGTTATGCTGTCCTGAAAACGCATTTGGCAGTGTCGTACAGTTAGATAGTAAGTATAGCGACACCAGTGCCGTAGCCAGGATGTTTTTTCAGGGGGGGGGGGGGCTATAATATTTGCTAGGGCTAGGGTACTACAGGATTTGGAACAAATTCACTTTAGCAACCCAGCACATTTTTAAAATTATGTTTTCGAAATAGACGTATTTCGACGAGTTAAGAACCATGGTGCAAAAAAAAATTTGAGGAAAATTTTATTTTGGAAGTTATATCTATAGAATATCCAAAGTTTGCGATTTTACGTTGATACGCATGCGCGCAACACTACTATAAATTAGTATATTACATTTTTGTTGCACCGAGTCACCGAGCGGATAATTAAAAACGAAAATATCCCTCGATTTGCTATGCAACACCTCCCCAAGTGGGCCACCAATTTGAAAAAACATCGTACAGTGATGCCATGCTATCATATTAATAACTACTTCAGAATCAATATAGAGATCTCTGTGAATGTTCATCAGCGCTAATCCATTAAGTCTTGTCTCACCTGTAGAGTTCCTTAAATAAGGCTATATTCTTTTTAAAGTAGAAAAACTTCTTTTGGCTGATGCAGTTGATACTGGTAATATAGATAACATTTTTAAAAAAACATTTATGTTTGGAAACAGATCTTCTGGACACTTTGGTAATGTAC
>NC_042493.1:18590846-18593526 GCF_005508785.2 Acyrthosiphon pisum
CTATAACCAAATCTTCTTCATAAAATGAAATTACTGGTTTTAAGTCGTTGAATGAAGAATTTCCAATTTTATTAGGTAGTATACATGATAATGAAATAATAATATTAGAATTTGTTTGTGCATTAAATGATGCAAGTATATCATCTAAATATACATAAAAAATTGATTGCCTATAATAAGAAGCGTAGTCATTATTGTGTACTTGATAATTTTCTCGGTGCTTTTGAGTACCTACAACTCTTGGTATAACTGGAATTACTCCAGCGGATTTACCAATTTCACAAGCTTGATGGTAAATCTTAGTAAATGTTTCTTCGTTTCTTATATTTTCAAGTTTTTGAGTTGTTTCTTTTACAGACTCTATAGCAGTAATTAGATCTAAATTTTCCGTTTGCAAAAATTTTGAGATAAAATAAGTCAAGCCAAGGACTTTTTCCATTATACATATTGTAATTATAAATGAAAAATCACATAAAGATTTATGTTAAGATGCAACAACTTTGTTATTATCTTTTGACATAATTTCTTCTAATGCACATACTGTTTCATAAAAACCCTCAACAAAAATCAAGATGGACCATGGCGTTCCACTCACCTTGTTTCACAAAATTTTGTGGAAATAGATTCAACCTACGCGATACCAGGCCATAGTCATGTGGAGGATGGTGGATATTAAGCTTAAACCCAGCAAAGCTGAGAAATTTACGTTGTATACGTTCAATAGCTTGAGAGTGGACCAGTGATTGAGTATTATACCTTCCATCACGTGGTAATTTCTCGAAACATGATGAACAATTTTTGAATGTTTAAACAATTCACAAAATAGATTCATCTATGTTTGATATTGATCTTGTGGCCTCTATATCCAAGGTTGGGCAGTATCTTCGATACAATTATCTAAGATACGTATCTTAGATACTATTGTATCTTGTATCTTGTAACTCGATACAATTATATGAAGTATCGGGTATCTTGTATCGAGTATTTCACAAAATAATACTGTCAAAAAATACTCTATACTTTAATGATAACAATAAATCTTTGAATACCCTTAAAAACTAGGTATCCTACAGTTAAAAATTATTTATTCGGTTTAATACTAGCTTGACGTGCTCTTCAGCACCAGTTGAGCGTATGTTTTCCCTGTTAGGATTTATTCATAATCCTTCCAGGAATAAATTATCCGAAAATATTTTTGAAAAATTAGTATTTTTAAAAGGAAATAAGAATATGATATTATACATATCTATACTATATTTTTATTATTATTTATTCATGTAATTTAACAATAATTAACTTATTATAATATATTTATACTATTATACATAATTAATATTTGAAATTTTAAAGTTAAATGCATTTGTCTAGATTCACAACCAACCTAATTGTGTATAAATTAAATTTAAAAAAAAATCCTATGCGTTATAGGATATGACTTTTTTTCAAATGTATTGAGTATCGAGTATCTAAATACTTAACATGTAAGTATCGAGTATGGAGTATCTATAGTTAGATATTACTGGAGCGACAATTTATCGGGAACCTACTTTAAATTTAAATTTATAAATTCAACACTTGATGCATAATAGTGGATGATTCTTTTAAATAGTTAATGACTTCTGACACATCTATTCCATCCAACAGCTCTTTTTGTACTAACATTAAAAGCAGAAACTCCAAATTTTTCTGATTTAAATTGGATCTTGATCTAGTTTTAATGAGTTTCAGCTTACTAAATATATACGTTCACACTTAACTTCTGTGACTCATAATGTTTAAAAAAAATAATATGCTCCACATAGTAAATTTACACATGTAAATTTAAATTATATATCAAACTGTAGACACAATGCAAGCAATTTTTCCTGTCGTGGTTACTATAAACTGCATTATCTGAAACCATAAACAACAATATTATTGATCATGATTAAATAAACATTGTAAATAAAACGAATATCTACACTACTAATTTTACAAGGAAAAAACTTTGTTCACATTTTATTTATTTATTATTTAGTATAAATTAAAGTTGTATAGGTAAATTAATTTAGCTTCAGCAGTTCAAGAATTCAAGATGTGATTAAAACTTCAATACCTATAGTGTAATATTTAAGAAACATAGTTACCTAGTCACCTAGTACTTTTATAAAGCTAGTATTCAGTTTCTACTTTGTGTAATTGTTTTTTATTTGAAAATACACTGTTAGAAATTTAGAACAAGGGTTTTAATATTATAATTAGGGTTCGGATTTGAAAGCAAATGCCGTTTTTTATGATAATAATAGAAAAATTATTTTTATATAAAAATGTGTCTCATTTAATAACTAAACAATGGATGGATTTTTTGCATTTTTTTACTTATAAATGTCTTTTTTGTGAATTGTGTTTAATATTTGAACAGAAATATTTGAAGCCCATACCGTCAACGTTTTACTGAAGACCGCTTATCTAAGTACCATACATATATACATAGTAGTGAATATTTTAATACAACCAGTTAAATCAATTGAAATTTATATTCAAACTTTTTAGTAAATTTTGTAATTGTTTTTTCATATAAATTGAATGCTTTTTTTGCCTTTTTAACACTTTAAATGTTTTTTTTTATTGATTATATTGCTTTCAAATTCGAACCCTAATAATAATTTATAACTAAAAAGTATTTATTAATTTTGTGAAT
>NC_042493.1:18595314-18600532 GCF_005508785.2 Acyrthosiphon pisum
TAGCATTTTTCTTTCTTTTTTTGGCCGATTGAAAGCACCGCTATTTTTTTTAACCATCTTACTACAGTAGCAGTATATTGCAAGCTAGTAAAATTAAAAGCAATAGACAAGTAAGCTGGTAAGGTAAGCACACAATTGTAAAAAAGTACAGATTAAACATTTAATGAATAATATTATAATAATAATAATAATAATAACATTTATTAAATTTTTCATATTACAATTAACCGTAAAAATGTCAATTGTTAAATAAAAATAAATTAGGTTTTGTGAAACTAAATTCAAAAACTGAAAGATAATATTATGATGCATTAATAAAATACAAACCTTAAAAGTTTTTTTCACTCAAATAATAATAATAGCTTAGCACATTTAAACCAGTAAGTAAAAAAAAATAATCTAAATTATTTGTTCGATGAATATAATATTATGATACCTTCTATAATACTTTCGGTGAATATGCATTAAACTCAAATTCATCAACACTCAATAGGCTGGTTCCTAACGATTAACGAAAGTGTGGCTTACAAAATGTAATGTCACATTTACTAATAATTATCATAAATAGTGATTACACAAACAACATGACGTACACATAGACGAGGAATGGACAGACCCGCTGAATAATATTACTTGGTAATTTAGTATTACGATTAGTGATTACAGATTGAAATAATCGATTAATTAGATTATCACTTATCCCGTTATCAATAATTTAATTATTCATTTTTCAATAAATCCAATAAGTAAAAAATAAAAATAATTTTATTTTATTATAATTTCACTTTAAAAACCCCAAAGCCACGGCGCCCCTTCAAGGGACTCAGCATTTGGCGCCCGGGGCGATCGCCCCCCAGTCGCCCCCCCCCCTAAATACGCCTCTGTGCGTCGCGTGGGTCAGGGAAAATTATTTTCATTACATGCTGATAAGATAATATGTAGAATTAATATTCGTGCCCCAGGATTGTGTATTTGTTTGTTATTATCTATTATTGTTAATTTAGTAATCGAATATAAAATTATAATATAATATATTTTTATTAAAAGTGCACCATAACGAAGGGTCCTCTCACGAGTCACGACAGCGGCCCCGGTGGATATCTCCCACTCTCCACCTGGGCCAGTCCGCCACTGCATATAGGTGTTTTATTTTAATGCAAAAGTATGAAAAGCAATAATATTACCCATCAATTTTATTTTAGCAACATACTTTTAAATATCCATTCAAACATATTCTTCATGGACAACAATAATAAAAACTGATAAAAATTTTAAAAAAAAATACGCGTGTTAAAAAAAGCCGACGTTTGGTGGAAAATAATTATTTATTTATTTGGAGCTTTTAAAGGGGGCAAAGAACTTTTAACGAGTATGAATACCTCTATTCCGCTGGTCACGCTGTGGTTGGATTGATCGTCCGGGTCTAAACGGACCGTTGTTGGGCTACCAAAAAACGTAAACACTAGATATTTAACTGCTAAAAACGTTATATAGTCATTTACTTGTCAACGTACATCAGCATAGGACGTTTTTTTGCAGAGCTGCTGTATGTATAAATATCCATAATATTTTAGGTAAGTAGGTACATTATGTTACATTGATAACAAATAAAAAAAAATCACATCTATTTTAATTTTTAGATATATTTATACATTATTTCAATAAGCTCTACTACGTATATTTACATATTTTAATTGTATGTACCTATTGGATTTATACATTTTTTAATTAATTTGCATCAACAATAATTTTTAATAATACTGGATATTTCTAAACATATTTAATTTAGTTTTTATACATTAAAGATTACTTAAAAATATTTGGAATAATTCTAAAATATATTTACTCCAAAAGTTTTATCGTAGCATGTTAATTTCAAAAATAAATAATAAAACAAAACCGGAAAAGACGCTCTGCTGTATAGTAAGACGTATCGAGTGGACTTCGATAATAATTATTATGTAGGTGGTAGGTCACTGTAATGAATGAGTTAGATAGGTAAATTTGAATTTAATAATAAATCTTTGCATACAACAAATGATTTTGATCGGAGATGACAACAGTAATTTATTTTTCCTTTAGTAATACCTTACGTTAAACTAATTTTTGTCCAAAAATGTTACAAAATACATATTAATAAATTATTATAATAATATATTATTACAAGTTGTTATATTAACTTATAAGTATTCCGATGTAAGTATCGTACAACGGTGTGCGTATGTGCACAGTATAAATAGATTAAAATAATCATCATTGTTTTTATTAAATAATAATATAATATATAAAGGTAAGAACTTTAAAGTTTCTACGAAAAAAAAACAATATTTTGAACTGTAATATAATTTGTAATTTGCAGTTTGTTTAACCAATTTTGTTGAAATATCTAGAACGAAAATTTGTATTTATTAGACTTTTAGGTTACTTAATATATTATAAGCAAGCTATTAATTACATTTTCAAATTTGAGTTATTCAAATCGAAAATATTATATAGCATCATTGACTGTAATAAATTGTAATTTAGGTGTGATGTATATTATTTAAACAATAATTTTTTTGTGTTAACCTTTTTTGTATAAATAATTCCTATTGAGAAACATATAAAATGATGAACTTGAATATTTTATAACGTAGATATTTTCAAATAAGACATTTTACTTATCAGCAGTAAAAACGATATAATCGAACAGAGCATAAAAAATGCATTAGTCACTGTCAACTGTTTTGAATTTTTATTAATATCGGCTCTAATTTTAAACAATACTTCATAGAGAAAGGATATAGATTATTGTTTTCTAAGGTCTACATTCAAATTTAGTTTGTTCCAGCAAGAAATATTTGCTTCAAGGGTACCTACTCACCATTCCAAGACTATTTCATTGTTAAATGGGGTACCAAATAAGATTTCAAAACTACTAAAACCTTGTGATTTGTAACTGCATGACTGCACCTAACGATAAATACAACGGGTTTAATACATTTATTATATGTGTGACTGCTTATTAAAATAGCACTTAATATGTAATATATTATCAAGATAAATGTGTGATAATCATTTGTATAAATTGTAATAATTTCAGTATAACATATGACAGAATCTGATAGGTCTAGTAAAATAAATTATAATGATAATAACTTATAATATACCTAAATAATATTCATATTACTTAAGAGGACGTGATACCCGCATGTGTTGTCTCCGTCTTACAAGTGCGTAACATATCAAATTTTACGATCAGCAGAATACGTGTAGCTCCGTTAGTTTAAAAATTAGAGCGAATTGACCTGTTATAAAATCTATAGGTAAGATTATTATCTAGGCAACCTCATAGGCTTTTTATTATATTTTAATTTTAACGCGAGTTATGAGTATTTTGAAATTGTAAATTTTTTATACATCTTAAAATACTTATAATTCGCATTAAAATCAAAATATAATAAAACGTAGGGTATCACGTCATCTTAATTAATAACGATTATATTAGGTATAACTTGTTTGTTTTTATTATTTTAGATTCTGAGTGAATACATGGATGTGTCATGTGTGTGTGTGTGTGTGTTTTTTTATTTTGTGTCTTTCTTTGGCGTATATAGCACAAATTTCCGGGTTACATATTTATGTCTTCCGTAATATTAATTTTAAAAAGGTGGCCAGGTCAGTACCGGTCTGCTAAACAGTATGTATCATTTAAATCACTATAAGTTATGTTAATTTTGAATTCAATGATATAAAATTATTGTATACGAAAAACGATTCTGAGAGAACCGTCAACCGAGAGAATCCATCAACCTATTTTACTAAATATATTTTATGATATTAAAGCTATTAAAGTAATTTTTTACTATTAGACATTAGTAATACAATAAATTTAATTAGTTTTTTTCGTAAAAACTATATTTAAAATTTAATCACTAATTTCACTATTATATCCACTATTTATTTTTATACACAAACACAAAAACAATTTTAAATAAAATAAAACACACATCATTGTAAAATCAATACATTCATGCACTCAGAATCTAAAATGTGGAGCATCTGGACCAGTGGCGTAAATTGAGCTGAATTGTTATAGGGTTGCAATAAGTTTTTAGGTTTGATAGACTTTTGGGGGGCACAAACCCCTCCCCCTAAAATGTTTTATTTTATTCTATATTTCACATTGCAAGTAAATAAACTCAACAAGACTATTTTAACCTTAAACGCTTAAACACATATTGTCTTATTGTATCTATTGGCAATTGGTACATATTATGAATATGCACTATAATTAATAGGGCAATAATTACTTACCGACTACCTTCAATAAAATATGTATAATTTTCTTAAAGAATATTTTCACTTTGAATTAAGTTAGAAGTATTTAACAAAATATCCTAAGATATTTAATGATATTAAATAAATATAAATAATATAAATATAATTTCAATAAATTGTATATGAATACTAAATATATGATATGAAATTAATTATTTACTATATTTAGGTACCATTTTTAATCTTTTTCCCGTGGAATGGAGGTGTTCTTCAAATAAGCTGACATTTTCCTCAGCATTTGTTTTAGTATTTTTCTAACTAGCAGGTACAACAATTAGTACCAAAATAATACAAAAAATATATACCAAAATAAATTTAACTTGACATTCTTCATCAAGAAGATCAAGACTCGATGGCTTAGCGCACACTTGTTATAAGTCACGAAATTGAAATTGTGCAGGAGAGCTATTTTAAATTTTAACTTCTTTGACACCTGCTTAACTTAAGTAATATTTAGTCAATTCTTTTTTTCTAAATTGATATTAACTTAAATTTTTATGTAGTTTCTTTTTAATGTATAAGTTGAATTCATGTATAATATTTATTTATTTATTTTAAAGACATTTTTCAAAAAATGATATGGACTTATAACTATGTGACAAAATAAATTTGGATAGACATGGACTTATAATATAAAATGGACTTATAACAATTACCTTTTGCAAACAAATTATTATATTTCCTTTTCATAAACCTTAAAAAAAACGAAAGGAAATGATTGACTGATAAAAGTTTTTCAACATATTCAAATAAAATAAAATTAACATTTTTCTATATTGCAAAGTTGAAACATAAACATTTATTTATAAAACATAATATTATTCTCACTTCTCGTAAAATAAAAAAAATAATAAAAGTAACATTTTTCCTTACTTAAAAACAAAATAAAATTAATAAA
>NC_042493.1:18600953-18610936 GCF_005508785.2 Acyrthosiphon pisum
AAAACTACGGTAATAATTGCTGTAAATAGGTGGTATAACGCTATCTTTAAGTAGTTTCATCAAATCTTCTTTTTGCTTCAGTTATTTGTAGTTGTTTTGTGTACTTGGGAGTTAACTCAAGAAAATTTTAGTTTTTTTAGAGACGTCAATAGTATACAAA
This sequence comes from Acyrthosiphon pisum, assembly GCF_005508785.2. Classification (NCBI taxonomy): domain Eukaryota; kingdom Metazoa; phylum Arthropoda; class Insecta; order Hemiptera; family Aphididae; genus Acyrthosiphon; species Acyrthosiphon pisum. Next base: position 18,601,114 of record NC_042493.1, read on the forward strand.
TCATCGTGACTTAATTTATATTTGAATTTAATTAAGTTAGGGTTTTCTTTATTAAACCTTAACCATTTGACAAAGAGCCACTTCATTTTTTGATTTGTTGTTCCATCTACAGCTATAGCTATAGCTATAATTATTTATGAGATTATTTATTGATTTATATTATAATTTACAAGCTAAAACATCATATAAGTAATAATACTCGTTTCTTTAACAAAAAGTTGGGATGATTAAATAAAAACAAAATAATATCACTGAACTTGTTTGTAATCAAACACAAATCATTATATGTCCACTTCTTAATAGTTAATGTTCATATGCAAATATAATAAGTCCTACATCTGAAATATTTTAACTGCACTCATATAATAAGTCCGGACTTATAACATTTAGGCAGTTAATAAATTGGGGAATATAAACCAAATGTATGATACGTCCGGACATATGATATATGAAGTGTGCAACAAGAATCCTGTACAACTACAACAAATAAGGACTTATCACTAAAAGTTCAGGACTTAATACATTAAGTCAAAAATAAATACGGATAGCTGCCATTCGTGATAAGTGAAAATAGGAAATATCACATAAATTACTGGTTATAGAATACAAAGACCTTGTAGAAAAAAGAAAGAGAATTTAATTTTCTATCTATTGGCATCAAAAAGTGAATTTTGATAAAAATGGACTTATAACAAGTGTGCACATCGAAGTATACTTAACCTAGATTCAATCAGATTTATTATAGGTTGGTTATCAATCAACTTCCATTCAATTTCGTTTTGGTATTCTTCTATTTCAAGTTTGAATATACTCTAATAAGACACATAGTTTATTTGTCAAAACAAATAAATAGACAATTATTATTCTGAAAAAACTCACTAAATTAAATTATTGTTGAAGTTCAATAATATAATATAGGTAACCTTAATAATTAATTTAAAAATTAACAGATCAAATATTAACTGTTTTATTTGTCAAAATTGTAGTTTTAATATAATATAAATCAGTAATAGGTATATTTGAAGGGCTACTTTAAACTTAATGCGTACTAAATATGTGTACTAAACAATTATACGAATTTAAAAAAAAAAATAAACTCTTACTTTCGACTTTTCGATATTTTTACAATAAATTCATGCATTTTAGCAAGCTGTCGAAACACTTTTAATTTTGAATCGTTCACAGGATAAGAAATAAATACAAGTGTCAAAAATAATTGCATATATAAAACAACAAATAATAATTTCAAACTATGAAACACGTTTTCACTATCAGTTGCCATTGAGAGTCGAGTCCTCTGATCACAATAAAATATAAATGGATATTATACCAATATAGATATTATCCTTATTGGTATAATAATAGAAAATGGTTAATAACAAAACTATAAATAAATTTGGAAATTATATAATATTATAATAATTCCACTCCTTCAAAACAAAGTTCGACGTTGGTTCTCAAAATATGAAATAGTTAATTTATTATTATATTGATATTTCAATTTTTCGAAAACTTAAATTGTGATTTTTTGGAGTCGCAAAATGATACTCTTGCGACCCTATGACATTTTCAGGGGTCGCAACTGCAACCCTGTGTGACCTCCAGTTTACGCCACTGGTCTGGACCCCCCTCATTTATTGACAGAATTTAAAATTTTGAAGGTGCAAACCACTGATTGTATACTTTTTACATGCTAAAAATTTTGACCCCCCTTTGAAAAATTCCTGGGTATGCGGTACGCCCCTAGTTCAATCAAAGATCGATTATAAACCGTGGTTATTATTTTTTTTTTTGAGAGCAGAATTTTTATTATACAGTGTTGAAAACAAAACTACGTTGAGCAAAAAAATATATAAATTTCGATTATCAGAAAGATAGTTACGCCAAAAACCAAAATCGATTTTGTCGTAAACCGCTTTTGCGTAAAAATTCCCGTTTTTCCTTAATTTGTATGTTGTTTTTCCGGGCACTTTTGAAAACTATTGAGAATTATAAAATAAAAAACATACATTCATCACTCCATCCCCACAAAGTACCAACTATAGATTTTTTGTTTACACAATCTTTAGGTTATGGTTATGAACTTAGCATTTATTATAAAATTAATATTTAATTTTTTTGAAGTTTAAAAGATAAACAAAGTGCAGTTTTCTCCATTTTACCCAATACTTTTTCTCTATAATTCACACAATCTAATAAGATGACCAAGGAATCTACATTTAATAATATCATCAATTTTATACAAGTACACTATAAATTACTATTATTACTTGTTCCCACTTTTCGCATGTTTTCCTATACTAGATAGCAGGTACCTACTGTTTAGTGCTTAGTGCGTAATCCATGAAACAATATAATGTTAAGAAAATAGCTAGTAATATATTTGTTATTTGTAATTACCTATAAGTTACAACCTATATAAATATAAAATTATCTAAACTATTTTCAACATATTATGATAATAATTTATAATATTATTATAGGTAATTATAAAATATATTAATGGCTGTATAAATAATATATTAATTATTCGTTTAAAATGTAGCGTACTTTGGAAGGAAGCCAGGATATTGGCTATTAATATGAGTGCAAAAGGAGAAAAAGAAAAAAACGCCGGAAACACCCTTCAAGTGGAAATCTCAGAGCATCCGGAAGAAAACAATAATGAAGGAGAGGTTTCCAATGACGACGAACGTTGTGTAAGTACAATAAATAAACCCTTACATCATTTTAATAATCCAATTTGCTTATTCTTGTACAATGGCAATTATAATACCAATTCATCATAATCTTTAAGTATTAAATACTATACACGATGTCAGTTAATTATTTGCCTATTTATTTATTTAACTATTTACTATAAATTGTACCTATAAATTATAACACTTATTTCGTTCAAAATATTAGATTTTACCTAGGTATAATTTACTTATATTAATATATTAATATGTTTAAAAATATATGGGTAGGTAGTTAATTTATATTATTTTTGATTATATAATTTCTAAATTATGACGATAGTAATACGTTCTCGAAATATTTATTTATTATTATTATTCTTATTCCTAATTTGTTTTCCTCGTTGCATGCAAATGTAAATAGAAAATATACATATATAGGTAGGTAGTAATAATGTTTTTTATTGGACACGTAAAATCGTTTTTAACGTATTTTTTAAACGGTATCACAATGGTCAACATGGGAATTTATCAATTTTCAATGTGCACAGAACGAAAAATCACGGTAATAATATCAAAAATAACAATTAAAATAACGAAGTCCTTGTAAACATAGGGCCAACAAACAGCTTTGTTGTTTATAGAAAAAGAAAATTGTTAATTTACAGAATAACAATAAAATATTTTAAATGATAAAATGACCATTCAATTTAACAAAAGTTGATTGTTAATTTTTTCAATGCAATGTTGTTTGCCGTTGTTATATTGACAAATATTTTTATTACATTTATAAAATTATCATTTAATCTAACTAACTTGTTGGTTGGTTTTTAAAACTTTCTGTCTGTTAATTTTGTTCGTTTAACAGTTAGTTCTATTAAATATGAATGATTTCCCTTTACTTCAACAAACTTGTTAATTGAATAACTCATGAATTGTTGATTCATACAATCAGTGGCATAGCCAGTGGGTTTTTTGGGGGCTTATACACCCCCCCCCCCCCCCATATTGACGTTTTCCCCCTAATAAATGTATTATTTATATAGGTATACGAAAACTGTAAAACTTGGTTTAAGTTATACTTACCCCCTACCATTTCATTTGGCTGCACTATATACTGTATAAAATTAAAGTGTTTGATCTAAATAGTGTTTTTATTGTTTTTAAAAGCCAAAAATGAATTTAAATGTTGAACTGCATGCAAAACCAAAAATATAGGGGCACTTGCCATTTCCCTGGCCACAATGTAAGACTGCACACGAGCTCTAGGGTGCAAAAAATAAACTAAAACTGAATCAAAAATATAATATTAAAAATTATAAAATATAAAATAGTAAAGCTCCATCTGTTTCACAATGAATATTATTATATTAATATAAAAAGAATCACATTTTATAAGTTTAACATTAATTATACATAAAAAAATCAATTTTTTTAAACATTATATATCATTATTTAATACTTTTGAGAATGAACTCTCACAAAAAAAAACAAACTTAAGCAGAACCCAAAATTTGTAGTTTTACAATTATTATGAATATAAAAAATTAAATTTTATAAAGTTATTATAAATTATACATAAAAAAATCATTTTTTTAATTATTAAATACTATTAGATAATACATTTGAGGATTAACTGTAGGGCGCTAAAAAACCAAACTTAAGCAGAACACAAAATAGGTAGGGTATGATATTCAACAAAAAATAATAATAATAAAGTAAACCTCCATTTGTAAAACATTTGTTGTCTTACAATGATTATTAATATAAAAATCACATTTTATAAGGTTATTATACATAAATTATACATTAAAAATCATTTTTTTTAAATATTAAATACTATTACATAATACATTAGAGAATTAACTCTAGAGTGTTAAAAATCCAAACTTAAGCAGAACCCAAAATAGGTATAATATTTCAAAAAAAAATAATAATAACAAAGTAAGCCTTCATTTGTAAAACATTTGTTGTTTTACAATTAATAATATTATAAAAATCACAATTTTATAAGGTTATTATACATTATATATAAAAAATTATTTTTTTATACATTAGGTACTTATACATTATTACATAACACCTACATTTGATAATATTTAAATGTTAAAAATATACCTAATGAAAAATTGTTTTTTATTTGAGTTCAGAAATAATTTGGCTTATAGTAGGATATGCTATGTCATTCTTTAACTTAATATTATAATAAAAACGTTGAATAAATAACCATACATTTATGGGTTCTAATGGATTTTCTAAGTTAAAAACGTGATAAATCTTAAAACACATATCTATAGCTTTGACAATCGAAAAAAATGTATATTTTAGTTCATCAAAGTACACCATTATTTCAGAAGGATTCATTATTGTACCAATTATTAGTAAGCAAGGTTGAATGTTTAGTTTTTTCTACTTTTCAATTTTTCTTCAAGTTCCAGGGCTGTATTTGCAGTTATTGCATAACTATTTTGGGAATCTTTAATAGAAAACTTTTTTATACATTTGTTCCCACTTCCCATCTGAATCCATATAAGTTTTCTTTGTGATAGGAGCAAAAATAGAATGGAGATAATATAACACAATAGAATTCTTGGAATCTGAAATTATAATCATGATAATCATTAATCATAATAGTGAAGGTAGTATTACTCTAGTTTCACATATAAGGTACATGTAAATTCCAGCCGAAAAAATATACAGGTAGGTACAAAAATGGATATCGTAATTTTGATAATTTATTAATTTATAAATAATATTTATTTATTTTGCTTTTTTTTTTATCGTAATTTTGCCCGAAAAAATCAAATATAATAAATACTTACAATGATTAATCTATGTTATGACTCATATAATTATTAATATGAATAATTACACATTCACAAATTTATATATTAACAGTAGATAAGTAATAAATACATTGTACCCTAACTTATTATTTTTTATTTGTTAAATTACTTATATTAAATGTCATAATTGACGGCCCTCCTGTCAATAAGGTTTGCACCTATGAGTACGCCCGTTTAAATATACAAATAAATAAATAAATATTATAAACTACTTAGTAGAAAAAATTCACGAGTTTGATTGAAAAATACAATAAAACTAACTTTAAATTTTTAAACTTCATTAACTAATTAGAATTACTAATTAGAAATAATAATAACTTATAGGTAGGATGTATTTATTAACTATACATTTTGTTCGGAAGGAGTTGACATATTATTGTATCATTTTTCACCTGTATTTTTTTTTGTGGGGGATTTACATGTGCCCTTCAGAAGAGAAGACACCAGACGGCCACAGGTAAAATCGGCCGCCTGGTGTCTTCTCTTCTGGAACAGAGTTATATAGGTAATTTTGAATCACTTACTTGTACTCCGAGTCCGAGATCAAATATTTGAATACTTCACAGTTCACACTAATTAATAATCAAATAATTATGCAATATTCAAATCTGCACTATGACACTACATCAGTCAACAACACTGTCAAGAGTAAAAAACTAAAAAACCATTTGACATAACACAATATTACCAAAATTACGACGACAGTAACTAACCCGAGCGCCGCAATAGCCGACTAAAAAACAAGTGCTCGCTAAAATTACATTAATATCGGCGTACAATTCGTTTTATTTGAATCGTTATTTTAACAGAACATTTATTGAATTATCAAAGCGATTGTTGAATTTATACATGCCTTACCTAGAATAATTGATGAAATGTTTTTCTTTAATTTAATAAAAAAATATAAAATTTACAAATCAATGCAGTTATTGTTACACTAATACATTAATTTTTATCAAAAATTAATCACAGCCCTTTGTTAATTTTACTGCTTCTATTTCGTTATGTGTGTGTTTTAGATTTAATCGAACATGATAATTATATAACTACTTAATCTACTAAATATATTATTATAAAGTTGTAACTTGTAAATTGTAACTCGTTACTTGTAGCTTATAAGGCTTACCCAAATTAGTAGATATATTACACTATTACAGAGTATATTCCAAAGCTTGTTTCATCATCACGTAGGTTAGTCGTTAGTAGGTCCTAGGTAGAATATATATTCAGTACCTATACAAGTATATAACTAAATAGGTATTAATTAAAATTTAATCACTGTATAGGTAAATGAATTCACGAATATACTATGCCTTTGCCATTTTTTTCAAACCAAGTAAAAACAAAAATATTGTTTTATTGCTACGGTTGAACTTAATAAAAAAAAAAACTTAAATAATTTTTTTTTACAAATAATTCAAATTCGTAATAATAAACCAACTATGCCTCGTTGCAAATATAATGCAATATATTTTATTGTCTTAATTTTGACCACGTTGCTCAGTCGTGTAGATTCAGGTTAAATATGCAGACATTTTTATTAGTTGATAAATCAGCATCTGTACTACGTACCTACACAACACACATCTGCAAACAAATTAATTAATAAAAAAGTGTATACCTACATAATAATATGCACTGTACATATTTTATACATGCGTTATATATGCATGTCAATCTATGACACATACATTTTTTGTAAATGTATAGTAAACATCAGACACAGGCGCGGATCCAGGTTACATTAACGGGAGGGGCGGATTATAAATATCTAAATATATTTACTATTTACCTACAACTTACCGATAAATACAAGTATATATTTATATATATATATTATAAATATGCAATAATTGCTTATTAATTATAATGAATATTTTTTTCTTAAGCTGAATTGAATGCCTTTATTGAATTATTTACAATTTAAAATTTCCCTTCTATTATCAAATACCTTTTAAAAATTTCACAATAAAATTTTATATACAAATTTAAATTTCAAAATATATTATTGTAGTACTTGTATATCATATAACAAAGTCCAATCTTCTGTTTGTTGATTGAGCAAATATGTCAATGACATCATCATGGTTTATCTTTTAAAAAAAATGTGTAATATCGATATTTTTTCTCTTCGACATTATATTTTTGTACAATTAATAAATAAAATAAATTAATAATAACAGTAAAACTCAAAAGTCACCAACTAAATAAAAATAATATATCGCGTCACTTGTAACTGCGAATGGTATACGCGTATGCACGCGTATATGCTTGTGTATCGACGGTTGTCGAGTCTCCAACTGTTGACAGAATTATCTTTAATTTTTATATTCTAATTCTATCAGTCACCACAAAAATTTTGCTATTATGTGGGTAGCAATGAACAGATAACCAATAATTTATATCAATAATTTATTTCTGACAGTCGAATATGAAAAATATTTTTAGGACAAATCCCTATGAGCCGCTCAGCCGCCACGCGTCAGCTGGCAGTCGACGCCAGGCGGCCGTCATCCCTCAATCGGTCATAATATTTTTATCAACAATTTATAAATGTGTGTTATTAAAATAAAATACGACGATTTGTGACTACTGACTGAATAATATTACAATACATTTACATAGGATAACACAAAATATTAAATTTAAATAATACGGCCAAGGGGGGGGGGCAATCGCCCCTACCACCCCCGACTGGATCCGTGCCTGATCAGAAATTGAGTAAAACAGTAGGTATATTATCTACTATATATTATACAGAACTCATATCAATAACTACAATAATAATAAACATGCAAATATTTTTGTACGAGTGAGAGGTTTGTCGAATTGCACTTACTTTAAAATCAATAATCGATAGGTGCATAAGTATTATGTAATTAGTCTAACTATACTCTGGTCTGAAAACGCAGGTATAATATAGTATAATACCATACCATCATATTACCATTTTCAATAAATGATTCTTATAGTCGGTAAAAGTTCGGTGTTATAACAAACATCAATTTCCCAATTATTTGTTGTTATTTTACTATATCATGCTTAATAATTTGATACATTTTAAGTTGTTTTGACATAACTGACAAAAACCCAGATTTCTACCAATGATACTTTGCAACATATATCGTTGTAAATCCTAATAATCTTTACAATGTACAAGTGGAAAATGCGTGTAAACAGAATAACTAAAAAATATAAATAAATATTTGTTTGCACTTTTAGCCAGCTATTATAAATATTATCTCAGCCGAAGTCGACAGATCAACCTGAGTGAAATTTCAACATTACCGTTTTTGGACCCAATTGTAATATTATTGGATTCAAGTTTAAAATACTTACAGGTATATGGAGGCCGGGTCAAGTGGATTAATAAAGTACCTATAATTTTGTATAAATATGACAGTTCAACTAGGTACCTACCTAATCCATTGTCCATATAGTAACGTTGTATTATAGTTGTACAGATTTGTATATATTTAATGGCTAATAATACAGTCTACATTATGTGCAGTAACGTTTACCTATATTCCGTATGGTATAATGTACGTGTTGGAGATATCTATACTTATTATAAGTTATAACGTATTACCTATATAATTTATATTACGAACACAACTGCACGAAACGATACCTACAGGCTACAGAGTTTTTTTTTTTTTTATTAGATAAAGAGTATTTACGATCTGTAATATTTATATACAATACAATAAGTAAATTTGATAACTAATATAAGGTACCTACATAACATGAAATGGCATGAGGAGGGAGGCCCACCAGTGTGGATACCCTCTAACTTGGAAGAACGAATAATATAAATAATTAGCCATCGATTATAATATTTATAAATAGCGTTATAAACTGTTTACATTATATTATAAATTATTCTATATTTCTATTGATAGGGTGGTCTCAGGGGGTTCTTAGATCCGAACAATCACCCCCTTTGAACCACAGGTACTCTATTTCAGTATTCATATCAAGTTATAGTCTTGTACGCATTCAATATTTATGTAAAAACATTTAATAATAACAATACTTATATGACCAATAATATGGACCATCCAACCCTTGAGAAATTTAAATTTTCTGGTTGTGCTATAGCCAGTATACTGGTGATTATAATAAATAGTATACCTAGTAGTTGGTACAAGGTACTTAATACTGCTTTTATATATATGTTAGTATTATATATTAGATATCAGTAATCAGTGGCGTATTTAGTTTTTTGTGTGGAGGAGGGGAGGATATGATTTTATCCAGTAAAATCTAAGGCCGTAACTGAAAAAAAAAATTGGGGGG
>NC_042493.1:18611201-18642828 GCF_005508785.2 Acyrthosiphon pisum
CCCCCCCCTCTTAAATAGGCCACCGTATGATATATACTGTAGTTATTATGGTTAGTTTAGGCAAAGGCTATAGCCTATACTCTATAGGTACATATACTTTTATTCATTTTTTAACCGACAATTTTAAATGCATTTATGACTTAGGTTGTTTTAGATTTTTGTATTTTAAAATATAAAATCACAATTAATCTGTATTTAAGATATAATTTTAAATAATTTACTAAATGTACCTTATACTTTTTACTATTAAAAACTTCATACGTATGACTATTTCGTTAATGCCTACAGTACCTATTTTATTTTTATGATTTTTGTTATTATACTACGTATTTTAAATTATCAGTATTTATTAATTAATTTATATACATTTTATTTATGAATACTATAATATGTATATTGTATATAGTAAAACAGTGCACATTTATTATTTAGTGTCTAGCCCCCAGTATTCTCATTCTTAGATCAACCACTGAATGTTATTGTAAATACAATTTATAGTAGGTATTAACTATAAAGATAATTCGATTAGATTATTCGAGCCCCGAGGGCCGTAATACAGTGTATTATAGAGAATAAACTTGTAGTAATTACGCGGGTACGCTTACACTTACACGATTTTTACTGGTAAAAAAGTTATATATTTAAGGGGTACAGAACTATCATGGGCTATGCTCGATAGAAGCACCGATGTTTATCGTTACATTTTAAGCCTGCACCGGTTAAATATGTTAATACTAAAATATTATTTTGTTATTGGACAAAATCTAAAAATCGGAAAATGAATTTCCATTTTTCGTTTCGCGGTGGTCAGCTTGCGAATAATATTATGCTGGTCGGCGGCGGTGACAGCGGTGCGTGATGGTGTGAAGGGGAGAGTGTGTGCGGTGACGATGGAGGCGGCGTTAGGTGTTGGCCTCAGCGGACGACGCGCCAGTCGTCCATCCGACATGACCGCATGCGCGTATTCTTGTGCTCGTCAAACCTTCGCCGCCGCCGTCGTTCCGCTCACGTTCAGCCACCGCTGCCGATAACTCGTCGCCGGCTCGTTTCGTGTGTTTGTACCGAGCACGCTGTATATACCAACGCCGGGAAGATTTTCCGCATGCTGTAACGTCACAAGTCCGTTTTTTTTTCACACGAGGTATATACACCATTCACATGCACACATTATGCTTATATTATATACACATTACTACATTAATTATAATAATATGTAATACTCACCTATATAATATTATATTTGTGTTGAGTCAACTTTTAACTTTACTACAGTTAGTCTGATGAATTTAAAATCTTGTCTAGCGTTATTATGTAGATACCAACTGCAATCGGTCTTTTTATGATTGAGTATTACTATATACAACAAAGATCGACGTCAATGATTAGGTTCCATAATACTAATATATAATTATATTATAATACTACTATACTAATATTGATAGGTATTGAGTTAGTCTACTATGGTCTAGGGGTCCATTCACTCGGACATTAGAGACCCATAGTGCACACTGCACACCCTTAAGCTCACCTATGTTTTCACTTTAATTTAATACGCATATATATATAATTGTGCCTTGTAATCACTTGTACATATTTAAAAAGTCCTGATCGCCCTATGATTCTCAGTAGGCATTTATTTTATTTCCTTGTCGATAAACTTTAATATAACCAATAGGTGCAAATAGCGCTTGACACCGTTTTGAACGAACCAAAACAACTAGTATTTCAATTATTTTATAATTTTTATACCTGCTCAAGACATGCAAATTTTGTATAATAGGTATTTTGAATGTTGTACACTTGTTTGTATATTGTATACCTGATACATATTTTATTAAATATTTTTTAACTTATTGATACTCCATTGTATTAAAATTATGGTAACGATAAAATATCAAATAAATAACAATAGTATATAAATAAATTCACACAAACCATAAAATATTCTGTAAGAAATATTTAACAATCAAATAAGTATGGGATATGAATTAATTAAAAATCCACGTGTAGGAAGTAGGTTTTCTCTTAAGCTCCAATTTTAGTTAGATAAAGTACCTACATTTACAATTGTTGTATATTCTATCAAACCATAAATGTAAACAACTAATTTAATTCCACGTGTAATATCCATATTATTATTGAAAAATTTTATTTTGAAAAAAAAACTTACTTAATATATCATAGGTACCAATAATATATAATTATTATACAAATATTTATTATTTAGTTTTCCTAGCTAATGTTTTTTTAGTCTAATCGTCTATAACCTAACAATTTTAACAAAATAAGAACGCTCCAAAAGTCTAAAAGATCGAGTATCGAGTTGTACCGAACTTTTTTATGAGCTTCCCGAAGCGTTTGGAAAATCTAATACAGAAACTTTTTGAGAAATTAAGAGATTCAACCTAACTAGGTTTCAACTAGTTCTTTTCAAAATGGTTTTTGAATATGTTTATTTATCATTGTTTTTAAAGTGAATAACATAGAACTAATAAAAGATGATCGCCCAGTTCTGCATTACAGATTTTGTTTCTATTTTAATAAAATAACAGACTTATTTAATTTATTGAATGACAGTATAATGAACATTTTAATTTTAAAGAAAACTTTGATAGTTGGCATAAGTATTAAATATTTATGTATTTTTACTATACAATCTATTTTGTATACTTCAATAACTTTATCAAATATCATTAAAAATTGTTTAACCTTCGTAGTTATCACACCTTGTCACAAAAAACAGTTTTTAATATTTAAATAATATGTGTTACATAATTATTATGAAGTATGATTTGATAACTATTGACTCTTAAGAATTCATAAAATAGATGTATGGTTTATTTTATGTATATTTGGAATCGTAATAATTATTTTTTTATGACATTTAATATGTTTGTTATACCTAGGTAGAACAAGTATTTTATTATAAAAGTTAAAGACAAATAAATTATTATAATAACATGTGCACGGGTCGATGAATAGATTGTTTAAAAATAATAAGCACCCATTAAATTGTAAACGATTGCATTGAATACTAAAATTTGTCCATCTATAGATACGTATACATCATAACATTTGTAACGAGTACTTACAATTTATTTTAACGATCACTTTTACTTTTCATTACCATCTGATAACATGACATTGTAGGTAAGGTATAAACTACGTACATTTTATTACAATGCATGAGAGTATGAGACACACCTGATGCTGTGTTTAAATGTCATATTATATTGTAATGATATTTGCAACACTCGTAGTTTTTAATACATGTGTTCTAAAACTTTTCTCTCCTGCTGGATAATCTCATTCATAGGTAAATATAATAATTATTTTCATGATTTCTTACTAGTATTATTTACTCGTGTTTGTTTTTGCATGAAAATTAAATAACGGATTATAATTTTAATATGAAAATATAATATTATATAAACTTAAAAATTATAATTTCAATTGATTTGAACATTTGGCATTAATTTGTTAATACAATATAAAATAATTTCATAATATTTGTTTATTTACTTAGCTATACAATATTGAATGTATTTAACATTTAATTTACTATATCATTTAATATTTACGCAATACATAAAACTATAAGTTATATGATGTAAACATGTCAATAAAAACATGAATAGAATAATAAAATATTTTTTTTATTAGGTCATAATATGTCATTTATATTTATTGTACCTCTACTTATTCATTCAGTTATTCATCCAAGAATTATACAAAATATTTTTAATAAAATACTATACCTATTAATTGATTAACATTTTACAAATATTTCCAAAATTAATATTGTTGTTCATACATGTTTTATAATAATTTATACTAAGGTATACATCTTATTTCAATAATAAGATCATCAACGTTGGTAAAATACTATGCTCTGTAAAGATAATTACTTACTACAATGGTACAGACGTCTAATGTATTTGTATTAACGTTTATTATTTCTGTATACTAATTGTCATAGTCATGAATAATAATTAATAATCAATTGACGATTAGAATAGGTTAATAAACAATCATTAAACATTTAATGAAAAATAGCGAGCTAATGGTCCCTTAAACATAATTTAGTGACCCATGATTGTTCCATTAAAATGTAGTGACCTAATAAGTTAATCAACTTTTTAAGGAACCTGGCATAATACGACTCTCAAGTTGGAGAGTCAACTATTTATTTATTTTTTGTATGAAGGGTGATACATGACAACTATTTTAAGAGGGTGCATCAGTAAAAAATGTTTCAATGTCTTACACACGTAGAATAGGTACTAAAAATCTTTCTCCTTGTTTCTTTATTCTATGTTTTGTCAGAAGTTTTTTTTAATATTTTTATTTCTAATAAAGTTATTAGTTTTCATTTTTTTTTATTAATTACTTATTTAATAACTTTCTTAAAAAGTAAAATATTAAAAAATAATGCTCCTGACAAAACGCAGAGTTCTTATACAGTTATACGTTTATAATATGTACATCAACAATATCTTAAACATTTTAAACACGTACGAATCACCTGTACATTTTATAATCAGACGTTGTTAATTTAAACCTTTATAATATAAGGGAAATAAAAATTAAATCAATGAATAAATAACATTTAGAATGTGTGAATGTTTAATCTAGATTGAGAAATATTTAATTATGTTATTTTCAAAAGTGAATCAATATAATATTAAGTCGTAGTATAAAACATGTCGGTACTCTTGTGGTACCTTGTAAACACAGACATACAGTTGTACCTAATTATTATTATAATATTATAAATTATAATTTATTCATGGAATTTTATTATTATTCTTAATCGTATAGGATAATGTTACTATACTAGTAGGTTATGTGTATAGCCGTGCATAAGCTATGTAGATGTTATGAGGTCCGCCAAACGTTTGGATTATATCACCTATATGTTTACCTTGTCCTTTGGACCATGAAATATTTTCACTGTTTTATATATTAATCATTAGAATATAAATCAGAATAGACCGCAGAAGCCAAAGACCTTCGTCTTGAATGAAGTCTATACTTTGTAGAATAGTAGGCTATTTAGCTATAGGTACTAATGTAGATGCACGTTACGACAGTGACATGACGCATAAAAACTACTCGAACATAATGCATAATATGGTGTCCACCTATAAAAACGTGCAGGGATAAAATAATCGTTTACTGTATTCGGTCAATTTGGTCGCATAGGTTAGCAATATGGGTAATTAAATTGGTACTTTTCTGTTATCCCTACTACCGCGAGTCTCAATTCTGTTATCTCGACTACCTCGCCGATGCTGATTTAGATAAAACCGATAATAAATCATAGACATGGATATAAATATAAAAATTTAAAATACCTCCCCAATACAGTTCATATTTTATGCGTACATAGACCTTTTTTTATGAGCATTTGAATATATAATTTTAACGATATTGTGTATTTAGTGGTAATTTATCAAACTCAATAAGACCTTAAAGCACTAAGCAGTCACCCACCTACCACTTGCAAAAGTTATGGGGTATTTACCCAGTAGCCATACGTGTTCGGTACTACTAAGCTAGGTCTAGTCTAACGCACTGTCTCCGCTCAGAATCGTATCCAATGATTTATCATTGAATTCAAATATAACACATACGCATTACAATGACATACTTGACAACTACTATACAGCAGAGTGGTACCCACTTGTCCAGCTTTTTAATTTATATATAAATATATATATTTAATATCTTGATGATTTTATGGTTAGTAGTAGAGATAACAGAATAGAGTAGTCGCGGCATCGAGTGGTAGTAGGGATAACAGAAAAGTACCATTAAATTCTACTTATATTCACAAGTTATTACTGTCTAGTCAGATATAATGTAGAAGTACGAGATCATATAAATATTGAAAATTTATTTTCCAATTATCAAGGCTGGGAAATTCGATCGATTGTTTTAACGCGTTAAGTTAAAATAAAATAAAAACAGTATTAAAAATTAAAAGAACAATAAAACAATTTAAACCTGGTGAAAAATAACATTATGTAGGTGCACTGTTTGAATGTCAATATGTAGACAATTAACAAGAATGTAGTAATATTAATATAATCAAATATTATGATGTACGACGAGGAAATATTTTCAAATATTTTACCTGTGAAATAAAAATAAATTAAATTAGTAAAAAAGTAACTACATTTTTCAATTAAAATTATAATATAGAAGAAAAATTAAGTACTAGTTTTGTAACTCCTATATAACTTAATAAATTTAAATTTAACTTTTAAACTTCTTAATGTTCAGTCCTGATATTTATTAAATATTATTATACAATAATATTAATACTTTATTATTTTATTAGTATTTGAGATAAAACTCAACATAATATTGATATTAATATTTGACGACATAGATTAAATTAAATCTCTTTTTTTTTATTTACTATTTGTTATATTATACTATACCTATCTATATAAACTTGTTCAGTTGTAAATGTTAATGTAACAAAAAAATTGTTGTGTATATTTAATAATAATTATAATAGATTTTTTACGCGTTGAAAATAAAACCATTATTTAACTATTATAGTGATCCAATTATTTATATCCGATATCTAAAATAGCAATAGGGTAGACACTTTCAGAACTCCTTTTTTCCTTCCTAAGTAGATTTAGGTTAGTAGATAGTTGCTAGTTTATATATAACTTCACTGCTAATAAACTGGTAATCAATTTATGGCGAAAATGTACATTATTAATTATTATCGACCATATACTAACATACAATAATGTATCATTAGCTTGCTTCCATATTTTTAAATAAGGTTTGTATCAAGAAAATATGATTAAACGTAATAATTTTTTCACATAGTTGATTATTAAATAATAAGTAGGTACCTACTCAAAATATATTTTTATAAATGTGACTATTTAACTCTTAATTATTAATTCATAATTGATGCGTCTATACTTGTACAAGTATATTACATACGCATATGTTCAATAAACTGTTTAATTATTTAAACTTTTACACGTTATAATATTTCTAGTATTAGTCATTAGTGTATATTTATTTATTATAAATATGTATTATTTACAGATAAGTAATTGTTTTTAAACTGTTTGCTTGTAAATTGTGTGTAATTTCAGCATAAAACCCTAACAAATAATAATTATTAATTATAAATAAATTGTATATTAATATAACATAATATTATGTACCATTGTACCCATATCAACTATAATTTGTAAAATATATCAAATTATAGAAAAATATAATAGTTTTCATGACAATAATGTAAACTATGACAACTTTTTTTTTACGTAGGTGTTATTTAATAGATAGGAAGTAGGAACCTACCGATTCACATGTAATGCATTTTTTCAGTGATGCTGATGCAGAACATGCTTGACACATTAATACGACAATAATACGTACGATTGGACAGTTATTCTATTATAATAATATTTTTATGTATATACCTACCTATTCCTACCTATATTTAATACAATTTATCGGATATAAACTTTTTGTGTATTATATATACCTACCACATACCGGTGTTTTAGAAAATTGTACTGTTTGGCGTGGTATATATTTAAACTGTAATCCTATAATAGTAACAATAATATTCAATTTATTATAATTATACAGTGGAATCTCGATATCTCGAACTCCAGTATCTCGATGTAGATGTGTATGTAACAATTTTTTTTTGGTCCCTTGAGACTGAGATACCGAGGTTATTTTTTCTGGTCCCTTGAGACTTCGAGATACCGAGGTTCCACTGTATTTGTATACAATAAAACCTCTAAATACAGGACACTTTCAGTCGCGGAAATGTTTTCCGCTTTTCGGAGGTATCAACCGTTCAAAGAATTCAGTTTGCAGTTTGTTCCCAAAAAAAGTCCACTTTTTTGAGGTACCCGATATTTAGATGTACCTCTATGCTTAATTGGGGGAGTTTTCCACTGTAGGTATATAATATTTGTCTCCTCTTTATAACATAATATCTATTAGTAAACTTAGGTATTTAGGCACCGCCTTTAACTAGCATGCAATAATAAAGAACAAAGACTTACATATATTAGCATTTAGCACATTTATATATTGATTATGTATTCATTTTTAACCATACAATTAAAACAATTTACAAATTAAATTTTCTAATATTTCGAAAAGATTCGTGCCGACCATTTTAACTTAGGCCTCGAGTACGTAATATTATTTATTAGTTAGGTACTCTTGAATTTTAAATACATTTTCAACGACTGAATACGAAATACGAATGCATTCTCTATGTATAAGCGATGTTTTTTTTACACAAATTCCTATGCGTAAAGGAGTAAAGGACAAATAATTGGCGTCTGTATTGTTAGCAATACGATTTCATATATGATAATATATTGAATAATACTATAGGTATGTACGTATGTGTCTATCGTTATTGCTATAAACCAAACGTCATGTTAAATTCCTTGTTATTACCAACATTTTCATTTCTCTGTATTTCTCTGTTTTCCAAAATATTTTTGATACTAACAGAATGTATAAATTATAATTTATGAAAAAAAAAGTGCGTTGAATATGTAGGTATATTGTATAGGTCAGGTAATTTAATTTTAATATTATACAATTTATCAGTTGTATCGCATTTGTACGACCGCATCTGGCCTCGACACGAAGTGTCCAAACACCGAAATTCTTACGGATGAAATGAATCATTTCGTTTGTCCGTTTTTCAATAATAATTACGACTGTAATCCGTGACGCATAGACGAGATATTTTTAATTTTCCAAGAAATCCGTTGAAATGGTACCACATACGTGATAATGCATATATAGCCATATATGTATCTATATCTGGAGTTAATAATACTCAATATTGAGAATATCGAATTATGTTGTTATGCACTGTACTAAGTACCTACCTACCTACCAAGGTACCTACTTATTAGTAATAAAATTGATAACTTTTCTTTAAACCTTAGACATCCCCCCCACCCGCCTACTTCATCATTCTACCAACCACTTGCCGACACTCTGAGACAGTAGAAATACTAGAAATGTTATTACTTTATTAGACGCTCCATAAGACATACCTATTCATTTCTAGTTAAATGCACTGAATGTAAAATAAATTACATTTTTTATTGACACAGTTCTATAGGTTATAACTTAATATTTAAAATTTCTAAGAAACACTAAATCTACTATTTTTATTTTGACTTAAGGTAAATCTAAAAATACTACCAATTAACTTTAACGATTAAACACTCCGCTATGGTAATTAATTTTACTTTAGTATACAGAAATAAACAGAGCGTGGATTTGTATGGATTTGCATATTTATTCTGGTTGATCGTATAACCTATATGTTATGTAAGCACCACAATTGTTTTATGGCGTATAGAGATTGAAAACGATATTACCTATGGAACTTTTTAGCGCATATTTCGAATTGAAAAAATGATTATCGTTAGCAGAAAAAAAATTTAATTTTTCGGTGAATATTTAATAAAGATATGGATTTCTTAGATACGACACACAGTTACGATATATTTAATGGTTATTTAACGGTACGAACATCGGGACATGCATATAGTTTCTGGAAAAAATTCTTTGTTTTCGCCAAATACGCGTTAAAACCGAATCGAGTAGGTAGTTATATTAGTGGTTAAAAGTGTAGCACGAGACTTATTGACTTTTGAGTAATCTGGAAATAATTAATAACGTTTAAAATAATAAAAAATTTCGAGTGCATAATATTATAATATTTTAGTAAATATTTGAATTGTTTAATACATCATATTACATATTATTTTTTAGATATACAGGGTGTTCCAAATTTCGTGTGACAAAAGACATAATTATCTGTCCCGTAAGAACCAGTGTAATTCCCACCATTTTTGTCACACGAAATTTAGAAGACCCTGTATACATCCACGCCCTAGATCAATAAATAGTAATTGTATGAAATACTATATTAGAAAGTAGAAACAAAGTATTATTGACTGGGGGAAATATTGAAGGCTCATTTTTCGAATTCGGGGACTACGACTGGAGTCAGTAATTTTGGTACACTGAATAATACTTATAACTAAAGTGTTATATTATTAAGTGTATTATTATATAGGTAAATATAACTCGTATGCAGTCGTATCTATAAAATTTCTGCTGCCAGTAAAATTGAAAGTATTATCTATGACTGGAAAGAATTGTATGTAACTCCCCTTTTTGATTTTCTTACATACTTATTATTCTAATATTATTTTTTCACACATGTATTTTATACGCTTTTCAGCTCTCTTTGGTCGTTGCTCAGAAAATTGTATGAGCAGTTAGTATAGCGTATACACCGTACACGTTAGCATCGGTGCATAGGTGTCCGTCGTCATTCGTCACTCGTTGTTGCTGCAGTAGAGAATCGCGATTTCGAAACCTAGAGTCATCGTCTCTTTATAATATATTATAGAGACTCAACTGTTTAGACATTTACTGTACGGTTGTCTAATCTTTCATTTCTATCACGTTTTATCGACGGCGGCTACTATACATAATAAACATGACAGGGGGGTGGGGAGGGGACGACGAACGTTTAACACTGTCGTTCGGTCATCTGAAGGTCTCCGAGATGACGTTTATAAGGTATATTTAATATATATATATATATATGTATACATTTAACCTGCCTATTATATTTTTTCGTTTTTATTAGTCGGCGTTGTCCGCGGGCGGTTCAGTTTTTTCGATATCTGCAGCAGATTGGCACGGCCGACGCCACCTTGAGCAATATATTTCGTACCTATGTATATACACGAGTGCACTGTGTAGATATATACTTTTTCCTTTTCCTTACAATTGAACCTAGTGGGATTTTTTTTTGCAACATGTCTAAGATTCACGTACGATAATAACAATGATCATTTTATTATCATTAACGCGATGAATAATATTATGGGTCGTAATTATATTGTATTATACATGGGTAAGTATATAATATTATATCAGTAATAATGATGAATGTAATTCATCATTTAATCAAATGATGGTTACATACAGAGAGAGGAACGTATATTCTCTACGGGACAACTAAAAGTATTAAGTTTTTTCCAATACGGTTTAATATGTAAAGGTGTATTTGAATCCAAATTATAGTAATTCATTTATATACAAAGGCGTGTACAAAAATATTTTACAGATAAATGGTGAAAAGTAACTTTTGGGAAGTTCCTTACGAAATCAGCCGTTTAAAATGAACTTTAAAAAAATATTCTTAAAGTTACGAGTTAGCCTAATCATTGTCAGAGTGACCTGAAATCGTCCAGATCCATATAACCATACATATAAGTTTATGGACTATGGCCACCTATATAAAATATGCACAATATTATGTTCAAATATATTTTAGGTAATAACTATTAAGTATATAAAAATAGAATCATAGATTTAATTGTACAATATTAAGTCGCTTATTTTTTATTTCAGATTCTGGGTGAAGCTAGGAAAGTATTAATTTTATAATAGTGATGTTTTGATTTGAATCCTGTGAAAAAGTTTAGTGTAGTATAACGTAATATATAACCATATAAAATATTCAATTTTTTTTTATTCCCTAGTTTTCTTATAAGTGTAATAAAAATATAGTGTTATAATATATAGCTATCTAGTTATTATCTTAATTATGATATTTATATTTATTTGAGTTTACGGAACAACAATGAGGTTAACCAACTAATATACAATATACTGGTAGATTATAATTTATGAGTGAGTTCTAGGCTGACCATACTTTAGAAGTACTTATAAAAGTACTAAAATCATTTTGATCATGACAGTTTATTTTTTTTAATTTCACTCGATCAATCAACAATTTATTATAAATCATAGTAGGTAGGTACACAAAATCAATATCTATGTAGAAATATTGTATAAGCGCCATCGTGATATGAATAAATAATAATATATTTACCAATCTATTAATATAATTATATAACAAATATAGGTAGGTACTCTGAAAATCAATCAATTTAAATGTAATATAATAAACGAAATTATTATAATATACTGCGGTACCTATACAATGTAAGTATATACTATATACCTATGGTATAGGTATATGGAACAACTTCTTCGTCTGTACACACTTGACGATAGTTAGAAAATAAATTATGTAGGTACCAATAAACGCTAGCGATTTTTTATTTTTGGAATATTGTAGGTACTTACTGTACAACGGATCTGAAACTGTACACCGTCACTTCCCCTGCAATTGTTCATTCAAAGAGAGCCTTGGACCCGCTTCTGCTGCAGATATAGATCATAGAACACACATTGTTGTATATACGTATATATTATTATACACACTGCAGTTGATGACCAGCGAGACCCCGGTGTGTGAGTGGGGAGGTGATGACGAGGGGGTCTCGAGGAGTATATACGCGGGGGCACTGGAGATCGACTTTCTCGTGCCGAATGTGATATAATATTGTAACACTGCACGGCGCGAAATGGAATTGCGGTCAAGGTCGTCACCGTTTACCATTGGATTCGTCCGGCGCGCGAGTTTCCCATACATAATATATAATATAATGCACGTCAGGTGACACACGCCGAAGGAGCGTAATAATATAATATATGAAATATTATATATAATAATATATTATTAAGAACATACATTTTCCAATACCAACTACTGATAATCTATATGACCGCATGTACTGTTGGTGGTCAGTCATTGTGTCATTATGTCTATTGTCCACGAAACAAAATATTCAGGAATTATTTTATTTAAATATCTATATTTTAGATCTCAAATTAAGTATAAACTCAATTTACGGTAAGGCACTATAAGAACATTAGGATTTATTTCCCCGCAATTGTTGGGAATTTTGAAATATTAAAAGTTTCAAAATTGTATTTTAAACACGTCATCCGCAGGGTTGTTATGTTTAAAATACAATGTTTTTTTAATTGTTTAAAACAGTATAAAATCCAAGTGAATATTGTGTTGTTTTTTTTTAATAATATATTTAAAACGGGTTAAAACAGTTTAAAACTCAAACAATTTTTTTTGCTTATACCATCGTTTTGAACAGAAGAACAATTAAAAACAAAAAATACAGTTTTGAAAATAAATTTACATTATTCACTTAGATTTTACACTGTTTTAAACAATTAACAAAACATTGGGTATTAAACATAACAACCCTGTGGATAACGTTTTTTGTTTTATTTTTTCAAAAATGAAAAAATACACTAATATTCTGGTCATCCGTAAATCCGTTATTAGAGTTTGAATTTATAATTTGGAATCCTATAGTCAGGTTGGTGTAATAAACAAAATTGAGGAAATCTATAGAATATTCTTTTGTACGATTACTCATAATAAAAGTATGCAAAGTATTGTTTTCTTAGTAAAGTGGGTACTGTGGAATCGAGTCACTATTTAGCAAATAGGCGTACAATGGCTGAAGTAAAATGTATATATTATACATATTATAAATGCTTATACACTGCTAATATACTTATAACTTATATATGTATTATATAATATATATTAGGTGTATACGCTAATATATAATACGAAATGTTCGATTGTCCCGAATTATTAGAAAAAATTGTATTTTAAGTCCCTATCTTTTTAGGCACATACGCCGACGATACAATAATCCTGGCCTCAAATGATAACCCTCAAACTGTGTCTGATAGGTTACAAAATCATCTAAACATGATCCAGATCTGGTCAAAAAAATGGAAAATAAAAATAAATGACTCCAAATCCTCCTTTATTACCTTTTCACTAAGACCTGGAGACTGCCCTCCAGTTTCATTCAATAATAACTTAATTCCAACAACCCCTGTAGTCAAATACCTGGGCCTAACGTTTGATAAACGACTCACCTGGGCTCAACACCTCAAAAACAAAAGGAAATCTGTAAA
Source organism: Acyrthosiphon pisum (assembly GCF_005508785.2). NCBI lineage: Eukaryota > Metazoa > Arthropoda > Insecta > Hemiptera > Aphididae > Acyrthosiphon > Acyrthosiphon pisum. The sequence continues at coordinate 18,625,128 of NC_042493.1, forward strand.
CTCTAGACTTCACTTGCTCCGTCCACTTCTCCGCTCCAAACTAAACATCAGCAATAAATTTTTAATCTACAAAGCTATTTTAAGACCAGTATGGTCCCTCAAACCTGCGAACTATACAAGCCTTCCAATCAATATATCTCCGTCAAATCGTTTCTGCCCCTTGGTATATAAAAAACGCCAATCTTCACAAAGACTTAAACGTTCCCACACTTTCTCAGCTAACCAAATCCCACTTCCTCTCATTCCATTCTAAGCTAAATCACCATACTAATCCATTAATTAAACGCCTGTCTTCTTGTACAATTCCCGATAATCCTAGAAGAAGACTGAAACGATCTCGGCCTAGAGATTTTCTTGCTTGATCTGTTGGGTGGTATTACTGAGTACGTTCCCTCTCTGTTATATCAACGCTATTCTACATCAAAAAAAAATTACTTATTGTATAAAATGTTTGTATAGATTGTAATTGTTCTTTTAATAAAAAAAAAAAAAGTCCCTATCTTTAACGTCAAAATCTCTGGCTTTCCATCAGAGCGTAGATGTATGTTAAAATGTTAAATAATAAATTGTCCAACAAATCATTAAAAACTTTGATTTTTTCCTCGACTCTATATGGTAATTATACTTGTTTATACCCATTACATATTGAGTGTATTTTATTAAAAATAATTTCCTAATAATTAATATTATCATAATATAAGTATTGTATTGTAGGTACCTATAGTATAATGTATAATTTATATTCTAAAATTATGTAATTTAATTAAATGTTTATAATTTTAAACTGTTAATTTCTGTACTTTTACTCTCTGTGGAGTGTTAATAAATAAATAAATCTAAGTGCGCATACACTTCAATACAGCTCATCTTCAATTTACTTCAATTTACAATTATAAAATACTCATAGCTTATACTTTAAATTTAATTTGAAGACAAAAGTTATGGTATATTGTGGAAATATTATGATTTAGTAAGGCGAGCGAGTGTATCGTATTATTATACTAGGTATACCTACCTATTTGGCTATAGTAGATATTTAGATATATAAATATAGATATATAATAATTCATCAGCCATTGGGCTGTAATCGAATAGTAGATACTTTTAACAACGTTGTATACGTAATAATTTAACAGAACATTATTTTAATACCTACTACTCCATGGTTTCGGAATGAGAGGAAATTCACATAGGTATATGTATATATCTTTGCCAACATGCCTAAAATATGTTTATAAGTAATCTGTTATGAAGTAAACTATGTATAAAATACTTGTATATGTTGGAGACCAAATAAAAGAAAATAATTATTGAGTATTGGAGCTCCCTTAACATATTCCCTTGTAAGTCACTTTTGGGGCTTATCGCTTTTATTATTAACTACTATCATTGAGTAGTGTGTACCTATATTATGATGTTGTGGTGTGCCATGTGCGTGTGATCTTGGTAGGAGTACCTACCTACGATGGTAAAATTAAGGGTAATATGTGGTGCTTGACTGGGATTCCACTTTTAGGATCACGTTATTTATGAAACCATAGTTTTATTTAAATTTATTTCATTATAATTTTTGCTCAAAAATAAAAATATAACATTTAATGTATAACTGTTATTTAGGTATAACAGTGTACGTAACCTACCTATCATAGGTATTATTTCGTAATTAATGTTCATACAAACGTACATATACATCTGAAGTTAAAATAATTGTATTTTAAGGTTATTATTTCAAATCTATAGGTAGTTGAAAACCTGAGCATTTTATTTTCCATAACACAGACAGTATTTGATTTGATTATCTGTAACCAATGTGATAAATTGTCATCAAATTACATTAAGATTTTTCAATTTGTAGGTACAAAATAAAATAGTAGTAGGTATAGGACAGAGTGACGAACGTTTGTTGTAAACCGTTTACATTATTTGTCGTGGACTTGAAGTGCCTTATATTCTTCGTGTTGATTCCATAATATGCAGTACTTATATCAAAATTTTGGCGGTCAGTCAACCATACGCAATGATCATTTTCAAAAAATTAGGAATAGGAAAAAAAACATTCATTGACATTGACACGAGTACTCGCTACCTGGAGCACTATCCCAGTAGGTACCTACTACAAGTTGAATTTAATTAAATTTTTCCCTAGTTTCACTTATACCATATCTGCAGGTATTCGCGTGACCATCGCCAATATAACGTGGTTACCGAAATCCGCATGGGCAATACACGTAATATCATAACACATATTTATATTATGTTCGTGTCAGCATACGTCACGAGTCACGACCGACTAGCTGTATATAATAATATTATATGTGTTTAAGTACACCGACACCGTATAATAATGTACTTATAGGTTTCGTCATCGTATATATCGTGTAATATGATGATTGCTTTGCCGCCACCGCCGCGCAAATACGATATTATGTGTTATGTTATATAGTCAGGTACGAGTGTACGACTGTCGATGTACATCTCGAAACGCGTCCTTGCAATCGATACGAAAGTCTCGAAAAAGATAATCATAATCTTAAATAATATACCTAGATGATACCTATGGTTATGTCCAAGAAAACAAAACACATCACAAATGTTGTCAAAAATAATGTTTTCATATCAAAAAGTTCAAAAACTCCTTTTAGTCATCATCGTTGATTACCTATTATGAATTGCCTATAAAATCATTATCAAATCAATCATGTTTTTCTTCCAAAAATCGTTTATAAAAAAAAAATCAACCATAATAGGTATAGGTAATAATATGTTAAGTTAAGTTAAAACTTAAAAAGTAATAACTTTTTACTTTTCTGAAAAATTAGTAAACCGTAGATATAGGTCCGTGTATATACGTGGGCGTATGACGATATATCATAACACATAGCTGCCCCGGCTAAACGGTCAGACAACCGTAGCATTAATTAAATATATTTAATTAATCAATGACCGTAGGGTTATTATAATATAAAATGTGCGATCAACGGAATAATATCGGCGCGGCTAGGAGAAAAAAAATGTCTGAACTATGCGAAATTTTGATAATTTTTATCTATAATATTATATTATTATTACGTTTTAAAATCGAATCAATACATTTCGTAAAAGTTAACAATTAAGCAGTCCTGTAAAGTATTTAAGTAAAAGTTAGGTTAGGTTTAAATACTTTCAGCATGAAGTATTTTGAATGGTATTTTAAATACTATTTTTTGTATTAATTACTTTGGTTTTTTATTTCGAACATTTTATTTTTATTCGAAATAATTGGTTGAAAAAATATTATTGTCAACTAACTACAATAATGGAATAATAATTTTATTTAATATTCTGTATTTCTGTGTTAGCCGAAGCCCAAAGGTTTGTGAAAACTAGATTTCTAAAAAAAGTTATTGAATATTGAATAACAATATTCCCTTTAAAACTATTAGATAACTATTAGATTACCTACCTATTTACCTATGTGTTTATATTACGATAATTAGAAACCCACTTTAAAAACCAAAAGTATTTGAAAAGTATTTAAGTAGTATTTGAAATACTTTACAATTAAAGTATTTGAGTAGTATCTTAAATACTTGAAAAAAAATGTATTTGAGTATTTACTCAAGTACTTTTTAAAAGTATTCTTTACAGGACTGCAATTAAGTATAAGCTGGCTGTCCAGTATTCCTACCTCCTGCGTAAAACAGCATGTAAAAGTAACAACCTTTAATAATTTACCTTTGTTTAAAGGCCGAGTTTACGTGTCGTGTTTTTCTTACATATATACCCTAGTCTTAGCGTATAATATATTTTAATATTATTCATTATTGATCGTCCGTGCAGTGGAATGAACCCGACTCAAGGCTCTTGCCGAAATCCTAAACGTTTTTAAATTACGTATATATATAGAATCGGTCAAATTACACAGTTTTATTTATTCATATAATATTATGTTGTTTTTGAATTTCGATAATTCGTTGAGTACCTACAATTTACAATACAATACAATTTGTTATATAATTTTAAGTATTAGCAGAAAGCATATCAAATTATATATATGTATACTGTATAGGAATACCTACCTACCTACCTACCTACCTACGCATTAAACATGTCTAAGGCGCACTCGTTTAAAACGTAAACAAACTCTTATTGTGCAGTACCTATAAGTGTGTGAATTACAAACAATAATATGACATGACCGATATATACCTACACATAATATATATATATATATATATATATTTATCATATAAAAGAAAGTCAACGGTAACATACCTATGTCATTATAAACAAATGTTTTTTAACGAGCACTTGAACGTGTTTTTTTCTTCCTAGCGAAAATGTCGACATCATCATAATAATTATTATTCGTGTTTCGTGTGCAGTTTGTATTGGCCACAGCACTCGGACACATATGAAACTAAACATAATTATACGCACTTACGTATTATATCACGGTGAACGGTGTGTCGGTTTACCTGTACCTAACATAGACCTATTAAGTATTAACTTTTGTTATTTAACATTTTTTGTGAAAAGTCTATGAGGTCACTGCAAGACACAACTACATAAGCCCTACGCCTAATCAGCGGACACCAGCCCTCTTCCTATATTATTATATTATTATGAAAATATGCGCTGAACGGTAAACCACTATAACAATAATTGCCGGGAATCTCTTCACCGAGCGTATAGTAATAATAATATAATATTAACTATTAAGTCATCGAATGGCTGTGCGCCAAATATGTCATCGTCGGAGATGGTAAGAGAGCGCGCGGGTAACCGCTGCAGTATTATTATGCCGATAATATAATATTATTATACAACAAAAAAACAAATAACAATTAATAATTAAAAAGAAAAGAAAAAAATTATTACCGAAGGGCGAAGAAGTTACGCGTGTGATAACAACACGATTTGTATAATAATAATAATTGTATACACAGGTGTATAATAATAATAAATATAAAATGATAATAGCATAGATATAATAAGTGGCTGTGCCGGTACTTTCATTATGTAAGAAAATATTAAATGATAATGATGGAAATAAAAATCTCAATTATAATTTTCGACGCTGTGAAATTGCCAACATACGCTCATTGTTAACGGCCGATGGGATATTTTTCAACCACGACGCAATATTATAATAATCGTGTAAAATCACCGCCCTCTGACCCGAAGACCGCGTGCTCTGTAGGTATGCAGATATCTGTGTGACTGCGTATTATAGGTGTTAAGTGTTAATAATTGTTATTACTAAAATAACGTGGATGAAAAGAAGCGACAACAGCCGATTGTCATTTTTACGCGTTTAAAAATGCGAAAAAATCGGTGTAAGAGTAAGATAAAGAATAATATATTCCTATACAACAGTGGTGACCCCAGACTTGCCCCCCCCCAACCATGTCTCTGGAGACGCTCCTGCTATACAAAGTCTAGTGTACCTATAGTCGGTATAGGTCTATATATAGTATAGGCAGCTAGTGTATAAGGACGATGGTTTTCAAATTGTTAGTTAGTAAATTATCTAATACAGCTTGTTTCGATTCCAAAGTATTAGGTATAACGCTGATTTAATTTAACACAAAAGGTTCTACAATTTGCTTTATAAGTTAAAATATATATATAGGTTATTAGGTGAGATTATAATATAAAAGTACAATATTGAGACGAAAGAATACTACGTAATATTATATAATATTAATATTAATATAACTAGAACACATTATCATTTGCGATTCCCATATATTTTCTTCATGTTAATCTAGGATGTTACGCTAAGTGACTTTACATTACATTATTCACACCAAGACGTTGTGATTAAATACACGATATGTACACTTTGCGTTACTATTTTGCATATTTTGATACCACCTATTATTCAGTTATTAGAAATTTCTTATGAATAATTGAATATCATATTTAATTTGTTGGGTATATTTTGTTTTATACTTGTCAACAAATTTTGAAATGTATAGTTCCTAACTACATTAGTTTAATATAAATCTATTGAAGAACAAATTCTAAATTATATTAAATACCTAATTTATGAACAATTGTTCATAGAAAAATAAATTATTTAAGTACAAACAACTTTAAATTGTTGTCTGTTTTAAATAAATATTCGATATAAATGCATTAATTTTGTTTATTTAATTTTATTATTGATTTCGTATTATAAAATATAAGTAGCAATGTATTGCTTTCATTCGAATGTATAAAAGTAGAAAAATATACTTAATCATCCATGTTTAATTTATTTATAATTGACTTACACTCTGGAATAATATTGTTGAATACATTCCTTAATCGAACGAAGAGTGGTAAATTTACCAATATCCAATATAATAACATTATTTACGAAAACTTTAGAACTATGTATGAGTATAGCCGTATAGGTGATATTACATACTGTACAGTGTATATACAATTTTATAATTTTTCTATAAAATTAAAAATGTCCTCTTCTTGTATGGCTTGAAATGCATCTTGCCTTTTAAGCTATTATATCTCCAACTTCCAAGTAAATTCCGTGAAATAAGAATGCATGAAATGTCGGTCTGTTCCCCTTCATATTTTTATTAACCCATTTCGCTTTTCCTCTCATTTGCTCAACGTTCTGTTCCACTGATAGGATTAAAACAATTATATTTGTGGTTCACAGTAGGTACTTATTCAATATTATATATTTACAGTCTTATTTCTATATAACCTATAGTCTCCTATAGTCTCATTATACAGTCTAAAATCGGATACCATCGAGATTCGATTGGATGGAGGATATTTTTCGGGCCTTTATAAGGCGGTATACCTACCGCAACAGAACAATAAATAATTAATAATTATATAATACGCTAGCTGCGGTGCAGTATTTATATATTATAATATTATACCTATAGGTGCATGTAATATTTCATATTTGTAACGAATTAAAATTAAAATATGACTCGTTGTGGTCGTTGCCGTGTTTTAAGTCTCGACAATAATATCATAATATAATATACTTTAACCTACCTATATTTATAATATAATATCATTATTCATTATGTATATATATTATACTACGTTGCGCTCCACCGCGCGACACAGCCGAGACCTTCGAATTCCTTATAGTTGTAGGACCGCTGATGCAGCAGCTGTGGAACTTACGATCTCGACGTTAAGGCTATAGTATACATTAAACATAATAATATGAATACGGCATTCCAACTTCACTAAACACTTTTAGACAAACATCACTGAGAGAGAAACGACGGTTGTCACTCGCACAGAATCTTCTGAGCGATAATGTCAATGAAAGAAACATTTTAAAGAAGAAAGAAATGAGATGTAACGATGTTACGGTGAAGAATTTTATCAGTAGTTGTTTTGGCTCGCAATTTTGTAAACAATGCCTCATCCATAAGTTATTAATATCAGTCGTCGTGATGGTACCTATTATGATATTATGTTTTCGTCATAACTTATACATGTACGAAAACATAATAAGCGTAATAAAATAATGCGATACTCAGTGGGCTGAATGAGATACGAATCTATTGTAAATAGTAAAATAATCTTATATTTGGTAACTTTAAACTTATCTTATTTGTAAAGTTTGGATGTAGATAAAGGTAATAAATATGAAAAAGTTTTTTCATATTATGTAACATTATAAAGACAATTAAACATTTATAATTTTTAATGTTCTTACTTTTTTTGCCCTAAAGGCCTAAAACCTTAACCTCGATATTGTTTAAATTAATCGAAAAAAAACTAAACATTTTCTTTGCACAATTATTATTGATTGCGTATCATAGTAAATCCATCTTGGGCCGTTTTTCCCATATGTCTATTATTATTACCAAAGTATAATAATTGTAGCACTATGCTAAATGAAAAGTCGTAAAATATTCGTAAAACAAATATGAACGTAAAAAATGTGATTCTCTATAATGGACTCATATTGAATTGGATCAATAATTATTTACTGTCCGATTACCACTTATTAGATTACCACACTCTTGCATGCCGATCGCTGTTCCATGTCTATATAAACTGGTTTGCTTTTATATAATATATTGTCCATTGTAAACTTTTTTTTTCAATTGCTAACTATTCTCGATACCAATATACTATAAGCTAAATGAACTACTTTAATACGCAAAATGTAGTTCATGTCATAAAACTGGTTCGCTAAAATGTCCACGTGAAACCAACCATTGAACTATAATATACATTATCTTAAACAAGAATTTGGACAGCTACAACTTCTGACGTAATGCATTTGTTATACTAGATTCGAATTACAGTAACATTCACCGTACTCGTCACACATATTGAATTGTGTTAATTATTAAAATTATTATCAACAAAATTTATATATACCTATTTAGGGATAATGTTAACCTTCACACGCGGAAACATTCGTTGTTCAAACGCGACAGGCAAATATCAACGATACAAATATTATACGATTTCAGGAATTATAATATAGGATTTATAGTAAGTTATAGCCTGTGACTCATAACATGAGATATAAATCTAATATATCACTGTATAGTAAAAACTAAAAAATTATTCATAGGTTCATAGCATACGTATAATTGCATAAATTGTATTCTTAATCACTAGAATAAAACAAAAAAGTTAATTAATTGTTCGAAAAATAGAAAACAATATAATTAATATGTATTACATACTATATTTTATGACATTATGTGTTAAATAATTGTGTAACGTCTATGAAAATTAATTTTATCGAAAAATTAGTAGGTAGTGATGCCCGTGACAAGTGCGATGAGATCTAAACTGTCGATATCCATTGTATCCGTTCATGTTTGGTCAACATTACGTTATTGTGTAAATTATTTCTTTGTATCTTACTATTTTAGTGTTTAATGTATAAACTGTATACTTTAACACATACAGGCCACGATACCAACCATATATATAGTACGTAAACCGATTAATAGGTACCCTATGTGTGAAAATGTAAATATAACGATGTACAACACGAGTTGCGAGATAGATTAAAAACTACAATGTAAACCATAATATTATATAGCGTGTGATGAACCAACAACGATGCGTATTATTCAATATTCAGATTATAAGACAATTATTATTGTGCAAAGAAGTGGGTGGAGTGACGTAAAGTTACCAGTCGTGGGTATAATATCTAACCTACGAAAAATTATTATTCTATGCTGTTGACTTCGTTTTCGTGAGAGCGTATTATATACATCCGATCGTTCCAGCTAGAATCGACCGACTGTTTTTCATTAATAGGAACAGTACCTACACCTATATAAAAGTAATAGTAACTATTGGAATTCGTATTTTTTTTACTCCCGGATTATTCATTTTTACGACGCTACGATTGAAAATTCAGACTTGTACCTATTTACATACATTATAATGAGTACCTACCTATTGTACTCACTACTCATAGTATTATAGTATATTACCTATATACAAGAAGATTCTTATAATGGTTAATGACACTCATCATCACGAAATATATTAACGTTTTCTTACATAATTTAAAACCACTACACAACATAATATTTTTGAAAAAAATTATATTTTCAATTGTTTATTATTAGCACTGATCACGTTTTTTTTTAGTTTTTATTTGTTTGATTTCACATTCTGAATCAGAATATTTTTCGAAGTATTTATATAAGACGTATTTAGTACATATATATATATAAGTATATTCATACTTCAAAAATTAATGCGTTATATTTATAATAATTATAACTTATAAGTATGGGTGTTTACTAGCTGTTATAGAAGATACATGGTGGCCTGCAGTATAGCTAATAAGTAATACTATAGATATATGTCGACATTTCACATACACTTTGGAGTCACTCTTTCATTCACTTATCTAATTCGTGAGAATAACTTTTTTAATTTATCTCTTTTTTAGAATTTGAACGAAGCAATTATTAATGTAGGTATTCCTATTAAATTTATATTGATGTGAATATTTTCTGAAGACACTTTTATAGAAGAAAATATTTCGACGAGATTTAAATTTTAATCATTTAACACAAGGTTCCTCACGTAATTCATCAACAAATCACAATATTTTTTATAGACATTTTGAGTTCAACTTGGACAAAATTATATATTAAACGAAAAATATAGATTTTAGTTATTTTGTAATACCTAATTCAAAAATATTTTTTAGGAAATTTGAAACTTGTGTACCTACTATATTATATTATGTTTTGTATTGTGAATAATGACCTACATCTACACAATAAATTTAAAAAAAATTTAGATTAATTGTATGTATTTTATACTACTATAATCACACATATCTATCTATAATAAATGAGTATGGACTGGAAAGTTAATAACAATAATATATGATATAAATATACACTGTTAAACATTATTAATTATTATAATAAAATATTAATAATATAATATCTTCGGAAAAATTACAGCAATTTTGTAAGTCCGTAAATATATATTTTTATGAGCGTCTGGAGCTTAAATGTTGACGAAATTAAATATTTAGGCGTAAAAAGTAAAAACCGAATTATATCACTTAAAGATTTTCTTATTCTGTTGTGATTAAAAAACGAATAACCGTAGAAAGTTGAAATTTTCAAGAAATTATCCATCAAATTACCAATAGGTATCTAGTAAAGCTTGAAAATTAAATACAAAGTTCCTCATAGGTAAGTAGGTAATTATTATTTATTTATTTATTACTGAAATCTAGAAATCTACAAGGAATATTATCATGATTTTTTTAGAGTCATATTTGAATTTCATAGATATAGTTGGGTATTATTTACCCTTTCCATTAATTTTCAATATGATCGAGTGAAAATAAAAAACGAACAGAGTAAGAAATTCATTAAAATTACGAAAGAATTTAAATTATTTTGCTATCATAAAGATAAAATTCTAACTTAAATAACCAATTTCTTTCAACTATCACTACCAAAAGGACAACCTCTGGCGGTCGTGGGATTCTATCAAGCTTCCTCCGGCTCACCCAGCGGTTTTTTGCTACGTTATTGAATGGGTGACCGATTCTTTGTCAAATATTTTTTTATTTTATTTTTATTTTATTTTTGTTTATTTATTAGTAAAAAAAATTTGGATAATATTATGTTGGTAATTTAATTAAAATAACAATTTTTATCAACGCTTGAGATTTAAAATGCCTACAAATAGCATTTTTCAAGTAACAAAAAAAACATACGTAATGTGGCAATATTTGTGAAAAATTGCATGACCTTTATTTTTGTATAATTTCAAAATCCTTATGTATAATATTTATGGGATATAAATATAATTCATATACTTTCGTAGTTTTAATGAATTTAGTATTTTTTTTCGTATAAGTAATATACTTACTCCTGTTTTTGTTTTTCAATTTGTTTGCATACATAATTTTCAACGCCAAATTTTAAGATATTTATAAGCATTTTAAATTTTCTAATTTTATTATTTTTTTTTAGAATTATTGAGAAAAATCGTTATGCTTATTAAAAAAGCTTGGAAATTTAATACCTACTTGTTTCCCGACATAAGTTTATTTTGTAGCAATTAAAAATATTATATATATAATTTATACGCACAATTCTTTTTTATAAGCATTTGAAGTTCAATTGTTGCAATTTTACAAATCATTTTGTATTTAAAAATGTATAAAATATTTGATTTGAGGTTCCTCATAAGTCATAACTCATAAGTTGTTATTACTGAAACCCAAAAAGTTAAAAAAAAATAGGTATATCCTAGTCACGATTCTGTTAAATAGACATTTCATTTTCAAATTTCACGAAATATTAGATATTTAAACAAAAAATAATGATCTTAGTTATTTTGTTGTAATTCAAACGTTTTATTCATGAGGTGCATTTTTATATTTTATATACACACAAATACACAATGATAGTTTCAAATGCATTTTTTTCGTCAAAAACTCAATCAACCTACCATGTTACTAATAGCAGAATACTCTAATAGCAATATAAATTCATAAAATATACTTAATAATATAATAGACTATATAGTCTTAGTTCAGAATCGTTTTTCGTTTGCAATTATTTATCATTGAATTAAAATTAACACATACGTATGATACATTACAGTGGCTTACTCAATGAATAAATACACGATGTACAGCAGAAAACGTATACCTACTTTCCCCATTTTTAAATATTATTTTTTCATTAATTATAATAATATAGGCGCATTTTTTATTGGTCATATTTTTCTAGAATTTACTTATTCAATACACAAATTATTACTTCATTACATAAAATAATAAAAAAAAATGTTTATGACGTATATTGTATATAAAAATAAAAATAAAAATTTACTTTGATAACATGATATATTTTATATATTAATATTTATTTTCACAAGGTTGAAAGTTACGACAACAACAATATTACACAACATTTTTATTTCTTTAAACATGTATATCTTGATTTTTGACAGGGTTTTTTATTTACGAGAACATGAAGAAAAACCTTGTCCATCTGTTGCGGTTATTTTATAGTCAGTCACATAGAGTCTCACGAATTGTGAAGAAATATGACGAAGTATCTGTCCAACATAACCTCATCATAGACTCGTTAGAACACTTCTCACAATTTTTCAAACAAGCCCCTTTCCCATTCTTTATGATTCCATATTTAGTCCTAGCTTATAATATCATTTATTTTTAATCAATTTTTTCTCGGCATTTGGAACAGTAAAAATACTTTAAATAGACATAAAAAGTTGAAATGTTGACAAAAAATAACGATTTTAGTTATTTTGTTTCAATAAATATTATTTTTAGTAATTTAAACTTTTCAATAATATTCTTTACTAAACACAATGAAATTCTAAAAATATTTAGATTAATTTTAAGCTATTCACTGTGAATATATTTACACCATTCTACAGTACATCGGTATTGGCACATTACTAGTTGTATTAACAACTAGTAATATTATGTGTAAGTACAACATATGCGATTTGTTTTTGTCATAAACTAGTTTAACTTGCCGTAATATAAAAAATAAATTACCAATATTATAGCATTTTAAATACTTAAAATATCCTTAGAAATATAGGCCGTCTCTGCAACTCAGAATCGTTTTTTGTGTACCTATTACGCGATTTATTAATTAATTCAAATTTAACACCTTCATTAAGATGACCTACTAGTAGTGTTCAGTGAGGTACACTGGACACTTACCATATAGTAGCTGCTAGAGAGACTGATTTTTTTTATAAACTGTATTAATAAAGTAGCCAATCTAATGTAATTAAAAAAAAAATACGGTAGAAAATGCATACGTTTATGCCCCACAAATTTCACCGCAATCACCAATGCACCATTGTACCTTCTATAGGTAGGTACTTAAATATAAATTTATAATGTAAGATTATATTATGTTTCTTTGTAAAATTCACTGTCGTCGTCGATGGAGCAATTATAAATACAACACTTGTCGGGAAACGATTATTGTTTCATTAATACGTGTAGTACCTATATGCACGTAAGTATATATTTTTATTGTGGGTACTTACTTATACTTTAAAAAGTTTAGGCACTTCTCCGGAAGCAACGCGTAAAATACTTTTACTTGTATACTAACACAACGCGTGACCCTGACGGTGGCCTGCTGACTCTGCGAACCGATAGATTTGATTGTTTCTGCCCGGCAGCAATATAATAATATTATGAGACATTACGACGTTTTTATACCTACATTTTTTTTTCATTTTGATTCGGTTTTTCGAGCCGCGGCGACGACAATAGCTATTAGGTACTTATTATTATATTATAGAGAGACCTGCACCGTCGTCCCAAGGACTCTCTCGTGCGGTCGTTCTGCTTTTATATTACATATTATTACGCCCATATAATATACACTACACTCATTATTATAGGTTACGATATTAAACTCAAAGTGTAGGCGAGTTAGAGCGAGTGACTTGGCATAAAATATACAGTAGAAATATATATATATAAATAGATTGTGCGTGATATCCGGCCGTCCGTCAAACCCTGTATAGTCAATATATTGGCATAATATTCGTTAGCGTATTTTCGGGATGGGGTCACAGGAGACATTTAAAAATGGTGTTTGACACCTGTAAACTAATTCTATTCAAACGTCTACCAAATATAAAGATCAAGGGCATTAATTATTGTTTACTTTAAAACGGTACCTAAGTATAAACTTCTTCCCTTACCAATCGCACATATCAATCATCAGACATTGTCTGTTGTCATATTATAATATTAAACGTGAGAAACGTCAAAGTTATTTTTATAAACTGCGACAGTTTTAATACGTCATATCAATTATCGTTTAATAAAAATATGTTAAAAAAATAACAATAGAAACATTGTAAATTAACTTTTTTGTTAGCATTATTGGGTAGAGATTTTTAAAAAAAAGTTGCTCAACCAAAGATAATTCCGATAAGGAAATATTACATTAGTAACCTACTATCCTACCTATAAGTATAATGCTATATTGCATTATTGCTGGTGGGATACATATAGGTAATAATATTATGCATTCGAGTCGCGTGAGTGCAGTATAGTATGGTAATCATAACACAATACACCTACGAAGGTAACCGAACAGACAATTTTCCAAGACTTGTGCGGCCGAACGGATACAACATAGGTATACTGCAGCTATAAATTTTAAAATTATAATAATCTAACATTGGCTAGGATACAATAATAACGGTCCATTGCGGTGGTGACATAGGTTTATTTGTACAACAATAAATATTATTAGTGGCCGTCAACAAAAATACAACAAAAATACACACATGTACGTGTACAGAATGTCTGAGGTGTCTCGTCGTACTTATATAGTCCTCGTACACGATAACTATAAAATATCTGCATACATATTAATGTTGTATGCGCCTACCTATTCACTTCCTGATAGAACTTAAAAACTGACTACTTGCTTATCCATATAATATTTGAATTATTTATGGAAGCCAATAATTCAACTTTTGAATTTATTCATATAAAACGGCTCATTGATATAATATAATTTGACTGACTTAGTCATAACATACTAAACACGAAAATGATAATAGTAAAAAGGTTTTTATTTCGAATTTCGATAAATCAAAATCAAATTGTAATATATACCTACTTAACCGTGGCACTATACAGTAGTCAATAATAACTTCCCAAAATTAGCAGGCATAGTCATCCTACCTTAATATTATTGTACTGTAACAAAGAATTTTATTATTGTAAACACTGCACGCCGGATAAACGATGGGTACTATAAGCTATACAACACGCTAATAAAGCTGCCTGCATAGGAAAAAATATGAAAACACGGCAATTTCGCCCAATGTGTCTAGAGTGACATCGTTTTTTAAGTACGAGTAATTCAACAATTATCGTAAACATTTTGAAAGTTGTCCTACGAATTCATAAAAATTACGTATGTATTAAAATAATATTGGTGTGAGACATTTTCGAAAATTCCATATGGGAGGAGCCGGCGTGATGTAAGTATATATGTACGTAAAGGTGCGTCGTTGACCGTACGCTAGGCGGACATTTATAATGATCTCAGTCCTCGGGATATAAAATTAGCCAATTAATATGGTTTGATTGTCTAACGCAGGCATGTATAACACGCGGCCCTCGGCTCGTTTTTTTATTGCCCGTAAATAGCAATATTAATGAAGAATTAATTGAAAAAAAAAATTATACAATTTTTATTTCGTGTCACAACTATGTTGGTGAAAGATATATTACATACTTTTCAGTCTTAGGTAGTTAGGTATCTTCTGATAAACTGTAACTGAACAAGTATTGTATAGTATTAGTTTCTAAACGGAGCGATGAATGTATTGATTTTACGGGGTGGTTTGCGTTTGGGCGATTTAGCATAAATAATGCATTGAGCGAGTGATTTTAAAACATTGTAATGTGCTTGGCGATCTTTTTTAATATCCTGGAATGCTTGTAGGTATTTTATCAATCAATTTTTTCTCTCATTTTGACAGACTTAAGTTGTTCATGAATCCCATGGGTATGATTAAAAGTGGATTGTTTTGTGTGTGTGTGATGAAAAATTGAAAAGATTGAAAATCAAGTTAAAATATTATTAAAATTAAAATAAAATGTTAGTTAAATATAAGTGTGTGTAATTTACTTATATTACTTTTATTATGTGAGTAAAAAGGTAATTCGCCCAAACGCATAACGCCCGATTTTACAATGATGTGTGTTCGTTTTAGATTCTGAGTGTAACGATGAATGTATTGATTTTACAATGATGTGTGTGTTTTTTTTTTTTTTTTGTGTCTGTTTACACGATAAGTAGTCGAAATAATGCTTCGATTTTCAACTTCAGTATCTTGTTCGATTGGAAAGTGAATATCGTTGGTGCATTGGGGAGGTCAAAATTTAAAATTCTCAGTAATTTTCTAAAGCGCCAAGAAAAACCAAAGAAAAATTAAGGAAAAACGGGAATTTTTACGCAAAATCGATTTTTCACAAAATTGAATTTGGTTTTTGGTGTAACTTTAAAAAAAATGACCATAGATACATGAAATTTTGACTGAATATTTATATTAGCATTTTCTATACACCATAATATTTTCAAAATTATTATTTTGAGCTCTTTACGGACATTGTCAGTTTTCATTTTTTTTTAGTTTTTTTTCTAAAAATATCAATAAAATTTTATTTGTTGATTAAAAAAGGTTGAAAATGTAATAAAATGCTCCTAGTAAATTGTTTCAAAAGCAGATGAAAAATATTAAAAATCCTTAGTCACAGTTTTTTTTTATAAGCATTTTAAGTTCGAAAATTGACAAAATATGTAAAAAAACACGAAAATTAGCAAATTATTTTGGGTTAAGAATTTGTAAAAATTTTTCTTTTTAAATCTAAGATTTTAAAATGTAATACAAGATTCCTTATAAGATTATCTACCTTTATCAAACAAAAAATATCTATAAGAAAGTCAAATTAAATTTTTATGATCGTTTGAAATTCATATTTTTACAACATTGGATATTCACTCGATTTCTCATGTAGCGATTTATTATTGATACCTATTATAGGTCAATTTCTTTTTAGTACTATAGATAAGTATACCTATAATAGGTATGTCTAATACCTAGACTGACAAACCGTCTCCGCTCAGAATCGTTTTTCTTATACAGTGATATTATATCATTGAATTCAAATTTAATACTATCCATTATACAGTGACCCACTTATAACATAGGTACAGTACAGCAGAGCGACATCCACTTACCCACCTTTTTTATATTGTGGATACCAGTGTACAGTGGTATTTACACTTGAAAAATAAATGTATCGGTATAAAACGCCTTTATAATAAAATACCTAACCAAACTTAATCTATACATTTGTTCTCCCTGCATACTCAAAATATATAATATAGCTAGCTTAATAAAACCAGAAATTTATTTTATGGGTACCCTTCTTCACAATATTTGTGTTATAATTTTATCAATTATAATATTGTGGGACCATAAAATGACATCAAACATTCTTGGGAATTAAACTTGAGTGCAATAATTTTTTTTTTTTTAAATAAAAAAATATAAAATAATATATATTATAATATAAAACACTTAGGTATATCGGCACTTATATTTAAAAAAAAAGTTGGTGCAAATGTACACCCTGCCACCCCCCACCCCAAATGACGCCCCTGAGTAAATATAATAA
>NC_042493.1:18642878-18664262 GCF_005508785.2 Acyrthosiphon pisum
ATATCAGTTGAAAAATATTAAAAATACATAGGCATAATTTTTTTTTATAAGCATTCAAAGTTAAAATGTTGACAAAATTTATCAAATTTAAAATTGAATAATTATTTTGTAGTTAAAAATTTATAAAACGTTCAACTTTTATATCTAAGGATTGAAAATTTAAAACAAGATTCCACGTAAATATTTAATTCTATTGCCAAAAATTCTAAGAAATACATAAGCACAGTTTATTTTTATAGTAATTTTAAGTTCAAATTTGGACGAAATTACATATTAAAAAACCTGGAATAAATATTTTATTTATTTTGTTGTGATTGTAATGATTGTATAATATTATTTGTGAGTACTTGAAACTTCTAAAGTATACTATTATATATCTATGATAGTACCACGGTTTGTTGTTGATGTATAACGCGTTACCTGATGGATATTGTGGTATGATTAATTTGGAATTTATTATTAATACCTATTATAGGTCAATTTTTTTTTAATACTATAGATAAGTATACCTACCTATAATAAGTATGTCTAATACCTAGACTGACAAACCGTCTCCGCTCAGAATCGTTTTTCTTATACAGTGATATTATATCATTGAATTCAAATTTAATACTATCCATTATACAGTGACCCACTTGTAACCTACTGTACAGCAGAGCGACATCCACTTACCCACCTTTTTTTTGTTTTTTTCTGTGTCTATTATCACCGTTTAGGGCAGTAAGATTGCTTCGATTTTCATCAACAGTAACTTGTTCGATGGGAAAGTGAATCTAGTTGGTGCATTTGGAAGGCCAACATTTAAAATTCCCAATAGTTTTTAAAAGTGCCGAAAAAACAAAATACAAATTAAAGAAAAGTGGGAACTTTAACATAAAATCTTAAAAATATAAAAAGACAGTTTTTTTATGGTTATTTTATGTTCAAATTTGGACGAAATTACATATTAAATAACCAAGAATAACGATTTTAGTTATTTTGTTGTAATTTTATAATATTAATTTAACTTATCGGTTACCGTGTTAATAATAAATATTAATAGGCGCACGTTGCCGATTCCATTTTGTCCTCAAAAATACATTCTGCGGGAATAACGATACCGCTTTGTAGAATAAACCAAATTTCATAATTTTTTTTTATTGCTAGAGAGAAATATTCTACAGCCCGCATCGATCTCTGTTTTTCAATATTTTATTCTCAAATATTATAATATAATATCTAAAAAAATACAAGATAAAAAGCATTTTTTACAAATTTTTTAATACAATTATTTGTAATATAATACAAAATCAGAGATCGATGCGGGCTGTAGGAAGTCTTCTTCTTTCAGATAAAAAAATAGTCATAAAAATCCGACAATTCTATAAAACCTGAGAGTTATTCCCGAAGTAATTTTTTTCGATGTAATACACCCTATCAACCCCCCCCCCCCCTAAATAGGTATTGGTAGTAGATTAGTGGAAAATTATTATAATTGAGGTGGCAACTAAAATATAAAATTTATCTGGTGTCTCCAGAAACTCGCGGCTCGCTCAAATTGTTAAAAAACACCGTCGTTCATAATAATAACTAATTAAATTCGATTTGCCTTGTAGGTATAGGTACCGGATGAAATTTCTAATAAGAAGTTGCTGAACTGCCTGAACTTATTTTGAGCAAAATTAAAGATTACCTAATTATGAAATCGATTTCATTGTAGAAATTATTCATATAATTTTACAAATTGTAGAATGGGTAAATACAATATAATATAATATACGTAATAAAATTACGTTAACAATAATAAATAATAAATAATAATGCTGTACAACATATAATTATTATATTTAAATTCATGGGCACGTCAGTACGTCACACATATATTATAATGTAATAAAAACTACGCATATGATTAATCTAATTATTAGGTAGTCTATTTGTTATAAGCAAATCACAAATTATAACACTTTATTTTACTAAAAAAATATATTTAATAATGTAGTAAAAATTATACAAAATAAAGTATTTTAAATAATGTCTAGGTTTAGATTTTTAAATACTTACGTAAAATGGATATAGTTTCATTTTCACGATCAACACAACTGGGTAGGTACAAAAGCTTCCGGGTAAGGAAAATTATTTTCTGTTCGGCTCCAATTGGTAATTTTAATGAGACTCGACTTATATTCTTATCCTATTTTAGTTGGTAATTTATACATTTGCAAACTGTTTTATATGGTAATGCACTAACAACTTATAATATATTATGTAATAAAAATGTTCATACCCAAATACAATTTTTTTTTGTGACTTAAAACTATTGTCGTATTGAATTACGTGACGTAAACATTTATGTTTTTAAGGTACATTTTTTGATATTTTAAAATGAAATAAGGATTAGAACATAAAACCAAGTTTAATATCACGAGAAAGGCTATAAAACCTTATTTTCATGAAAATCGGCTAGGTATAATAAAATAGAGTATGATGCAGAGTATGTATGTTTTCATACATAGCTTACACGACGAACAATTCTATCTATGTGAAAAGATCAAAAACAAAAAAATCAGGTCCATTGTGGACATTTTCACTAACTTGTATACCTAAACATATGCATATGAAATACCACACAATTTATATGATACATAATTTATTATGTAAATTGTAAATATGTAATGCATATAATATATAAATTAGTTATTAATATTAGTTGGAGATTAGCACAACGTAATATTATATATAAGCGTTCACCATTCATCGTTGTGACGTTTGTTCAAATATAAACAATGCACCTACCCACAATGCAATAAAAGTGAACGTGGCAATGAAAATGCTGTATGACATAAACGAAATAGGATTTTTTTCTAATATTTCAAGGATCCGTGCGGTGATTGCAAACGCGCAAGACTTTTATCAGCGCATTTTATTTAATTGATTCTATCTTAAAGATTTAATAGATATTGTTTAAATATAATGTGCCTACTCTCTACAACCTACTATACCTAGTTGTATTGTTTTTATGGTGTTCGTGTTCATAACTGTAATAGCGTGAAATACTTAATAATATGAATAGTTATTATTCATATTATATTAATAATAATATATGTAATTACCTTTATTTTAATTTTAATTATTTTTAACGTTATTTTTGTCTTGGTCAAGGTACGCGTCTTGCTTAGGGCACTTAAATGTTCAAGAGTTATCGGATTAAAATTTAATATAATTATGTTTATTAGTGAAATTGCACTTTTCGACTTTCGATATTTGACATCTGAAGGATGTCTAAACTCTAAAGCGCGTGATTTATGTCTTATAGTGTTGCATACAATGGGGGTTTTACACTCGAGGTTTACTCCAAGCTGTTGATTTTGAATCTACGGGAAAGTAAAATGTACTGATAGATATTATAACTATATGGATTGTATAAGTTGTGACTTTGCTTTTGCTACAAACGTTCAATTTCAAATTGTTTCACTGATAATATAAGCACTGGACAGTTTATGTTCGATTATTAATGTATTAACGAAATAATATTGTGTAATACCATTTGAATAAGCTTTAAATAATAATAATATTATAGTCGATTGCAACAATTTATACTTAGGTACTATAATAATATTTGCACACATTGCACGCATGTATAAATAATTCGTATCGTAAATACCAATAATATACAGTTGTCCGCAAAAACTGTGTACACTTATAACTCAATTACGTACAGTAACCTATACATATTTTAGATTTCTGTCTGTAAAAGATTGATGATCAAATAGTCTAGTTTTATGTCCAGCAAACAGAACTCAAAAACATGTAGAGAGTTCTATGAGGTTGACGAGTATATGGGTAATTGAATTATTCAGTGTACTCTGCACTCTGCAGTTTGTGCGGACACGCTGTTTATATAATATATATTAATGCATTATATTATATTTAAAATAATTGCCATATTTTGTATCTACGCCCCAATTTATGAATTGTTTATAATAACTGTTTCATATAAATTGTATGCACGTTTATTCAGTCGATTGGTTTCGTAAATGTTTGCAAATTGTGTGTAACGTGTTTGAAAAATTCGTCTGATGTCAAATTTCCACGCCCTTTAATTTACCTAATTATTTTTATACTGAT
The DNA here is from genome assembly GCF_005508785.2 of Acyrthosiphon pisum. Classification (NCBI taxonomy): domain Eukaryota; kingdom Metazoa; phylum Arthropoda; class Insecta; order Hemiptera; family Aphididae; genus Acyrthosiphon; species Acyrthosiphon pisum. The sequence goes on from NC_042493.1 coordinate 18,646,986, forward strand.
TAATTCTTGAATTACACAATCTAAAATTAAAAAATTACGGTTCTGTAATGGACTCGCCATGTACCTACCAACATGGGCATTATTTGATTTCGTATTATTTTTATTTTGTGCCTTATAAGAGACAGCAAAAGATTCATAATAAATTAGTAGGTGGTCAAGTTGTACACTTGTACAGTGTATGAATTGTAAAACAGCACCTACCTACCTAATTAGTTTATGGACTATAATCTGCAGTGTAAGCTGTTAAGTATAAATTATTTGAAATTTCCAATGTTAATGTCCCTAATACAGCACTTGTTAAAAATTTGGCACTCTTCGTTATTTAAACTATTTTTTAGTTCATTAAACATACACTACATGACATATTGACATACAATATATAATTAATGTATCTTTGTATACATATTTTATATTAATCTTAACTTATTTTTTATTCTTTATCAGATAATCTTGTATAGTTATTATAAGTGCTATTATATACGAGGTATATGGAATCTATGTTTGTTTCATAATATACTATACCTATTATATTTACTTAAGGAGATTGGAAGCGGTGATTTTCTGTTCTAGTCTAAGTTATAATAAACAAAACATAAGGACTTAAACGTGTTTTAAATCAACATTAATTCAACGTACCGATTGATCTAATGAAGCAATAAGAATTCAAAAAACCGATTTAAATTTATCATCATGAGTATCCACATGAGATCGACTTTCATATATTTTTGATTTTATCCCACTAAATCCTAAAAAATTGGTACCAACAAAGGAAATAAAATATTTATATTTTTGGAGAAGTTAAAATCAGAAAAATTAAAAATTTGTAAAAGTCGATCTCAAGTAGACAACGAAAAATTCAAATTTGTTTTTAGAATTCTTATCGTTTCTCTAGGTAAGTTAGAATGAAAACTACATACCTAGTTACATACATTTCATATTCCGAAGCAGAATATTATTCGAGGTAATTCTATCTATAAAAACCAAATTTTGGACAATTAGTTATTTAAGCATTAAAGTATAAAATGTTAGGTATAAGCCATACGCGTTCCACATTCTATATAATAAATAATAGAAGGTAATCCATTTAACGAGACACTCATTATTTCAAAAATTATTAACGCTTTTTAAAATACATTTACATTATTTTAAGTCGTTAATAACATATTATTTCTAAAAAACAAATATATTTATATCTTTTTTATTTTTTTTTACGTTTTTTAGTGACAACATCATTTTTAATTCGTTATTCCAAACCAGAATATTTTTCGGGGTACTTTGATACATAAAAATCGAATTTTGGACGATCAGATAATAAGTTATAACTCATAAGTATTAGTTTATTAGTTTAGATGAGCAAAGTAATGACTAATAGTTGAACAACATTTTGCTGACACCCCTGTACCACTGCACTTTACTCATATATACGTCTTCTAATACTTATAACTCATTAATTTATAACTGATCGTCCAAAATTCGAATTTTATGTATCTGAAGTACTCAAAAAAATATTCTGCATTGAAAAAGGGAATTAAAAATGATGTTGCGACTAAAAAATGTAAAAAAAAAAAGGATAAAAATATTTAAATTTTTTAGAAAAATTATGTTTTTAACGACTTAAAATTATATGTAAATGTATTTTTAAAAACGTTAATAATTATTTAAATAATGAATGTCTCGTTAAATGGATTACCCACTATTAATTATTGTATATAACATTATAATGCACATGGATTGGTCCATAATTCTAACCACTGTAGTTACCAAATTGTAACTATTAGATACGACGATTCACGATATCAATGATACCATACACATAGGTACCTATATTATTATATTCCCGATCCTGGGTTCTGATGTTCCAATAACTATATTAAATGTTTATAAATTCTACATAGTTTGAGTAAGTGATGCCTGATTTATTTTTTATTTTTTTTAATGTAGGACGTAGATACATTTACCTTTACGTAATAAACTATACAGTGGAAATCCATTATAACGACATCGGTTATTACGTCGGCATTGCAGATGTGTGATAATGCGACTAAACTATGACAGTCCCGAATATTTTCTTACTATTTCAATGTTAAAGTAGGTACATATAGGTACGGTTATAACTTATAGTGATTACGCTATAAGTAACGACGAAACTAATTTAACAGCTGTATTATGTAATAATATAATATAATTAGGTATTATTGTTTTTTTTTTTTATCACGTAAGTATCTATAAACGTAGTCAATAATTCATCAGAAATCGGATAGGCATAATTTAATAATGTAGGTAATAAAAATAAAGATAATGGAGAGTCTTCGTCTTTTATTTAAGCTTAGGTTGGTCAGTTTAATTTATAAATGTGAAAAGTAATAAATATTAGTTCATATGTTTTCAAAACTTGTCATATACTTTTATTATGTCCTACCGCTTTTGACGACGAATTTTCCTGGTCCCTTAAAAGTTGTTATAATTGTTTTCCACAGAATAATTGGCAAGACGTACTTTGAACGTGGCGCAAGATACGTTGCCCGTAATTATTGGATTCCTATAGTAGTATAGTGGCTAATTAATAATTATACTATTCAGAAGTGGATATAGTTATTAAAAGAGAGGAAGTTGAAATAGGTATATTACTTCTAGAGACAAATCATATTAATATAAGTAGGATAAAAACTTAATTAAATACTGGTAATGATTTAAAGTGATAAACCATAAAACCATATACCATAAAATATAAGAATTAGTACGTAGGTACATATACAGTTGGAGTCTGATAATGTAACTATATTACTAATAAACGAGAAACGTATCTTTGAATTATATAGTAGGTATCAAAAAGGGTACTCCAGACCCATACTTGTATCCACTACTATTTCTACATATCTACTCGAGAAGTTGTGTTATCCGGCTTATCAAATCGTTTAGATGGGTAACGGAAGTTGACGACGTGTTTTAATCGATGCTAAATTTTAGTGTATCTCTCGTTATTAGATTCATGGTTAGTCTATATTTTACAGGCTAGCCCCTGTAAATTACCATTGCACGATCGTCGACCAATACAGAACGGTGGTAATATTAATTATTTCAATAAATTCAAAGACCTCGAGGGGGCCATGAAAACGGTCTAGTAATTCTTTTTCTCGTTAAAACGTGTGACGCGGAAGACCGTCGTCGTCGACAATTCGTCATTGCGTCGTCGATTCGCAGCGCGGCACGAACTGTAATACTATATTATACTTAATATAGCTAACGCCGCTTTCTTGAGGAATGTCCCTGAACGTTATAATATTATATTGTTGCCGTAGATCATGTTTTTATTTTTTTTTTAACTTTGTTCGATGGAAAACCAAATAATCAACCGACCCGACAAACCTTGGAATTTCACAAATTGTGTCTTTACTCGAGTGTATAGAGATAGGTACATGTCATTTATTACGAACATTATTAATACTAACTTTGAATCATATCGAAAAAGGTTAATTTAATCTGTTCCCTAAGTATATAGTACGGAGTACGGACACAGTCAAATTGCCCCCAGATTATTCCTCGTTCATCCGGAGGCAATTTGAGTACTGTGGTTTTATTTTTTAATTGGTTTAATCGAATTATCACTTGATTTCAAAACTATCTATCCTCCCACATTACTACATCAGGTATTTGACCCTAAAGGGTACTCGAATTTCCCGCGATAAATTTAATAAATCTATAGTTTAATTATTGTTTCGCAATGCACTTTAAATATTAATTTCATATAGGTATAATCAAGCAAACCTCGTTATGTACTAAATTTATTTTAATTTATTATTATGAATTCAGGTTATTTACACTATAGGCAGGTACCTATATATTGTATACATATTATAATTTGAACTCAAATGAAGGCTATGTTATTAATTAAGCTGTACATTGATTTTTCATACACGTCAGTCGTTTTGTCATTTGCTAGATTTTTTTATGTAAACCAGACTTAAATCCTTACAAACTTAATTTCCAACAATAATCATTAATCGGCATCCGATTTCGATGTAGGTACGAAAGGTATAATAGTGTAGTACTTACCTTGCATGTGATAGGTATAGTGTTGTATGCCTATCTATATTTGTATCTGTGGTTAGCATATCGTTACAAGAACTAATCGAATTAATGCTTTACGATATATTACATGAATTACTTTTTATACACTTATAAAATATATAGGCATGTCGCATGTGTATAATGTATTATGTATAGGTACTTATAGAATACATAAGTTAATGAGTTTATTTCATAACACTTTTATCATTGACATTTAACCTAAATAATAAGTTTAACTAACAAGGCACATAATATAATACTATAAAATAGTTATTACAAGTAGACAGTGTCGTAACAAAAAATATATATTTGAGATGGAAAGGAGTCACTGCATTTCATAGGTTGAAATGCTTTTGAGAGTACCTATCTACTACCTAGTGAAATTCACCAAATTTTACCGGCTTACCAAGTTAGGTACCTACACCTTAGAATAAACTTTTCCTACCTACCGAAAACATGAATAGTTAAAAGTATTTTTTTTTTTTACAAGAAATGGGTAGGTAGTTTAAAACATGAAATTATGTATTATCGTATTTTAAAAAGTAATAACAAATAAGTTATTTTAACTAACAAAATTAAAATTAAATAAACATCACTGTTAACCTAATTAAACAATATTTACTACTTTAAAAATTAACCATACCTCTTTTTTAAGATCATCACTTGTACCTACCATTTTTAAAAATGATATAAATGTTGCTAGTCCTTTTAAAATTATAGAAAGTTAATTAATTTTAATGAACCCGATAAACTATTAAGTATAGTTTGGTAAATATTTGAATTATAAGTATGAACCTAAACATAATATCAAACAATTTTCAATTATATATTTTTACCTTGGGGGCCGAGGTAATTGACCTCATAACAGAAAGTCATTAATTGAAACAGTTGTGAACAATTTATCAAATTACCTATTTTAAAAAATAATGACTACCTACGGTTTATATGATATTATATTGATCGGACAATTAATTTATTACTGGACATACCCAATACCCAAAGACCAGAATTAGGTTAGTACTACAAATAAAAATACTGCGATGTAAACATTTTAATAAATAATAAATGTACCAAATGAGTTCCACTGCATCAAGTGACAATCTGACAATTAAAATGTATTCTTAAGGATACGCCAGCGCAATATTTGTTTTGTCTCTCAGACAATCGGATCCGTGTGAAACTCACGTAAAATCGTTTTTGTTTTTTCAGTTATAACTGTAGATTAACAGAACCTGTTACAAAAATTATAGAGAATAATATTTTAAAATAAAACATTGAAAATATGTATGGTTAAGCTACCCAAGTACACAAACAAAAATTAAACTATATTATATCCCTTAATTGAATACCTACACTTATTTTAAATTTACTTATTTATATATTTGTGACATGTCAATTGAAATATATATATTATGATTGTATCAATAACAGATATTTATAACTGTATAATGATTTTATATTTATTAAATTCAACAGGAATCCAAAATGGGGTTCGGTTCTAAAGATGAGTGGTGTGGAACCATCGTCAAGTACAGCATGTTTTTGTCCAATTTTATCATATTCGTAAGTTACGCATTATTCGTTTTGGTTAGAAATTAAAATAGTTATTTTGAACGAACTATAAATTTGTTACTTTTGGACAGTATTTTACTATACATTATACAGTATGACTAAAGTTAAAGGTGATAATATGTATTATTTTTTTAAGTAAAATTCAAGTTGCAAAAAGGAGACGATGTTTGTAATAGTGACAAACTTTTTAATAAAGATTTCTGCTTATTTTGATTTTGATAGATACAATTTCTGATATAACGTTCTTATGTAGTTTAAATAATTAAATATTAATTTAACGAGATTTAGTTAAAGTTAAAAGTTTCAGATGCACAGAATTTGATAGTATCGTGTAGCCATATAATATATGATCTAGATACTTACTCGCTCTTTTTTTGTGGTATTTTCCTTAACCCTTATGAAGTGGTTTATTATTTTTAGTGTATAGAAATGTCAACATTATAACACAACAAATTAGTGCATAAATTCCATAATTTTATATCTGCACGTTAATTAAACTAATTGTGTAAATTAAAAAAAAAATGAAATTTAATTGAATTGCTCATGAAAATCGAGTTATACCAAAATTGATTAATAATATTTGATTCTATAAAATACTGAAATTAAATATGAATATAATAAGAATAATAATAATTTCTGTGTTCATTGTGCAAATTAATATATATTTTTTTTAATATTCATATTTAAATACCTATCTAATCTGTCTACTGCAACCTCATTAAATTGAAAAACTCATATAATAATTATTCATTAATATTATATATAGTGTAATACTGTAATATACTTGATTATAATGTATAGAAAATATTCAAATTCAAATTTTATTTGTTTGCAGATTGGAGGCATAGTATTAGTTGCCATATCAGTGTATACGCTCTACGATAAGTCGTTCATCAAAGAGCTATTGGGCACTAACTTGTTCACAGGTGCCGTGTATATATTAATCGTGGCGGGCATTTTGCTGTCACTTTTGTCATTTTTGGGATGCGCTGGAGCTGTCAAAGAAGTCAAATGCATGCTACTGACGGTATGAAAAATGGTCTCGTATAATTAAGACGCACACACCTTTTGTTTTTCAAAATAATAAAAATAAAAACTTATGAGGAACCGCAAATCAGGTTTAGAAATTCCAAATGTAGTATACCTACCTATACCTTTCCAATATAATAAGTTATTATAAAATTTTCATTAGTTATTACTTATTAATAATAACTATAATAACACTTTATAATATTTATTTTATTGGTTCGTCAGTTATAGAGAGGTGCCATCACCCGGGGTCGTGGCGTATTGATCGATGATAAGTTTAACAAATTTAGAAATAAAAAAGGTAAATTACTAGGTAGTAAAATTAAAAACCTAATTCAAATAATATATATAACTATATTACCTATGTTCTTGTTCATTAGTAAATTATTGAAATGATCGATTTATTTTTTATTGGCATATCGTTTATTTACCCATACGAGTTAGTAGGTAATATATATTAATTTTATTTCCTAGAAATGTTTACTGGCTACGGGGTATTTATTTAATGGTTTTAATTTTAAAATATTAATCATATTGATACCATATTTGAGCCAATTTTCGATAAAGCTGAAAGCATCAGATAATTATACAATTTATTGTTTGAACGAATTTACGAATTTTGACATTCAAGATAAAACTATATACCTAGTACGTATATGGCCGTAACTGAAAAAAAATTTCGAAGGGGTCCAACATTTTTTTAATATAGATGCTGGACACTTATCATTTTTACGTTAAAAATATAAAAACTCTTGTTCTACTTTTAAAATATTCACGAGGAAGTGGGGGGGGGGTCCGGACCCCTGAACCCACCACCAGTTACGGCCTTGAGTACATAGGTATACCCATTACGTTAAGATACATAAAAGTAAAAATGATAATAACCATAAGTATGAGTTTCGATTTTTTGAGTAGTGAGTACTAATGAGTGATTAGCGATAAATAATCTTACCTTTATAGTAATAATAATTATACTACATTTTTTTTTACATTTTTAAAATAATATACGACAACGTGCGTTGCTACAAAAGTCTTGACGTAAATTGGGTTTTAGGATAACCACGAACAAAATTCATTAACACTACAAAAGTCTGTAAATTATATAAAAATAAGGGTCATGAAATTGTTCAGAAATGTTGTCACACTACGTTAGGGTGATCATACGTCTCATTTAAAACAGGATTATCCCCTTTCTGATCATCATATTCCGGACGCTTTTTGTCCTGTTTTAATCCCGTATCTCTATATTATTATATTCAATATTGTTATTTGTAAAAAAAATTAATTAAAGAAATAAATACAAAATAATATAATATAGAACTACGGTAAGAAAGATGGTGTGGTATAAACACAATTTAAAAAAATACAAATATATTTATCAACAACTTTTGGAAGATTGTAGGATATTCTCTAGCAATGCCAGGAACTAATGCAGCAATAGAGAGAATATTTTCTATCACAAACGTGTTATGGACGGACGAAAAAAATAAAAATGATGTACATGTAAATTCTCAAAAATAATTTTAAAAATATTCCTGTACTTACCTAATGATTTTTATGAATTTTTGTTAACTCAACCAAAAATTTTAAAATCAATCAGTTCATCAAAAAAATATGAATCAAAATATTGTAATATAGAAAATGATGAGTAATCAAAATCAATCCAAAAAGAGTAAGAATACTTAGATTAATTTTTCTAAGCTCACAACAAAAACTAATACAAACAAGACTAGTTTTATTAAAATATTGAGCTTATTCAACATTATTTAAATTGTAAAATATAAAATTTAGGTATTAAAAAATTATTTTAAGATTGTAAAATATAAAATTTATTAAAAAATTAAGAGTTTTCTTTCAAGAATATCTACTTAAAACTGTTTGACACATTTTTTTTGGATAAAAAATGGTCTTCCTACACTACGCATGTTTTTTTTACTTAAGCAATGTTATTTATAGGCATTTTAAATTTCAAGTGTTGATAAAAATTGTTATTTGAATGAAATTACCTATATAATATTGTCAAACATTTTTTACTAACAAACACACAAAATTGCATAAAAAAAAAATATATAAATATACAAAAAAAACGGTCACCCATCCAATTACATAGCAAAAAACCGCTGGCTAAGCCGGAGGAAACTTGATAGAATCCCACGACCGCCAGAGGTTGTCCATTCGGTACTGATCCATGAAAGAAATAGGTTATTTAAGTTAGAATTTTATCTTTATGATAGCAAAATAATTTAAATACTTTAGTAATTTTAATAAATTTCTTATTTTTTTCATACAATATATTTCCATTTTATGCTGTTTTTTGGTTATTTTTACCAAATTTAGAAAACTGTTAATAAGAAATAAGATTTTACGCCTAAATATCCGATCTCCAACTTAAAACGCTTATATTATAAATATTAATATAAAAATATTTTGATTATGAACATAATATAAACATTTAAAATATTTTTTAATGCTATTATGATTTATGAACCACTTATGAGGAACTTTGTATTAGATTTTCAAGATTTTTGACCAAGTAAAATGTTAGATTCGGAGCGGAACGATGAATGTATTGATTTTACACTGATGTAGTAGGGTGCGTTTTTTTTTTATTTACCTACATTTTTTAATTTTGTGTTTGTGTACACGATAAGTAGTTGAAATAGTGCTTCAATTATCAACTTCTGTACCTATATTTTCCGGTGGAAAAGTTAGTTATTGTAGTTGGTGCATTGGGGTCAAAATTCCCTGTAGTTTCCCAAAACAAAATTCAGGAAAAAGTTTTGGTCTTTGGTGTAACTCTTAAAAAAGTTACTGTAGATACATGACATTTTCACTGAATGTTTGTATTAGAAATTTCTATACAGCATACCATATTTTGACTCATGTTGAGCCAGTATGCTTATAGACATTTTCGATTATTATTATATTTTTTAAAATTAATGTAATTAAAAAAATGTTCGCTACCTAGGTAAAAAAAACTTGATACAATGTCCCTCATAAGTTTTTTAAAGCGGAAAAGTCGAGCATAATGCATAAGTCCACAATAATTTTTTATAAGTGTCTGAAGTACAAATTATGACAACATTCGTAAAAATCATGAACATTTGTGAATTATTTTGAGTTTGAAATTCATAAAATGTTTTCTTTTTATATCTAAAATGTTAAAATTTAATACAATATTCCTTATGTTTGTCTACAATAATCAAAAAAAAAAAAAGTACCGGAAAGATTCACTAGATTTCTCATGGAGCGGTTTTCTTATCTTGTTGTAAATCAATAACGTATAACCGTAGATTACACCATAATATGTTTATTTTATCATTTTCTATAATTGATACAATTTTAAAAATATTTTGACTAGTTTCCAGTTGTTTACGGACATTTTCAATTTTTTAGTATTTTTTTCTATAAGTAAATGTCAATAAAATTAATAACCGCTGGGTCAAAAATATAAAATAAAAATAGGCAAGATATTTTTTTTTTTAGCATTTAAAGTTCAAATTTCGATAACATTTATCATATTGTAAATTTAAAAATAATTTTGCAGTTAAAATTTTATAAAATGTTAAGTTTTTATTGTTATGCATTAAATTTGAAATAAGATTCCACGTAAGTAATTCATACTGTAACCAAAAAATCTCAAAAATGTATTAACATAGTTTTTTGAAATTCAAATTTGGACGAAATTAGATATTTAAATAAAGAAGAACGATTTTAGTTTTGTGTTATAATTTAAAAATATTATTAAAAGGGGCTTGAAACTTCGAAAGTATATTATTATATACGAATATTAATAATTCAATTTACTAGCTACCGCTAGTTTAACAATGGTTTAAATTGATCTCCGCTCAGAATCGTTTTTGGCATAAAATGATGCCATTGAATTCAAATTTAACACCATCTATATTATAGTGACTATATTGTCATCTAGTGTATAATACCTGTTTTTAATTTATATTTATAGAAAAAAACTAAAAAATTAAATATGTCGAAGTGATTATAATTGTATCATAAACCTACACTATATTCTAATCCATTTTTATACATGTCATGTATCTACGGTTATTCCCTTAAGATTTTTGAGTTACACCAAAGTCGAAATTGATAACATTGAGAACTGATTTTGTATAACCATTTCCCGTTTATCCATTTGATACTGACCGTTTTTAAGGAGTTAAATATAGGCAATTTTATATGTAAATTGCGTGTAGATTATGTAGAAAATACCGTCGAGAACGAATCCCCTTATTTCTTCATTGTTTTGAAGAATACTGGATATTTTCAATTTTTACCATCTAAAAGTACCGACTAGATACAATTTTCTATCAGAAACCACCACCAAACATTTTTTCTACTAGGTACCTATATAAAATAATTTCATACATCACTCCGCTCAAAATTTAAAATTAGTGTAAGGAACCTTGTATTAAATTGGACCCGGTTCAAAAATATTTTAGAGGCCCTTTTATTTTAACTGTAGCATTGGCGGAAATAGGGGGAATCTTAGCCACTAAATATACCATTAGCCCCCCCCCCCATCCCCCCAAAAAAAAATATAAAGTTATTTTGGTTGTGTGGGAACCTTTGGCACATTGATGTATACGATTTAAGCCCCCCCTGAAATTTTAATGGATTTCCACTTATGTACTGCAGACAGTGGCAGTATACAGGCATTTTGAGAGTTCACGTATCCAACAAAAGTGTCCTATCCACTTGTCATTTTCTTTTGGTAATTGCAACTTATGTAATAAAAAAATGTCTAACTGCACTTGACTATAATATTAAAATAATATATCATTATAGTATTATTATTATATCTTAAATATTTGATTAAAAAATAGTAAATACTAATAAAATGAATCAACTTACTATAGGTACATTTATTGCATTTAAAATGGCATAAATCTTTTTATCTTAGAAATTAAATATTTAAATTAGTCGGTGAATTCCATAACAGATAAAGTTGGTAAAATTTAAAATAGATACATACCTATAAATGAATCCTTAAAGTACATTCAAATAGGTCACTGTTATGGATGGTGTTAAATTTGAATTCAAAGATATAATATCACTGTATAAGAAAAACGATTTTGTGCGGAGACGGTCAGTCAGCCGATATTAATATATTACTAAGTATATTTGATGATATTATTGCGAATAAAGTAATTTATATAATATTATAACCAATTTACGTGGAACCTTGTATTTTGTCAATATTTGAAATTTAAATGCTTATAAATAAAAAATGTGACTAAGAATTTTTAATATCTTTCAAATATCGTTGAAACAATATATTAGGAGCCTTCTATTAAATTTTCAAGCTTTTTTACCCAACAAATAAAGTTTTATTGACATTCATAGATAAAAAAGTAACAAAATTGGAAACTGAGAATGTCCATCGCGCATAAACAGTTCAAAACAAATAAAAATATTTTGAAAATTTTATCGTGTATAGAAAATGCGAATATAAACAACCAGCATGTATCTACGGTTATTTGTTTTAAAGTTATACCAAAAACCAAAGTCGATTTTATGAGAAATCGATTTTGCGTAAAAATTTCCGTTTTTCCTTAATTTTTCATTTGTTTTTCACAGCGCTTTTGAAAACTACTGCGAAATTTTGCATTTTGATCACCCAAATGTACCAACTAGACTAGATTCACTTTCCCATCGAACATTGAAATTGAATAATAAGCATTATTTCGACTACTAATCGTGTATAGACTAAAAAAAAAAAAAATACATAATTGTAAAACAAATACATTTATCGCTTCGCTCAGAATCTAAAAATAAAAACGCACTTGTAATCTTTATATTATCAAAACTTTTTATTAACACAGTTATACCGGACTGTTAATAAACAATATGCCTTTTTATAGAAATAAATACATAGGTATTGTTGAGCCAATGAAATAGGACCTATAAATATACACGAAAATACAAAATTCAAAATGATTTAATCCTTTTATTTGATTTTATAATTATTTTATAATATTATGTATGGTTATGGAAAATTCGAGGCCCCCCATAAATACTTGTGAGGGCGTGAGGCCCATCAGGCGGTGCCTTGCACCGCCTGCACCTGCGGCAGTTGCGGCACTGATTAGGAACCAAAATATTTATAAAAAAATCTAGAAAATATATATACTTAATATATTTGTCAAAAACTGGTTTTGTGTAAATATTTAGGTTTTTTTGTTAGTTTTTTCAATTATTAAAAAAATATCTGTGGTTTTTTTTTTTACTTCCCCCCTTCCCTTGTCTTTATGTCGATAAGCTGATATATAGTAGTTATACAGGTTAGGTTACCTATTAGGTATATTATACTGTCTACAATATTATAGTATAATATACCTATTGAAATTATTTATTATTTTCGTTGTTTTGCCCTATAGTATTTCATAATTCTGTTCATTATATTCATCGTGATGCTCGTTGGAGGGATATTATGTTACGTGTTCAGGCAAAGGGTGCAGACGACTATGCAACAAGAGATGCTCAGGACCATAAGGTTTTACGGCGACGATCGCGCCATAACCAGAGCGTGGGATGACCTCCAAGAAGGAGTAAGTCTAGATCGGATAAACATCGGCTACATTTCCATGAAAGCCGTTTTTGTGTACGACATATTTTATATTATCCTTCTTTTCGTTTCAGCTACACTGTTGTGGAGTCACGGGCTACGATGACTGGAGGCAGCACAGGATCGGCGGAATCATTCCCAGCAGCTGTTGTCAAGAGATCAACGGAAAGGTGAGCCTTGCGTGTATTATAGTGTATCATGTAAATGTGCAGTTCAAAATTAACCATCATATTATAAAAATAAAATAATGTTATCATTTCGAGAAGAGGGCGTGGTAAGCTGGTTGAAGGACTGCAGTCCTTCCAAGATTTCAATTTCAATTTTCTACTTTTCTGTGAACGTATTACGAAAGAGTGTAAGCCGTAACCATGTGTTAAAATTGTAATTTGTATTTAAGAATTGTGTCGAGTAACAATGTTAAATTCTAATCGTTATAAACAAGAGATATGCTAATGTGCGTGTCCGTTTTTTAAACTTATTTTGTATCACCACCCAACTATTTGATAACAATAAACAACTGTTGATCGTCATATAAAACCAATCCAATAATTATAATCGCAATACATTATCGATTCAAATATAAAATCTGCAGTGATCAACCATCGAAGCCAGCCTGTGTACTTTATTTAAATATTCAGCATGTGTGCAGTGAAGATTAACACAATTTTGTTATTGATTTAGAAGTTAAATTAGAACTAATTTTAATTTTTATCAAATATTTAACGTTTAAATAATACTGTGTCATACAATATTTAAGCAAAATATGCCTATATTATAGGAACCTGTTTAATATATAAACTATTTTGAAACTTTTCAATGACTGAGTTAATATAGTTCAAATACAATTTATACGGTATACACACTGCAGTCGAATAGGAAATCAATTATTTAAAATTTAAGTTTTTCCTTCAAGTGGTTAAAGGGGCATGCACCCGTTGGCCCTCTCTCATCACAATTATACACATAATAATATATAACTGGTGCCATAATCATGACCACTTGTTAATAGAAACAGCCGTGCAATCTGAGTTTCCAAGCGAGCCTACAGATATACAATACCGGCTGTCTGAACGTGACCACTGCTTTCATGAAGGATCACGCTACTACTGTCGGAACTGTTGGTATAGCCGTGTCACTGTTTCTGGTACGTATATAATATTTTAATCTTTAAACACACAGTGTGTAGATGATATACATAGACTCAGAGTCATTTTAGTTATGCAATATGTATAATTAGTAATTACATATTATTTCAATTCATTTATTATCATAAGCGAACGTGGGGCAAAGTGGATACATTTATGTTTGATAGGTTATAGGTACCTAAACTCAAGAAATAGGTACCTATATTATAATAATTGCTTTAAACAGATAAATTTGTCGCCGATTTATGACAAATGTAATGAAGTTTTATCGACCAAAATTAAAATATCTTTTAGTTCTAAATCAATATTTAATTATGCATTTTTTTTCGTATATTTATAAATAATGTTATTATTATAATGATGTTTTTACTATTCCTTTATAAGATGCAAAATATACGAGTAAAAAGTTTATTAAATTACTGTCACATATTTTTTTTTGTTTCAGCTATTCGGATTGGCATTTTCGTGTGCATTGTTCATGATGATCGTTTAGAGCGGTAGATGAAATGTACAGATAAGCAAAGAGTTCAACGCCTTGGATAACAATTTTTAAATAGCCATTTAAGTAGGGAAACAAAGGTCATATAAATTATTTTCAACGCATTTGCCATTATAAACCGAATTGTCGTTGTCGTTTATCTAGCGACAGTATAATAATATATATTATATAATATAGGTATTTATAATATCATCGACGTGCGTCTGTGACAAAATAATAAAAATTCAATAATTGTATTTACATTAAAATATGTAGATACATATTATTTTTATATACTGTTTAGTTAATTAATTTACGTTAAAAACGAAAGAAAAACAATGGGTAAATGATACAAGTGGTTGATGTATATATATAACGTCCAAACATGTCATAGGCGTACCTACGCAAACAAAATGTTCAACATAAATTAATCGCAATTTCGCTCGGTGTTCGTATTATAATATATACCTGACTTTAATACGTTACCTACCCATTTGTATACAAATCGGCTAGGTATCAATAGTTTTTTTTTATGGTACTTACTTGCCATTTGAGCAATTAAGTATACATTATAAACACAAATGCAATGGTAATCCACGGACCACGTTTAACTAGCTACACTAAATATGCTGTAGGTAGTAGATTTTTGTGGTTTTTGAAGAAAAGAAATGTAATTAAACTAAAAACGTTTTTGCGCCATTTCCATTTGCCACATCTTGCCCATTCACATTAGATACTTATCATTTATAATTTATAATCACATAATATTATTATATTATAGATTTATTATCACTTTAGAAATACCTCTGGCAGCATCATTGTTCTTTTACAAAATATGTATCATAATAATATTCTATTTTAATACCTAATATATAATTTGCATTTCAGCATTTGTGACATATATATTTAGTGTCTTGAACATATTTTTATTAATTATGTTTACGAGTAAGATATCGTACCTATTGTTTTTTATGGGTATTTATCTAAGTAATAATTGATATACTTTTATAAATTATAATTTTATATACCTACCAGTGTAGTAAGAGGTAGGTATACCCGTAAGCTATGGATGTATTAATTATTTGTATATATATTCCCATTTTATGACGTTTTATTCGATAAATATTTTTGTGCAACTTAAATATTTTTACATCCTCGCGGAGCAAAACTATGTATTTTATTCCTAGGTAAATGCCTAATTAACACACAATAGATTGTAATATTCAAATATCAGTACACTATATTTTACCATGTCTATATGTATACCTACCTAAAATAATGTTGTTATTCATTCTTGTAATTTGTAAATTATTTATTAGTTATAACTTATAACATAAATTTGAAATAAATGATATATATATATATATAAAACATACAAAAAACATTGCGTGTTTTAATTTTTATTTATATTGACAACAGCATAGACGCAAATAGCGTTTGGGTTTTGGGGAGGGGGGGGGCTAAAGCCTTACTTTGATAATATTGAATAAGCTTAAAACAAGATGTAGGAAATGTTTGGGGGGCTATGCAGAGACGTGCCCAGGATCAAAATGTAGGACAGGCCCGGTTATAATTATTTAAATTTTTTTAGGTAGACATTATTTTTAAATTTAATTAGAAAAAAATGATCATATAATATAATAATGTAATACAATTTATTCCTCCTGTTTGACTTGTTAATAATATTTAAAGATATTAAAAGTGAATACAAATGAAAAAATAGTTTTTTAGATTCTGAAGATGAGAACGATGAATGTATTGATTTTACAATGATGTGTGTTTTTTTTATTTTTTTTTTTTTTTGTGTCTGTCATCACCTTTTAGGACAGTAAAAGTGCTTCGATTTTCTTCAACAGTATTTTTTCTGATAGAAAAGTGAATCTAGTTGGTACTTTGGGGGGACAAAAGTAAAAGTAGTTTTCTAAAGTGCCGTGAAAAACAAAAGAAAAATTAAGGAAAAACGGGAATTTTACCACAAAATCTGTTTTCGAGAAAATTGATTTTGGTTTTTGGTGTTACTTGAAAACAAATGACCGTAGATACATGCAATTTTCACTGGTTGTTTATATTTCCATTTTCTATACATGATAACATTTTCAAAATATTTTGATTTGTTTTGAACTGTTTAGGAACGTTTTCAGTTTCCAATATTATTAGTTTTTTTTTCTATGAATGTCAATAAAATTTTATTTGTTGAGTAAAAATACTTGAAAATGTAATACAAGGTTCTTATTATATTGTTTCAAAGGCAGATGAAAAAAATTAAAAATCCTTAGTCACAGTTTTTTTTATCAGCATTTAAAGTTCGAAAATTGACAAAATATGTAAAAAACACGAAAATTAGCGAATTATTTTGGGTTAAGAATTTGTAAAAATTTTTCTTTTTAAATCTAGATTTGAAA
>NC_042493.1:18665674-18678865 GCF_005508785.2 Acyrthosiphon pisum
TTTACTACAATATTTACTGCAGCACCATCAGTAACAATCGATGATATATTTTAAAAATGTATTCTGTAACATCATGACCTACGTTATTTATACAAGCTGTTTCAATAGCGTCCAAAATTCCCTCAGCACCTCTTTGTTCAACTTGTCCTGCACCCAAAAAATACTGCTGTTCGACTCCTTTTAATGACACTGTTTTAAGTATTATATACATTTTATCTATCTGTGAACGATCCACTGATCCATCGCAACGCAATGACATAGATATTGTTTCTGAAATTAATTTATCCGAAAATGTTTTTTTATAACTTTTTACAATACACTGGAGGAACTCTTTATGTGACGCTGGAGTCAAATATTGGAAATCATACGTGATATTTTCATTTAATTCATTAAAAGTAAAGTTAGAAGCCATTTGACTAGTTATTACTCTCATAGGATATGTATATGCACTTAGAGTCAGTTTTTTAGCATCCCCATACGTATGTATCATTAGAGAACCAATTTTATTACCAAATTTTTCATTAGCCTTCAAAATAGCACGACCCATTTGAGTAGATTGTTGAACAATAGAATTAGGCAAAGTAGAAAGGCGTAACATTTTTATACTGATTGTATGATACGGTTTTGTTAAATGGTTATCAATTACTTCTTGTCTAAATAAAGCACCGAGATCTTGAGTTATTTTTGGTATTTGTGACTTTATTGTATGTTTTTTTACGATATCAGGATATTTATTACAGGCAATGCATTTAATATAATGTTTTCCGTGTCGGTGCGTATGCTGAAATGTTTCAGAATTATTTTCTAAGGTAGGTTTACTTGAAATTATCGTCTTAATATCACTACTAGTACTAGTAGGTAGTTGTGACATTAGAGATTTTGGTTGTAGTTGTGAGTGTTGTGACATTCATGTTGATCGTGGTAGTACTTGTGGGTGTTGTGACATTTGTGTTTATTATGTTACTGGTATTAGTTTTTGGTAGGCATGAAGGGCTTACTAATGATAACCATTTGGTTAATGAGTCATTCTTATTATTATTTTGTTTAGCCATAGCCTAAAAAAAACAAATTTATTACTGATTGGTTGTTATTACGATTTACAACTTAAGAGTACCTCCTATCTAAAATTAAATGCTCTTAGTTTGGTTTAATTAGATTTATTATTTTGAAAATATTTCTCTAGCTTATAAGGACATTACAATGTATAGATAAAAATATTCTATACATAAAATAAATGTCTCAGTAAAATACGAAAATCTATGATAATCTACATTTTTAATTTTAACAAATAAAATAATATTTTTTATGTATATGTATTTCAAGTTTTGTTAATTTGTTTACTTACGTTTTACTGAAAACGCGTCGCGCGTCGCTGCCGTTGTTGTTCAATGGTCGGTTTGTCACAAAATGTAAAAGTAAATGACAAAAACAAAATTTGTAAACGATAACGAATACGCGAATATACCGCGAGAGCAGACGATCGTCGCGCGTCGCCTCGCCTCGCTTCTGCGAATGTGTACTGCCGGCAGCCGACATAATATAAAATAAATCTACGTAATCTAATAATATTATAAATATAATAAATTAATAAGGAATATTGTCGCCTTATCGGTATTCGATATTACGTGTTCTTAGAAAACCCTAACTCCAAAGAGTTTGATCTTGCTTACGATTTCTAATAATAAACATAGTTCAGTAGTTTCATAGATTAATAATCAGCACGCAAAAATTGATTATCAAGTGCGCGTCTAGCTTTTACAAATACGCAAAATAAGCCCAACTGCGCTTTAGAATAAGCCCTGCAAGATTCCTCATAATATTGTCTACCTTTTACAAAAAAAAAAATGTCTACAAGAAAGTCAAATTAAATTTTTATGAGCGTTTGAAATTCATATTTTTACAACATTTGATATTTGCTCGATTTCTCATGTGGCGATTTTCTTATTTTAATATAATTAAAAAACGAATGACTGTAGATTTTTGAAAATTTCACTGAATGTTAATATTTTCATTTTCTATACACCATAAAATGAAAATTGAAAATATTTTGACTCTTTTTGAGCTGTTTACGGACATTCTCAGTTTTCATTTTTTTTAGTTTTTTTTTCTATAAATATCAATAAAATTTTGTTTGTTGAGTAAAAAAGCGTGAAAATTTAATGCAAGGCTCCTGATATATTGTTACAATAGCAGTTGAAAAACATTAAAAATACATAGGCACAACTTTTTTTTATAAGCATTTGAAGTTCAAATTTAAAATTGAATAATTATTTTGTAGATAAAAATTTATAAAATGTTCAACTTTTATATCTAAGGATTGAAAATTTAAAACAAGATTCCATGTACCTAAATAGTTAATTCTGTTACCAAAAAATCAAAAAAAACATAAGTACAGTTTATTTTTATACTCATTTTAATTTAAAATTTGGACGAAATTACATATTAAAAACCTAGAATAACTATTTTAGTTATTTTATTGTGATTGTATAATATTATTCGTGGGTACTTGAAACTTCTTAAGTATACTATTATATATCTATGATAGTATATAATGGTTTGTTGTTGATGTATAACGCGTTATAAGTACCTAATGGATTTTGTGATATGATTAACCTGGAATTTATTGTAGATCAATTTTTTTTTTTAATACCATAGATATAAGTATATAATATATCTTATACCTAGATTCAGTTTTCAATCAGGATTGTTATTCTTATACAATGATATTCTATCATTGAATTCAAATTTAATACCATCCATTATACAGTGACCCACTTGTAACCTACTATACAGCAGAGCGACATCCACTTGCCCACCTTTTTTAATTTTAAGTACATAAAATATAATTATTTACTAATATTTAGTGAATTTTGAAGTCTTCGATTTTTCAATCCAAGGATATACTTTGTGCCACGATCTTTGAAAACTGCGTTGTGTATCACAAATTTTACGACGTGGAAAATGTATTAATAATCGGCTGAATTTGTTTTTACGTCACTATTTAAGCTAATATCAAGCACGTTTAAGCTAGAAGAAGAAGTAGAAGAGTCGTTAGAAGTCGAGGTAATATTTAATTTTAAAATTGTTGATTGAAGTGTATCTATTGTACTACTATCATCGTTCAATGTCCTTGTGGATTTCGGAATAGGTTTATAAAACTGGTTGATTATTTTATTTTAATTTAATCAGTAGTCAAATGTTAAGCAAAATAAAATAAAACTGTATTTAGGTTATTCTAATAGTGTAAATAGACAAAAAGATAACCTCGATCGGCTCTGTCACTCATTAGTCACTGTACGTCTCCACAGTACACACCGTAATAAATTAATACCAAAAAATAATATTTATAATCCATATTCATTATTTCATATAAACATCGTCAAATTCTTAAAAAAAATTGTGCCAATGTATTTTTAATATTTTTCAACTGATATTGTAACAATATATCAAGAGCCTTGTATTACATTTTCAAGGTTTTTGACCCAACAAATAACATTTTATTGATATTTATAGAAAAAAAAATGATGAAATTGTAAGTTAAATAACATATTTCTTTCATAAAGTATAAACGTAAGAAAAATTGAAAATGTCCACACATCCTTGTAAAATCAATACATTTATCGCTCCACTTAGAATTTAAAAGAATTGTGCATATGAATTTTTAATATTATCTTAATACAATATTAAAATACGACATTTATAGACAAAACTCAGAAAAATCAAAAATTCTTTACGCCCATAAATTAATCAAAAAGTGTCAAAATATTTGAAATTATAATTATGTATAGAAAATGCTAGTAAAAACATTTGGCTAAATACATTTCATAAATCTATAGTCGTATTCGTATTTAAATAATAAACAAATAAAAATTGATTTGTGAGAAATTTTTAATGTATGGGTTACAATATAACATGAATGTAATATGTACATTATTACTTAGTACTATACATTAAAATATAACATAATAGTCTTATTGAATGTATGCTAGTACATACCTAAAATAGTACAAGATTTACATTTTTCTATATGACTTTATAATTCACATTTCTTCATGTTAGCACCTTACTGGGTTTTATTTTATGTCGGTCTGCAGGGTTAAGGTGGTTTTCATTGGACCGTTTACGTGTAAAAAATGTATGTTGGGTCAAAAAGCTTGAATACTTAATAAAGGAATCCTACTACATTGTTACAATGGCAGTTTTAAAAATATTAAAATAGTCACAATTTTTTTATGAGCATTTAATTTTGAATTTAGACAAAATACATAAAAATCACAAATCCATACATTTTTAAGGATTATTTGTATTAAAAACTACAATAATTTCAAATAAAAGTGTATAAAACTGTATTTAATTCAATAAATATTTTAAATAACGGACGAACAAGACTTCACGAATATAAATTCTTCACTGAAAAAAATACACTTAAGCTTCGTGGAACTCTAAAATGATATCACACAGTTTAAGAAATACTGATATAGATTATGGTAACACTATTATATTGGTATTTGATTAATTTGTATATAATTGTGATATAATTAAGTCCTTACGTTATAATTCATAATAAATAGATATTTAAGTTTATAAACTAAGCTAATTTTATAACTATAAAAAATAATTATAAATCGCACAATTATAAAAAATATACTATATAAATAAAAAAAAGAAGTAATATATTCCTTATATTTTCTTCTGTTGTATATATTTAATACAAAGATCATATTAGTAAGGTCATTACTCCAATATGAGTCCTTAATGTGTTTTGATAATATAGCACAGCACATAAAAGGACACATACTGAAGAAAAAACTAACAATAATTTTATTTGATGACTTGAAGTGGGTGAATTCGAGTAGTACCTGGTCAATATTAGTTATTGAAACAATAATTGAGTAAGAAGTGTTTTTAACGCTAGGCGTTGCATTTAAAATTAAAAAACAATAATTCAAATAAAAATTAGTCCAATAAAGAGAAATTTAAGCTCTAAAAAATGGTCCACCCGCAGTTGCGCTATGAACAATGATTACAAACCAAAAAAAAGCAATAATAATAATGGTAAGAATACATTGTAATATATTAAAAGTTTTGTATTAAAGGGGAACATAATATTTTTCAAGGATAATAAATGTGTGGACCTCTCGCAAGGGAAATAATATTGGTCGTTGATTTAAATAATAATACATAATTTACATAGAGTATAAGAAATATTTATAATATTTTGATATTCTCTTTTGCAAGATTTTAACATAAAGGCTTATTAATTTTAAATTTAATAATGATATTTTTGTGTTTCATCAACCAAGAAAAATAATTGTTTATAATTTTAATATATAATAACATAGGACTTAATTATAATAAATCCACAGATTTTTAACATAATAATATTAAGTTAGGCATGTGGTCTGGGGAAAAAAATGTTAGTTACCGCAGCAAAAATACAAAATGAACCCAAGAACATTATGCAAGAGTGTTGATACGAGTCTATGGAATAACTAACAGGGGTGGCGGAAATATATAAAATCATACCAAGGGGAAAGACTAGTCGTTCCTAGTGTCAGTTTATCCTGTTGCCGCAGCTGTCTGCCCACACCGTCGCCATCGAAACGCCACTGCTGCTTCCAACCACCACGCACACTGACAGGAGCATTTCTGAAAACAATAACTGGTTAAAAAAAGTATACATGGGGGAGGGGGGGATAAAAAGAAAATGTTAAGTAATAAAATATGATATTTGATTAATTTGCATATGATTGAGATATAATTAAGTCCTTACATTATAATTCATAATAAGTAGAAATTTAAATTTATAACCTAAGCTAAAATTGTTTTACAGCAAGTACCTAAAGAGTATAGTTACAATACCATTGTTAGTTGATAACATATATTTAATTATCATACAATATATAATATTAGTGTAAAGGTAAATTAACTGAGCTTATTTTATAACTATAAAAAATAATTATAAATCGTACAATTATAAAAAATATACTATATAAATAAAAAAAAGAAGTAATATATTCCTTATATTTTCTTCTGTTGTATATATTTAATACAAAGATCATATTAGTTAGGTCATTACTCCAATATGAGTCCTTAATGTGTTTTGATAATATAGCACAGCACATAAAAGGACACATACTGAAGAAAAAACTAACAATAATTTTATTTGATGACTTGAAGTGGGTGAATTCGAGTAGTACCTGGTCAATATTAGTTATTGAAACAATAATTGAGTAGGAAGTGTTTTTAACGCTAGGCGTTGCATTTAAAATTAAAAAACAATAATTCAAATAAAAATGAGTACAATAAAGAGAAATTTAAGCTCTAAAAAATGGTCCACCCGCAGTTGCGCTATGAACAATGATTACAAACCAAAAAAAAGCAATAATAATAATGGTAAGAATACATTGTAATATATTAAAAGTTTTGTATTAAAGGGGAACATAATATTTTTCAAGGATAATAAATGTGTGGACCTCTCGCAAGGGAAATAATATTGGTCGTTGATTTAAATAATAATACATAATTTACATAGAGTATAAGAAATATTTATAATATTTTGATATTCTCTTTTGCAAGATTTTAACATAAAGGCTTATTAATTTTAAATTTAATAATGATATTTTTGTGTTTCATCAACCAAGAAAAATAATTGTTTATAATTTTAATATATAATAACATAGGACTTAATTATAATCAATCCACAGATTTTTAACATAATAATATTAAGTTAGGCATGTGGTCTGGGGAAAAAAATGTTAGTTATCGCAGCAAAAATACAAAATGAACCCAAGAACATTATGCAAGAGTGTTGATACGAGTCTATGGAATAACTAACAGGGGTGGCGGAAATATATAAAATCATACCAAGGGGAAAGACTAGTCGTTCCTAGTGTCAGTTTATCCTGTTGCCGCAGCTGTCTGCCCACACCGTCGCCATCGAAATGCCACTGCTGCTTCCAACCACCACGCACACTGACAGGAGCATTTCTGAAAACAATAACTGGTTAAAAAAAGTATACATGGGGGAGGGGGGGATAAAAAGAAAATGTTAAGTAATATAATATGATATTTGATTAATTTGCATATAATTGAGATATAATTAAGTCCTTACATTATAATTCATAGTAAGTAGATATTTAAGTTTATAAACTAAGCTAAAATTGTTTTACAGCAAGTACCTAAAGAGTATAGTTACAATACATTGTTAGTTGATAACAAATATTTAATTATCATACAATATATAATATTAGTGTTAACGTAAATTAACTGAGCTTATTTTATAACTAAAAAATAATTATAAATCGTACAATTATAAAAAATATACTATATAATTAAAAAAGAAGTAATATATTCCTTATATCTTCTTCTGTTGTATATATTTAATACAAAGATCACATTAGTAAGGTCATTACTCCAATATGAGTCCTTAATGTGTTTTGATAATATAGCACAGCACATAAAAGGACACATACTGAAGAAAAAACTTACAATAATTTTATTTGATGACTTAAAGTGGGTGAATTTGAGTAGTACCTGTTGAATATTAGTTGTTGAAACAATAATTGAGTAGGAAGTGTTTTTAACGCTAGGCGTTGCATTTAAAATTAATTAACAAAAATTCAAGTAAAAATTAGGCCAATAAAGAGAAATTTAATCTCTTAAAAATGGTCCACCCGCAGTTGCGCTATGAACAATGATTACAAACCAAAAAATAGTCTAAATGTCTAAATAATAATAGTAAGAATACATTGTAATATATTAAAAGTTTTGTACTAAAGGGGAACATAATACTTTTCAAGAAAAATAACTGTGTGGACCTCTCGCAAGAGAAACAAATTTTGTTGTTGATTTAAATAATAATTCATAATTTATATAGAGTATAAGAAATATTTATAGTTTTTTGATATTCTCTTTTGCAAGATTTTAACATAAAGGCATATTAATTTTAATATTAATAATGATATTTCTGTGTTTCATCAACCAAGAAAAACAATTGTTTATAATTTTAATATATAATAACATAAGACTTAATTAAATTCAATCCGCAGATTTTTAACATAATAATATTAAGTTAGCCATGTGGTCTGGGGAAAAAACTGTTAGTTATCCCAGCAAAAATACAAAATGAACCCAAGAACATTATGCAAGAGTGTTGATATGTAAATGTTAGAAATGCTATAATTATAGGTGTATATTTAGTGTACTCACATTATTACATCTTGCACCAAACACAATTTGATTACTACTAAGTTATTGTGAACAATAAACTGTATCCATTGTTTCTAATGGTATAGACTGTTCTTTGAATAAGTTATGTGTAAGTATATGCCTTGTACCATAATCTTTATTTACTAAACGATACTCTCGCATTCCATACTCCCGACTTCTTTTATAGTCAACAACATTATATGAATTGTTGATACGCTCAAAATATGTCATTTTCATGTTTATTTTTGACAAAAAAAATCTCGAATTCAAAAATCGGAATGGTTGCGACTTGCTTGCGACTGGCGACTGCCGATGGCGTGTTGACGCTACAAGCCGATGACACGAATTGTGTGGGGTGACGCGACCGTGGTGACTGGTGGCTTATCACAAGGAACATAAATAAAAAGATATTCCTTCGTCCGAACTACGAGCGTCTAGAGACAGCCTGCCCCCTCGGAGCAGTTTCTCTTATCACAAAACCATTATCACATAACCAATCATTATCACGGTCACAAAGTTTAATACGTAATATAAAATAAATAAATAAATAATATGTTAAATTGTTAATATAAAATAGTTACTTAATATTACATCGTAAGATTTCATAATTTCAATAGTATTGTATTGTTTTACTTCAGTATTACACTCAGTATAAATTTGTAATACGTTGTTAAGATTGATAAGTCATCCAAAAAACTAAATAAAAAGTTATAAAATTAAAATTATTATAGTAGAAAAATTAGTAGAAAATTAATTAAAGTATAAATTAAAATATATAGTGTTATTAACTATGTATTAACCAAGATTGAAATATCCGATTATTTCACCATGGTATTAATTAGGTCTTATTTTGTATAAGTGTGGTCAGAATCAATATGAATGTAGGGAGTTTGGTCAATTCCTTTTAAATCGGCGATTATTTGATTTCTAATTGTTAATGTAGGTTTATTTAATCTTTGTTCTTCTGGTGCTTGTACTCTTTGTTTTTTGATGGAATAAAACCGTAACTGTTTTTCTACATTTTTGTTAACAGGTTCCTGATTTTCTACATTTTTTATTAAATTATTTTCTG
The DNA here is from genome assembly GCF_005508785.2 of Acyrthosiphon pisum. Lineage (NCBI taxonomy): Eukaryota > Metazoa > Arthropoda > Insecta > Hemiptera > Aphididae > Acyrthosiphon > Acyrthosiphon pisum. Next base: position 18,674,958 of record NC_042493.1, read on the forward strand.
CTTCATACAATATGCCTAAACCTGTATCAATAGAAGCGTTGATTTTTGTTAGCTGCTGGGAACTTAATGTGCTTGCTTGGGACATAAACATGTTTTAGAATTCATAAAGTTTGTTACCAATGGATTCTGTGGATACAGAAGACAGTTGTTGTGTGATTGGAATTTTCATACATACTTCATCAGTTATTAAGGGATTACATACATCAGTTCTTGGAATCACTACTTCATTGTCAACCATATTAATGTTTACAGCATGTATATGCTTGCACATATTATTTTTTATTGTGTAATAGTAACACGTACAAGAAAACAAATGAATACAGACTTTACACGCAACACATATAATTTTACATGAACATAGTTCATGTTTATTAACCAGGTAATTTTGATCTAAAGTTTCAGATGTTACAGACCAAGTGATTTCTGATACTTGATGAATTCCAGAAATATTAATCTGAGCAGCAGCACGATGACGACTATTAATAGCATTTACGTAGTGATTAACTTTTCCACCATTGCACAGTTTTATTAGTCGTTCAAAGTTTTTATCGCGTAATGATTTAAGTAAATGCCAGAGTAACACATCTAGGCGTTGATTTTTCTTCCCCTTTAAGTATACATGTTTTAAAGTTTTATGGAAAGCTTCCAATACCATATTTGTATTAAGCATTACTTGATGTCGATAGCAAGCTGCCCATAACTTTTTCCGATGTACATATGTACGCTCAAAGTATGTTTTAAAATTATGCAATGCTGGTTCCTCTTCTAATTTAGAAAGAAAAGAATTTAAAAGTTCTTCAAACTGAGTTTCATTTGGTTCTTCAAGTAATACACGAAGAGTTTTATAAACGTAAGCTTTTACATTTTGAGAACCAGAAATTTTTTTTAGATTCTTGCGCCAGTTATTGTCAATATGCCACTTACACAACAAACGATGTTGAGGAATAGGCCACATTATGTTAATCCATGCGTTCCAAAATGCTGGCACATCATCACTCATGAATACATTTGGAGTAAAGCAGCCCATTACCTCCTTAATTTTTGAAAAGAAAACTTTCATATGTACTTCGTCAATTTTTGTGCTTATACAAAATGCAGCAGGGTATCCTTCTCCAAATTCATCAATCACTACAATTGTAGTTAAATTAAAATTGTATTGATTGGTACCATGTGTAGAATCAATACACAATTTCCCATTACTAAATTTATGCAAAACAGCTTTTTGAGTTTCAGTGAGTATTATTAACATAAAATCATCTAAGTCTAATGGTGGATATTCTGTTCCTTGTGTTTTATAAAAAACAATTGGATTTGAAGAACTATTGGCAAATCGTTTTACTTGAAGGTCCGCACTTAGAGCATCAATATCATGTAATTTATACTTGTGAAGTAATACAAACTTAGTGGAAATGTTGTAAACATCTTTCGTAGTTATGATGTTTTTTTTTTCAATTTTGTTATCAAAATTGTCACGGATTTGATCAATAATGGCATTAGGAGTTACTCCATTTTTAATTTTATCTGGTAATGAACATGAATAAGTTACGGATAAATAGTAGATATTAAAGTAAAATGTAAATAAAATGTTACAGTTACCAGCAATTGTTTCCTGAACAGAAGAAGGGATTGGGAAAAATTTGATATCATTCTGATGTCCATGATGTGTCTTACAATAAGTGACGTTAACGTTATTATCTGTAACTACTATTCGAATAAATGAAGGACAGCATTGATCTAATAGTCCAATGAGAAAAACAAAACATTTAATGTCTAAAGATGTCTGTATGATCTATTATTAAGGAAATAAATTGATCTATTTTTACACTTTTTTATAATATCACTTACTTATTTTACACGATCCAGTAATTTTTAAGGAACGTTTTCCCATACTTTTACTATTAAATACTCCAGAGCGGTGACAATAATACTTCCTTGTAGTTACAGTTTTATTTTTATTAAATTTTACTCCTCTGTGTTGAACAAACCTAGTTGAAGTGCTTATTTCTTCCCTCTGTCTCCAATCATTAAATTCTACAATTAATTAACAAAATATTTAAACATAGTTATAGCACTGTAATAAATATAATATACAATTTATTATAATATTTTTTTAAATTGTATCTTTACCTTGTAATGAAGCAAAGTTATTTCTAACTGAGGATTATTTTTCTCAATGCCAGTAAAATGGGTGACTTTTATATGTCGAGCTAAATTATATTTTGTTTTTAATTGGATGTTGCAGTATGCACATTCAAAATACATAATTAAAAAATATATCAAGAACAATGTGTTAAGATATTTAAAAATATAAAATACAAAAAAACAATTTACTATAATATTTAAGAAACAATGTCCATGCTACAAGGTATTCATACAGAAAGTGTTACATTAATAAGTAAGAAAAATATACAAAAATGAAATAAATAAATTTCTTTCATATAGATTATTTTATCGATGCGATGCACAATGAACAAAAACAGCTTTTGGATATAATTGTCGTATTCTTGATTGTACACTATTTAACTGTCCACTCATATAGCCTGCACCATCATAGCCTTGCCCGATAAGTTTATTTAAATCCAAATCCAATTTTTCACATTCTTCTAAAATTATTCGAGTTAAATTTTCCCCAATGAGATCATATACCGGTAAAAAACATAAAAAGTCTTCACGAAGCTGATTATTTAGATCTACATAACGGACACACATAGATAGTTGCTAAGTACCAGATACATCTAAAGTTTCGTCACAAAGAATTGAAAAGCAAGCGGCTTTATATATTTTAGTTACAATATTTTTTCGAATAAGTTGGCCACAAATGTCTATTATTTCATTTTGAATGGACGGGCTTATGTAAGTAGAGTTTTTATTACTATTTATTAAATGATTTTTTAAATTTTCGTCGCCAAAATTTGCCCTAAAACGAAGTAAAGCACGAAATTTACCGTCTTTTTTGGTGGTTTTGACAAATTTAATGGTCCACTGTCATCATTACCTCTTAGAGAAAGTTCTTGTTCACCACAAAAAATAATTGTTTCTATTATTGGAATTAATGCCGCTCAATTTTCTTCACATTGTTGCTGTCTATGTGAATTCAATTATAGCAACATCACACATTTCTCCTGTATCTATTTTACGAAAATGATCTGCAGTTAAGGTACAAAATCTATGATAATCGGTATTTGAATGTGATATAAATTGAATGTGTAATTTTTTTACATCAATTATTGAAGTACTGCACACTGGTTAATTATGTTCTTGACTCTCATGTTGATTTAAAAGCGCACCAGTAAATGGTTTTTTTTGGTTTAAAAAAATTGTCAAGTGCTCCTCTCTTCATATTTGATTATTTAAAAACAAAAAACGAAACAGAAACAAGCACAGAAATAAAATTTACCGTAGGTACGTTTATATGAAAGTAGACAAACATCGACTGACGATAGACGAGTATGGTATAATATTATATTTTGGCATTTCGCTTTAATAATTGTATACGCGATACGATTAGTATAACAATAAAACATAAAATGTACGATCTAGTCAGATGATAAAAGACAATCATGATTATTATATTACAAATCTATCTTAACTTTGGTACCTACTAATTAGTACTGTGTCATTTCTTATCAACATGGTTATTATGGAGTTTATAGTCTATACGAGGGCTTATCGTCTATATATATATATATATGTATCTACCTCATACCCAGCTATATGGTAACGTATACGTCATACGAGTACCTATATATATATTTATGTGTGTGCTAACCGTATTATTTTGTAATTTTTTCCATGACATATTATAATTAATTATTAGGTTTACCAGTACAAAAAGATATCATTGTAAAAACACTAGCATTTTCGCTCAGATTCTAAAAAAAATTTCGGTGATGACATTTCGGGGTGGG
>NC_042493.1:18682171-18686259 GCF_005508785.2 Acyrthosiphon pisum
ACGTCCCTGGCCGTGGGGGATCACAGGTCACTTTGTGAGTTTCATAAGAAGCGTCGGTGGCGTCGGGAAACTACCCCGATCGAGCACCTTCACTTCTACTAACACGGTACTTCCACGAACCTCCACGAGGCCATCCATATAAGCCACGGACGCGCGACAGCCCAGCGGGCACAGGGAGTGCCCCTGACTGGTTGACGTGCGTGTCATAGTTTATCGGAGGTCTGATTGACCAGTGGGACTATTATATTATATTATACTATTATACTATCTTATTCTCCGATTCTCGCAGAATAAGATTTAGGATCCGTCACCCTGGTCCTCACAATTACCAATCCCACTGGCTCGATTTCATGGTAGGAAACGTAGTTCGTTGCCGCGACACCGACAATTTATGAGAAGCGATACGGTTTTTCTCTTTGCAGAGGTGGATTTCCGTTCCTGCACCGAGTAGTTTGTCAGATTTAAATGTCCCATAGTAGACGACTGGTTAGACCTACTACTTGCAGCGGGCGATCGGACCCCCGATGATCGGTAGCCACTGGTAGTTGGGTGGGCGACACGGTGTTCTCTGCCGGCCGAAGCGATGATAGCGTTCCGCTCAGAGGAGTTTTCGTGCGACGGGCCGCCCAGCACCAACCGAGTTCTCGTGCATATTTTCAAGAGTCGATGCCCTGAAATCCGAGTCCTTGCCTTCTGGATTTAAGTTCATGGGTAGTTTATTTTAAAACTGGAATCAACTGGTTTCCAGACTCCACCGTTAATCGGGTGATCGGCCCTTAGATACGCTCTTCGGATGGCGCTGAGATTGTAGCGGGATCAAAAATTTGAAATTGACCTCAAACAACCAGTTACTCAATTTCTCAATCCCAAAGTTCTAAGAAAATACAAGACAGAAAGACTGAAAGTCAAATAAATCACATTTATTAAGAGCTTAAAAAACAAATGGTTACATTCTCACTAAATGGATATGTTCATGTATGGAATATTCAACATTTTAAACGAGTAATTGCAATTTTGATTATTATTGTTATTTCTTACAAACGACATAATTTTTAATCTAATAAGATATATTCTGAATAGTGTTGATTACTTAATTTAGTAGTTACTAATGTGATCCCAAGTATACAAAATATGAAAATGAATGTCCATTTCCGGTCAACGAATAAAATAGGTATTCACAAATACATATTTATACAATTACGAATATTTGAACTTTTTATTCATATCTCTTTTTGTATTACAGAAGTCTTCAATACAATTATCAGAGGAAGATTGTCGGAGAAATTACTGCATGGCAATGATAAATGATAGTAGTTTATATGCTGTTGGGTGCAAATCAAATACACTGTTACTTGATTCAAGAACTTTAGAGACCATACAAGAAATTCCTGTAAATCCTAATAGACTTGGTTTGTATACTTTGATATTAATGAAATGTTAAAAATTGTTCTTTAGTCTGTCCCACTAAAAAAAATGCTGCTTCTATGCAACCCCCGTGTCCCCTTCTATTGAAACCACCACCATAACCGATTTCGGTCAGTCCACAACTTATTCTCTCATGGAGCAAAATATAACAATATATTTTTCTAGTAAATTTTTAAATGAACAAATTAAGACAAACCTATTGTTTAATTTGATCATACAACTTTAACTATATTTATTAGACATTTCTGAGTATAATTTAAATAAATTCATCCTAATCTAATTATTAATTTGTTGTGTTGCAGGTATTTGGTCTTTAAGTTTCCAGGATAATGTAATTACAATCGGTACAGGTATTGGTGTTATAATGTTTTATCATATACGGGCTGGAAAGTACTTAGAATCTAGTTTCAACTCCAGTAGAAAAGTTGCTTTAAAACCAAGTATAGGTTATGTTGTAAGTATCTCCATGACAGTCATTGATAAGTGATTGTGGATACTGAATAATAAAAACCATTATGTCCATATATATAATACCTATATAAATTATGTACAAGGACACACTTAGGATTTTGATTTGGTTGGGGGGGGGGGAGAGGGGACTTACACAATTTCCTATATTACTTTTCTTACATACAAGACGTAATCAATAAATAATAACTAATTTATAATTATCATTTTTTAAATTTAATTTTTACAAAATAGATCATAATAAATATAATAATTATATGTTGTATGTGTTTACAATTATATTCATATTACAGACATACCTAATGTATAAACATGGCGTTTGTATCAATTTAAAGTTCAAACTGCAGTTTTTGAGTAATTTGAGATAGTTTTTTTCAGAATAACTGAATAAGTGTATTAAGATATTAAGAACAAGTAGATATACAAAACAAATTTAATTTAGATTTTTACTATAATAACCAAATTCGAACATGCATACGTATAATAATTAATAAGCACAACAGCAAAATCGAATAAACTGTGCACTGTCCAAATTATATAATGAATCATACCTTTATTTTAAATGTTCATTTAACCACAATAAAGAAAAAACGTATTATTTTATCTTTGAAAACTCTATTGATGTACATAGTTTTCAATTTTTTATTTTATATATTATAAAATAGTAATGTAAGTTTTGGTATAATTGGTATAATCGTATAAATGTATTTTATATCTAATGCTTAATAGTAATTATTATTATTTAAGTTTAAGTTATAGGTACCTATTAGTAATTTTAAGAGTTTAATTTCTAAATGGCTAAAATGTACAGTAGAAACCGTTTATAATGACACCAGTTATAATGACATATTATGTGTAATGACCTTAGGTCCCTGCAAAACTCCTATATTGTATGTACTAATTTGTATCCGTTTCTATGACGACTATATAATGACTATACCGATGTTAAGTCGTTTATTTTTTGTTATATTGAAAAATATATTATCTATATTGACTTTACTATTTGAAGGTACTGTTACAACCGATAATACAGACAATTTAATTTTTGTTTTGTCGTCAGCTTTATTTTATTTTATTTTATCATCAGTGTACGGGTAATTGTCGTGAGATTAAGTGAGTTTTGTGTTCTTGTGTTAAATATTTTTAAATTGTAAAATGTGCAAACAAAAGCAATCCACAATTGAAGAAAAAGCAAATTTCATTTTTTGTTTAAAAAAAGATGAAAAAAATTCCCACATACCTAATGAATTTGGGATAGGTTACTCTATACGATTTCTAACATATGGAAAGCTTGAGACAAAATCCAACGAGAATTTCAAAATAAAATAACAGATTTTTTTAAAAATAAAAATTTTATTTATTTATTTAAATAATATGTACATAATTAAAAGTTTTTATCTTGACTTATTTTCAATATTAAACATTACATAAATAAATAATAATAATTATATGTATTGAAGTTACAATTTGATTTTAGCTATAAAATATAATTATAAATCATACAATTATAAAAAATATACTATATAATAAAAAGAAGTAATAGATTCCTTATATTTCCTTCTATTATAAATATTTAATACAAAGATCACAATAGTAAGGTCATTATTCCAATTTGAGTCCTTAATGTGTTTTGATAATATAGCACAGCACATAAAAAGACACATACAGAAGAAAAAACTTAATACTTTTTGATGCTAGGCGAGGCATTTAAAATTAAAAAATTAAAATTCAAGTAAAAACTAGTCCAAAAAAGAGAAATTTAAGCTCGAAAAAATGGTCCACCCGTAGATGCGGTATGAACAATGATTACAAACCAAAAAATAATCTAAATGTCTAAATAATAATAGTAAGAATACATTGTAATATATTAAAAGTTTCGTACTAAAGGGGAACATAATACTTTTCAAGAAAAATAACTGTGTGGACCTCTCGCAAGAGAAATAATATTGTTGGTTGATATTAATATTAATTCATGATTTACATAGAGTATAAGAAAGATTTATAATTTTTTGATATTCTCTTTTGCAAGATTTAACATAAAGGCATATTAATTTTAATATATACGCACACTGACAGGAGCATTTCTGAAAACAATAAATGGTTAATAAAAGTATACATGGGGGGGGGGGGGGGAGGATAAAAAAAATGTAAAGCAAATAAATATGATATTTGATTAATTTGGATATAATTGAGAT
>NC_042493.1:18686309-18695890 GCF_005508785.2 Acyrthosiphon pisum
TGGTATAATTGGTATAATCGTATAAATGTATTTTATATCTAATGCTTAATAGTAATTATTATTATTTAAGTTTAAGTTATAGGTACCTATTAGTAATTTTAAGAGTTTAATTTCTAAATGGCTAAAATGTACAGTAGAAACCGTTTATAATGACACCAGTTATAATGACATATTATGTGTAATGACCTTAGGTCCCTGCAAAACTCCTATATTGTATGTACTAATTTGTATCCGTTTCTATGACGACTATATAATGACTATACCGATGTTAAGTCGTTTATTTTTTGTTATATTGAAAAATATATTATCTATATTGACTTTACTATTTGAAGGTACTGTTACAACCAATAATACAGACAATTTAATTTTTGTTTTGTCGTCAGCTTTATTTTATTTTATTTTATCATCAGTGTACGGGTAATTGTCGTGAGATTAAGTGAGTTTTGTGTTCTTGTGTTAAATATTTTTAAATTGTAAAATGTGCAAACAAAAGCAATCCACAATTGAAGAAAAAGCAAATTTCATTTTTCGTTTAAAAAAAGATGAAAAAAATTCCCACATACCTAATGAATTTGGGATAGGTTACTCTATACGATTTCTAACATATGGAAAGCTTGAGACAAAATCCAACGAGAATTTCAAAATAAAATAACAGATTTTTTTAAAAATAAAAATTTTATTTATTTATTTAAATAATATGTACATAATTAAAAGTTTTTATCTTGACTTATTTTCAATATTAAACATTACATAAATAAATAATAATAATTATATGTATTGAAGTTACAATTTGATTTTGGCTATAAAATATAATTATAAATCATACAATTATAAAAAATATACTATATAATAAAAAGAAGTAATAGATTCCTTATATTTCCTTCTATTATAAATATTTAATACAAAGATCACAATAGTAAGGTCATTATTCCAATTTGAGTCCTTAATGTGTTTTGATAATATAGCACAGCACATAAAAAGACACATACAGAAGAAAAAACTTAATACTTTTTGATGCTAGGCGAGGCATTTAAAATTAAAAAATTAAAATTCAAGTAAAAACTAGTCCAAAAAAGAGAAATTTAAGCTCGAAAAAATGGTCCACCCGTAGATGCGATATGAACAATGATAACAAACCAAAAAATAATCTAAATGTCTAAATAATAATAGTAAGAATACATTGTAATATATTAAAAGTTTCGTACTAAAAGGGAACATAATACTTTTTAAAGATAATAACTGTGTGTACCCCTCGCAAGAGAAATAATATTGTTGGTTGATATTAATATTAATTCATGATTTACATAGAGTATAAGAAAGATTTATAATTTTTTGATATTCTCTTTTGCAAGATTTAACATAAAGGCATATTAATTTTAATATATACGCACACTGACAGGAGCATTTCTGAAAACAATAAATGGTTAATAAAAGTATACATGGGGGGGGGAGGATAAAAAAAAATGTAAAGCAAATAAATATGATATTTGATTAATTTGGATATAATTGAGATATAATTAAGTCCTTAAATTATAATTCATAATAAAAAAAAATTTAAGTTTATAAACTAAGTTAAAACTGTTTTACAGCAAGTACCTAAAAAGTATAGTTACAATACATTGTTAGTTGATTAAATAAATTTAAATATCATACAATATATAATATTAGTTTTTAGGTAAATTAATTAAGCTTATTTTATAACAATAAAATATAATTATAATTCATACAATTATAGAAAATAAACTTAATAATTTAAAAAAAGGAGTGATACATTCCTTATATTTCCTTCTGTTATAAATAATAATACAAAAATCACATTAGTCAGGTCGTTACTCCAATATGCCTCCTTCAATGTGTTTTGATAATGTAGGACAGCACATTCAAGGACACATACTGAAGAAAAAACTTAATAATTTTATTTGATGGCTTGAAGTGGATGTATTCGAGTAGTACCTGTTGAATATTGGGTAATGTAACAATAATTGAGTAGGAAGTGTTTTTGACGCTAAGCGTGGTATTTAAAATTAAAAAACAAAAATTCAAGGAAAAATTAGTCGAATAAAGTAAAATTTAAGCTCTGAAAAATGGTCCACACGTAGTTGTGCTATGAACAATGATTTCAAACCAAAAAATAGTCTAAATGTCTAAATAATAATAGTAAGAATACATTGTAATATATTAAAAGTTTCATACTAAAAGGGAACATAATACTTTTAAAGGAAAATAACTGTGTGGACCTCTCGCAAAAGAAATAAAATTTGTTGTTGATTTAAATAATAATTCATAATTTATATAGAGTATAAGAAATATTTATAGTTTTTTGATATTCTCTTTTGCAAGATTTTAACATAAAGGCATATTAATATTAATTGCGATATTTTTGTATTTGATCTACCTAGAAAAATAATTGTTAATAATTTTAATATATTAACATAAGACTTAATAATAATCAATCAGCAGATTTTTAACATAATAATATTAAGTTATCCATGTGGTTTGGGAAAAAAACTGTTAGTTTTCACAGCAAAAATACAAAATAAACCTAAAAACCTTCTGCAAGAATGTTGATACGGGTTTATGGAATAAATAACTGGGTCGGGGGAAATATAAAAAATCATACCAAATTGAAAGGCTGGTCGTTCCTAGTGTAAGTCTGTCCTGTCGCCGCAGCTGTCTTCCCACACCGTCAACATCGAAAGCCACTGCTGCTTCCAACCAGTACGCACACTGACAGTAGCATTTCTGAAAACAATAAATGGTTAATAAAAGTATACATGGGGGGGGGGGGGATAAAAAGAAAATGTAAGGTAATAAAAGATGATATTTGATTAATTTGCATATAATTGAGATATAATTAAGTCCTTAAATTATAATTCATAATAAGTAAAAATTTAAGTTTATTAACTAAGCTAAAATTGTTTTACAGCAAGTACCTAAAAATTATAGTTACAATACATTGTTAGTTGATTAAATAAATTTAAATATCATATAATATATAATATTAGTTTTTAAGTAAATTAATTAAGCTTATTTTATAACAATAAAATATAATTATAATTCATACAATTATAGAAAATAAACTTAATAATTTAAAAAAAGGAGTGATACATTCCTTATATTTCCTTCTGTTATAAATAATAATACAAAAATCACATTAGTCAGGTCGTTACTCCAATATGCCTCCTTCAATGTGTTTTGATAATGTAGGACAGCACATTCAAGGACACATACTGAAGAAAAAACTTAATAATTTTATTTGATGGCTTGAAGTGGATGTATTCGAGTAGTACCTGTTGAATATTGGGTAATGTAACAATAATTGAGTAGGAAGTGTTTTTGACGCTAAGCGTGGTATTTAAAATTAAAAAATAAAAATTCAAGTAAAAATGAGTCGAATAAAGAAAAATTTAAGCTCTGAAAAATGGTCCACACCTAGTTGTGCTATGACCAATGATTTCAAACCAAAAAAAAGTCTAAATGTCTAAATAATATAGTAAGAATACATTGTATATATTAAAAAGTTCGTACTAAAGGGAACATAATACTTTCAAGGAAATAACTGTGTGACCTCTCGCAAGAGAAATAAATTTATGATTTGTAATATCATAATTTATAAAGAGTATAAGAAATAATTAAAGTTTTTTGATATTCTCTTTTGCAAGATTTTAACATAAAGGCATATTAATATTAATAATGATATTTTTGTATTTCATCTACCAAGAAAAATAATTGTTTACAATTTTAATATATAATAACATAAGACTTAATAATAATCAATCAGCAGATTTTTAACATAATAATATTAAGTTATTCATGTGGTTTGGGAAAAAAACTGTTAGTTTTCGCAGCAAAAATACAAAATAAACCTATAAACCTTATGCAAGAATGTTGATACGGGTCTACGGAATAACTAACTGGGTCGGGGGAAATATATAAAATCATACCAAATGGAGGGACTGGTCGTTCCTAGTGTCAGTCTGTCCTGTCGCCCCAGCTGTCTGCCCACACCGTCACAATCGAAACGCCACTGCTGCTTCCAACCAGTATGCACAATGACAGGAGAATTTCTGAAAACAATAAATGGTTAATAAAAGTATGCATGGGGGGGGGGAGGATAAAAAAAATGTAAAGTAAATAAATATGATATTTGATTAATTTGGATATAATTGAGATATAATTAAGTCCTTAAATTATAATTCATAATAAGTAAAAATTTAAGTTTATAAACTAAGTTAAAACTGTTTTACAGCAAGTACCTAAAAAGTATAGTTACAATACATTGTTAGTTGATTACATAAATTTAAATATCATACAATATATAATAGTATTTTATATCTAATGCTTAATAGTAATTATTATTATTTAAGTTTAAGTTATAGGTACCTATTAGTAATTTTAAGAGTTTAATTTCTAAATGGCTAAAATGTACAGTAGAAACCGTTTATAATGACACCAGTTATAGTGACATATTATGTGTAATGACCTTAGGTCCCTGCAAAACTCCTATATTGTATGTACTAATTTGTATCCGTTTCTATGACGACTATATAATGACTATACCGATGTTAAGTCGTTTATTTTTTGTTATATTGAAAAATATATTATCTATATTGACTTTACTATTTGAAGGTACTGTTACAACCGATAATACAGACAATTTAATTTTTGTTTTGTCGTCAGCTTTATTTTATTTTATTTTATCATCAGTGTACGGGTAATTGTCGTGAGATTAAGTGAGTTTTGTGTTCTTGTGTTAAATATTTTTAAATTGTAAAATGTGCAAACAAAAGCAATCCACAATTGAAGAAAAAGCAAATTTCATTTTTTGTTTAAAAAAAGATGAAAAAAATTCCCACATACCTAATGAATTTGGGATAGGTTACTCTATACGATTTCTAACATATGGAAAGCTTGAGACAAAATCCAACGAGAATTTCAAAATAAAATAACAGATTTTTTTAAAAATAAAAATTTAATTTATTTATTTAAATAATATGTACATAATTAAAAGTTTTTATCTTGACTTATTTTCAATATTAAACATTACATAAATAAATAATAATAATTATATGTATTGAAGTTACAATTTGATTTTAGCTATAAAATATAATTATAAATCATACAATTATAAAAAATATACTATATAATAAAAAGAAGTAATAGATTCCTTATATTTCCTTCTATTATAAATATTTAATACAAAGATCACAATAGTAAGGTCATTATTCCAATTTGAGTCCTTAATGTGTTTTGATAATATAGCACAGCACATAAAAAGACACATACAGAAGAAAAAACTTAATACTTTTTGATGCTAGGCGAGGCATTTAAAATTAAAAAATTAAAATTCAAGTAAAAACTAGTCCAAAAAAGAGAAATTTAAGCTCGAAAAAATGGTCCACCCGTAGATGCGGTATGAACAATGATTACAAACCAAAAAATAATCTAAATGTCTAAATAATAATAGTAAGAATACATTGTAATATATTAAAAGTTTCGTACTAAAGGGGAACATAATACTTTTCAAGAAAAATAACTGTGTGGACCTCTCGCAAGAGAAATAATATTGTTGGTTGATATTAATATTAATTCATGATTTACATAGAGTATAAGAAAGATTTATAATTTTTTGATATTCTCTTTTGCAAGATTTAACATAAAGGCATATTAATTTTAATATATACGCACACTGACAGGAGCATTTCTGAAAACAATAAATGGTTAATAAAAGTATACATGGGGGGGGGGGGGGGGAGGATAAAAAAAAATGTAAAGCAAATAAATATGATATTTGATTAATTTGGATATAATTGAGATATAATTAAGTCCTTAAATTATAATTCATAATAAGTAAAAATTTAAGTTTATAAACTAAGTTAAAACTGTTTTACAGCAAGTACCTAAAAAGTATAGTTACAATACATTGTTAGTTGATTACATAAATTTAAATATCATACAATATATAATATTAGTTTTTAGGTAAATTAATTAAGCTTATTTTATAACAATAAAATATAATTATAATTCATACAATTATAGAAAATAAACTTAATAATTTAAAAAAAGGAGTGATACATTCCTTATATTTCCTTCTGTTATAAATAATAATACAAAAATCACATTAGTCAGGTCGTTACTCCAATATGCCTCCTTCAATGTGTTTTGATAATGTAGGACAGCACATTCAAGGACACATACTGAAGAAAAAACTTAATAATTTTATTTGATGGCTTGAAGTGGATGTATTCAAGTAGTACCTGTTGAATATTGGGTAATGTAACAATAATTGAGTAGGAAGTGTTTTTGACGCTAAGTGTGGTATTTAAAATTAAAAAATAAAAATTCAAGTAAAAATTAGTCGAATAAAGAAAAATTTAAGCTCTGAAAAATGGTCCACACGTAGTTGTGCTATGAACAATGATTTCAAACCAAAGAATAGTCTAAATGTCTAAATAATAATAGTAAGAATACATCGTAATATATTAAAAGTTTCGTACTAAAAGGGAACATAATACTTTTCAAGGAAAATAACTGTGTGGACCTCTCGCAAGAGAAATAAAATTTGTTGTTGATTTAAATAATAATTCATAATTTATATGGAGTATAAGAAATATTTATAGTTTTTTGATATTCTCTTTTGCAAAATTTTAACATAAAGGCATATTAATATTAATTACGATATTTTTGTATTTCATCTACCAAGAAAAATAATTGTTAATAATTTTAATATATTAACATAAGACTTAATAATAATCAATCAGCAGATTTTTAACATAATAATATTAAGTTATCCATGTGGTTTGGGAAAAAAACTGTTAGTTTTCGCAGCAAAAATACAAAATAAACCTAAAAACCTTATGCAAGAATGTTGATACGGGTCTATGGAATAAATAACTGGGTCGGGGGAAATATAAAAAATCATACCAAATGGAGAGAATGGTCGTTTCTAGTCTCAGTCTGTCCTGTCGCCGCAGCTGTCTTCCCACACCGTCAACATCGAAAGCCACTGCTGCTTCCAACCAGTACGCACACTGACAGGAGCATTTCTGAAAACAATAAATGATTAATAAAAGTATGCATGGGGGGGGGGGGGGGGAGGATAAAAAAAATGTAAAGTAAATAAATATGATATTTTATTAATTTGCATATAATTGAGATATAATTAAGTCCTTAAATTATAATTCATAATAAGTAAAAATTTAAGTTTATAAACTAAGCTAAAATTGTTCTACAGCAAGTACCTAAAAAGTATAGTTACAATACATTGTTAGTTGATTACATAAATTTAAATATCATACAATATATAATATTAGTTTTTAGGTAAATTAATTAAGCTTATTTTATAACAATAAAATATAATTATAATTCATACAATTATAGATAATAAACTTAATAATTAAAAAAAAGGAGTGATGCACTCCTTATATTTCCTTCTGTTATAAATATTAATACAAATATCACATTAGTCAGGTCGTTACTTCAATATGAGTCCTTTAATGTAGTTTGATAATATAGCACAGCACTTTAAAGGACACATACTGATGAAAAAACTTGCAATAATTTTATTTGAAGACTTGAAGTGGAGGCATTCGAGTAGTACCTGTTGAATATTGGGTAATGTAGCAATAATTGAGTAGGAAGTGTTTTTGACGCTAAGCGTGGTATTTAAAATTAAAAAACAAAAATTCAAGGAAAAATTAGTCGAATAAAGTAAAATTTAAGCTCTGAAAAATGGTTCACACGTAGTTGTGATATGAACAATGATTTCAAACCATAAAATATTCTAAATGTTTAGACATTTATAAATATTAATAGTAAGAATACATTGTAATATATTAAAAGTTTCGTACTAAAAGGGAACATAATACTTTTCAAGGAAAATAACTGTGTGGACCTCTCGCAAGAGAAATAAAATTTGTTGTTGATTTAAATAATAATTCATAATTTATAAAGAGTATAAGAAATAATTAAAGTTTTTTGATATTCTCTTTTGCAAGATTTTAACATAAAGGCATATTAATATTAATAATGATATTTTTGTATTTCATCTACCAAGAAAAATAATTGTTTACAATTTTAATATATAATAACATAAGACTTAATAATAATCAATCAGCAGATTTTTAACATAATAATATTAAATTATTCATGTGGTTTGGGAAAAAAACTGTTAGTTTTCGCAGCAAAAATACAAAATAAACCTAAAAACCTTCTGCAAGAATGTTGATACGGGTCTATGGAATAAATAACTGGGTCGGCGGAAATATAAAAAATCATACCAAATGGAGAGAATGGTCATTCCTAGTGTCAGTCTGTCCTGTCGCCGCAGCTGTCTTCCCACACCGTCAACATCGAAAGCCACTGCTGCTTCCAACCAGTGCGCACACTGACAGGAGCATTTCTGAAAACAATAAATGGTTAATAAAAGTATGCATGGGGGGGGGGGGGGTGGGGGAGGATAAAAAAAAATGTAAAGTAAATAAATATGATATTTGATTAATTTGCATATAATTGAGATATAATTAAGTCCTTAAATTATAATTCATAATAAGTAAAAATTTAAGTTTATAAACTAAGTTAAAACTGTTTTACAGCAAGTACCTAAAAAGTATAGTTACAATACATTGTTAGTTGATTACATAAATTTAAATATCATACAATATATAATAGTATTTTTTAGGTAAATTAATTAAGCTTATTTTATAACAATAAAATATAATTATAATTCATACAATTATAGATAATAAACTTAATAATTAAAAAAAAGGAGTGATGCACTCCTTATATTTCCTTCTGTTATAAATATTAATACAAATATCACATTAGTCAGGTCGTTACTTCAATATGAGTCCTTTAATGTGGTTTGATAATATAGCACAGCACTTTAAAGGACACATACTGATGAAAAAACTTGCAATAATTTTATTTGATGACTTGAAGTGGATGCATTCGAGTAGTACCTGTTGAATATTGGGTAATGTAACAATAATTGAGTAGGAAGTGTTTTTGACGCTAAGCGTGGTATTTAAAATTAAAAAACAAAAATTCAAGGAAAAATTAGTCCAATAAAGAAAAATTTAAGCTCTGAAAAATGGTCCACACGTAGTTGTGCTATGAACAATGATTTCAAACCAAAAAATAGTCTAAATGTCTAAATAATAATAGTAAGAATACATTGTAATATATTAAAAGTTTCGTACTAAAAGGGAACATAATACTTTTCAAGGAAAATAACTGTGTGGACCTCTCACAAGAGAAATAAAATTTGTTGTTGATTTAAATAATAATTCATAATTTATATAGAGTATAAGAAATATTTAAAGTTTTTTGATATTCTCTTTTGCAAGATTTTAACATAAAGGCATATTAATATTAATAAAGATATTTTTGTATTTCATCTACCAAGAAAAATAATTGTTTACAATTTTAATATATAATAACATAAGACTTAATAATAATCAATCAGCAGATTTTTTACATAATAATATTAAGTTATCCATGTGGTTTGGGAAAAAAACTGTTAGTTTTCGCAGCAAAAATACAAAATAAACCTAAAAACCTTATGCAAGAATGTTGATACG
>NC_042493.1:18695990-18703922 GCF_005508785.2 Acyrthosiphon pisum
TTTGTGTATTATATCGGTACGACGGTACCTTCCTATTTAAATGAGGTTAACCATGTTTTACTGTCAGCAAAGCAATCAGAACGCAAACTACACGACGACCGCAGTCGAAAATTTGGATTTTAAAAATTAGTGATGGTGAAAAACATCAGTCATGCGAATACTAGAATGACCAGAATTTCCGAAAAAATATGAACACAACTTACGTAAACACCTTCCGCCCTCGGACAGTCTCGGCCGTTGCTCATCGCCGTCTAAATATTGCTCGATGTACCCCATGATTTAAGAACATGACTATAATACTACCATAAAATTATTTAAGTTTAATTACTAATGAATCATTATTAAAGGTTTACAGGTTACACAATGCATCATTATCTTTAAATGACAAAATAAAGCACACGGCTGACGTCAGACGCTGGTGTTTATCCTAGATTACAGCCACGATTTAATTACAGTTTTTCACAAGTCACAACTCTGAACCGTTGCACTCAAACAGTTCACTGATGACCAGTGCCGGCCGATGCATGAAACATAACCTCGTTATCATTTTCACCGTATGGCAGTTGATAATGAAGAATGATGAGGCGAAATCGTATCACCACGTTTCTCCCACCTTTCGTTACCGTCCGTGTACCGGACCTCTGTTAATTGATATTCGTGGAATATTTTATTTATACAACTTCTGTGATAATTTATATTTATGTTCCTTTTCCATCTCGATGTCGCGTCTCCCATGGACCGTCCATGATGGACGACGCGGCCGACCTACCGGCCAGCGTTCTCTTTGATCACCGCCCTCGACAGAGTCGCACGTTCTGTACGACTAGCGATCGCGCCCTACGTCATTCGTTCACCGACCTACGACACGACGAGCCGAATACCGACCACACGACCCATAGGGTCCTCGCGTACCTCCACTCGCCCCGTCAACCGTATCCATGTCCGACGACGTCCTCGCCTTTCCGACGTTACCGAACATAATATACTAACATATTATATTAACCAATACAATACATATAAACATGTACCTGTAGTGTTTATATATTGCTATCCTACGGTGGATTGCAGACCCAGTGTCTAGTGGCTATGAGTGAAGAGAAAAAATAATATTTTCCAAAAGCCCAATTACACAACATTCGAAATAGTTTAAAACAAATATAATATGTATTTATTGTATGATATTATATAACAATGACACTTGAGTGAAAATAAAAAAATGTTGTTAAATAACATATATAGCTGTACATAATTTATAATATACAGCCATATAATGTAATATTAACCAATAAATATTAACATTTTCCTATATAGTGTATATTATATTATATCATTTATATGAAAAATAACGTGAAAAAAAATTGAAAAAAAAATCAGATTTCGGGCGGCCGTGTTAAGCCAAATGGCACAGACGGTCGCCGCCCGAATAACATTCCGACGGATTCGAACTCGGACCTACTCCTAACCTACCGAGACACAGTTTTTATCCATTAATGGTCAAAACTTTAACACTTAAGCTATGTGTCTACTGAGCGACGTAAACGGATAAATTCGATATACATCGATGCAACCGTATATACACTGTAATCGTAATCGTACACACTGTTTAAACTTTAATTGGAGTTTATTCAATGATCTGACCGTTATTATTATTATTATTACATTATTATAATGTATGTTATTCTTTAATAGTAGTAACCCGCATAAAACAATATTTCACTCACCACTCACCACGCAACCATCTTGTAATATTAGACGTCGGTCACAGCAGTCATGTGGTGCCTTCTTGGAAGAAGTCTGGATTTACGTTTATTGTTTGCGTCCGTTTATAATAATAATAATATTATAATATTATGCATTTTTATTGGCACACATTTCCGCGTAAAAAAAAATATATCAGTCACTTATCATACGGGATGTCTTATTATGGAAGTGTCCTTATAATATTATTATTATAAACTACGCGATAAAGGTAATCGATACGAATTGTATCGCTAAATAATAATGTAGGTATTGTATAATGACAACGGCCAAGTACATAAAATTTAGAAAAATAAATACAAATCATTGACATACTTATGTAAAAAAAAATTAATGATAATATAATCAAGATTTTTAATATTTTTCATCTGTCTTTGAAACAATAAATTAGGAGCCTATATGGTGTGTAGAAAATATAAATATAAAAATTCAGTCAACATTTCATGTATCTACGGACATTTATTTTAGAATTACACTTACAACAAAAACCAAAATCGATTTTGTTGTTGGGTAAAAAAGCTTAAAAATTTATTACGAGCCTCCTGATACATTGGTACAAATGTACAATAGCAGTTGGAAAATGTTAAAAATACAAAGTCACCATTTTTTTATAAGCATTTAAAGTTCAAATTTACAATTTTATCATTAGAGTAGCAAAATAATTTATTGCACTTTAACATTCTTTTTTACAAAGTATACCAAATTTTATCTAAAATTATGAAAAAAAACTAAAAATATTAGAGCATTGAAAATGCTTAATAAACAGCTTAAAATCTGGCGTTGAAAACTATTTAAAGAAATGCATATTGAAAAACAAAATAACAACGTAAAAAATGTGGGTAAGTGGATGTCACTCTGCTGTACAGTAGTTTTCAAGTGGGTCACTGTGTAATGGATGGTATTCAATTTGAATTAAATGATATACGAAAAACGATTCTGAGCGGTAACAGTTTAACAGTGTGGTCGTGTGGATATTTTATATTATATTTATATTTTTAATACTTATTATCATGGTTAATAATATTTAATAGTAAATAATATTCGCTTGAAAAATGTCTCTTAGAAGTATCTGCATTTTTTGTGTATGTTATTTTTTTATTAACTACCATAAGTAAGCCAAATAAAAATGCCGAATGTAAATCATAACAACTATCAATCTCATAAAATTTAGTAAAAATTTCCTTTTGGTTTAATTCTGGGACAAAATTGTGATATTTTTAATACATTTACATACTGTCTTACAAGGTATAATTTTTCCTGTTATACTAAAATAGAATTCACTATGTAGCTTTTTTGTTTTCCTTACATTTTTCTTCCAAAGCTTTTCATTTAATGTTCTCTTCCTTGTAACAAGTGGGTAATTTTTTTCTAAATTTTTATCAACTAATGGAGTTTCATACACAATTTTCAATATATTTTGACTTTTTTTAAGCGGTTTACGGATATTTTCAGTTTCCAATTTTTTTAGTTTTCACTTGAAAATTTAATACAAGGCTCTTTATATATTGTTCCAATGGTAGTTGAAAAATATTAAAAACAATCAAAATTTTTTTTATAAACATTTATTATTATTTCTTATTTTTCTGTAATTCAAAATGAATTACTGTAGATACATGAAATTTACACCATGTATTTATTTTATCAATTTCTATATTTGTTAAAATTTCAACATTTTTTTTTTATTATTGAATTAAAATTTAACACTATCAATTACAGTGACCATTTTGTAACCTAGAGTACAGTAGAGCAATATCCACTTGCCCACCTTTTTTTGATTTGGAATACTTTAATTTTTTTCTTGTACTTAATTTACTTTTCTCCATTTCTCATCATTATTCTGCTTTTTGTTCGCTGATTTTTAAAACTAATATATTATTTATCATGTTGCATATATAAATGTTTATTAGTGGTAGAACAATTGTTAATTGCACTTATTAATAAGTAAAAGAGAAACTGTCCACTTTTGAATTAGAATATAATGATGAGAGCATTTTAATAAATTCCTTATGATGCAAGGCAATATTTAGTGTATAATGCATACTGAATATTTTATTGAATTTAGGGAATCGATCTTTCTTTAAAAAAATAAACAATATTCCTAATTTTAAATTCATGCAAATCAATATTATCATTAATTTCTAAATGATTATTTAGATTGTATATTTAATTAATTATTTTGGAAATAATTTACTAAGGAAGTATAAAATGGTTATAAAGAGGGGAAATTTAAAAATAAATTCTGACATTTGAGTCTTAACTCTTAGATAATAATATGCAATTTAAAAAGTGTCTGGGCTGAAAAATAGTTAATTTTAAACATTTTACAAATTCTCACGCTCTGTAGAATAGTCGGATTTCGTTAATTTTTTTTTATTTAAAAGTAGAGAACATTTTGTAGCTCGGATCAAAGGCTGATATTGAAAATTATAATTTATAATTATAGAAGCTGGAATATGCATTTGAATAATGCACAATATTCGTTCTTTTTTAGACGTATTTTTCTACTACTATTTAAAGTAAAATAAAAATTCGAGCTGTAATTTGACATGCAAATTCTCATCTTTCGGATAAAAAAAAAATGACCAAAATCCGACATATCAACGAGTCGTGAGAGTTTTTCCTGTAAATGCATTTTTGTTCATCAAAATAGTGCTTCGATAATAGTCATCAAAGTCAATCACTAACTTGTGCAAGCGTGTGCGTAAATTTCTTTGTCTGCGCGTCTCACACTAATATCGATTTACATACTCACACACATCCACGTTCTCGCATGTGAATTGAATTGCCTACATTTTACTCCTTAATAAATGACCGGCACCGGCACCCTTAAGTCAATAACCTAGAATGATTTTTATTTTTTATATGTGTATAATTTTAAAGTTAAAATAATTTAATTTAATTAGATCAATTTTCAGCACCAAGTAAATAGTAAAATATAATCATAAGTTTATCCAGATAAGATGAATATAATTCATTCACATTCTGTATGAATTAGACATTAGTATGAAATTAAGTATACTGAAATATAATCAATAATTTTTAGAAACATAGTATATAAGATCATTGTCTAAATCAGGGGGTCTTCACTCTCCAACCTTTTTTACAGCGGGCCAAATTTGAGATACGCTTTGGAAACGCGGACTAACATTTTTATGTATGACAATTATAAACCATTACGATTAAGAGGACGTTGCACTCGCATGTGTCTCTAATATACAACATAGCAAAAACAATTTTGTGCTGGAAAGAACCGAGAACGCTACAGTCATAACTAAGAAACGACATTTTCACCACATAAAAAGTAGTACTTTGGCAGTGCAATATCGTTTTAATTTTTTCACAATCGGAACTTCAAAAAAAGTTATTTAAATTTGAAAAACACAAATAATAATGAATTTTTAAGCAATAAGAACTTTTTTCGCATAAGTGATATTAAAAAAATAAAAATTATATTGCACAACAAAGTTCTCCTTTATATATGGTGAAAATTTCGTTTCTTAGTTATGAAGCCTTCTCGATTCTTTCCCGTAACAAAACGCACGTAGTAATACGGAGACGACATATTATGCGGGAGCGACGTCCTCTTAACATTAAAAGAAAAAAATAATAAATACATTTTAATTAGATATAATATTTTCAGAACATTTATTAGTTTGACGGGCCGGTGCAAAAACTTTGGTGGGTCGGATTCGGCACGAGGGCCGTAGCCCGTAGGTTTGAGACCTCTGATCTAAATCATAATATATATAGCAATAATATAGTTATATTATTATTACGACTTAGCATGCTAAAGCACTAGTAAAATACATATAATAATGTGTAATTTGAACATATTATCTAAATGACTAAAGAATAAAAAAAGATGCTGTTTGTTAGTAACCGCATCACAAATTAGTTAATTTTTTCTAAAAATTTTAGTAATAGTCTGAATGAGGGTTTTAGCGAAAGAAAAATTTGAAAATTTGGGAAAAACTAAATGTCCTATTTTCCATGGGATTTATCTACGTTTACATTGGTTACATAGAATATAATAATTATTATTATGATTGTATATAATAATTTTAACAATAATTGGTCACTATATATTTTACCCGCGTTGGTTTATTCGAAATGAATAGACCCAAAAATTACTGAATCATTTTCAATAAAAGTCATATCAACAGATATTTTGAGACTCAGGAGGGTGTTTATAGCTTATTTTAAAGACCACATAGGTAGTTAAAGGATAGCTCACACGTGCATTTTTTTCAACTCACAAAAATAGAATATTTTAATTATTTATTTATAGGAATTAGGGATACCATACTATTATAATTAGTAAAAATTTGTAATTTGGCATAAAGCAAATATATTTATAAAAAAATAAATCTTTGGCACGGGCAAAACTGGACGGGACAACTATATAACATAAAAACAACTATACAGTATCTGGTTTAAATATGACTGATTTCTATGTTAAATTACTAATTAGGTTCAACATTATAATTATTGCAACATATTATTTATATTTTTAAAAAGGAATATGTTTCGTAGTGTGTGTATTATATACAATAGTACTATCAGAATTTTACAGTTAAACTTCCATAATTTATAGCCAGATACAAGTTCTAAAAACCATTTAATCAAATCATGCATCAATGAAATAATTTGTGTAAAACATTTTAAATAATTTGGCCATTTTTAAGCCATAAAATAACATAATTTGTTGATTAAATTATCAAAATTATAAATTGTAAATAATAATATATACCTAATTAATTAATATTATAAATATAATACATTCAATATTTAATATGAAGCAAATAATACATATAACAAATGGTTTTAATATTTTTATTAAAATTACAAAATTGTATTATACATATATTTTTTATTGTAATTATAATAAAAATTAATATTAAGAACTGTTGTTCATAGGTTTCAAATGTATTGCAGACTTTCCTAATTTCCGACCATCTGAAAAATATAGTTTATGTTATTTATTATATAATGTTAATAAAATAGTGAATGATGGAACATACAGCTCTTTAAAATAATTGAATAACATCCTTGAGTGACTGATTTGGTTGATTGTTTTCTTGAAAGACCTAGTAAAATACCTCTGAATTTATAGTCAAGAAATATTTATTAAAACTAATGAATAACATTAAACATGTCTATTACACTGAAATACTTTTAGTTTAACTTACAGAATATAGATAGAGATACCAACAAATTGAGTGTCGAGAGCATTTAAAAAATAAAATATTGACTTATTATAATTTATAATATAAGTCAATGTTTTATTTTAATTCCAGTGCTCAAAATGGAAAATGTTACGAACTGCAAAGGTGCAACAATTATAAAATTAATATGCTTTATGTGTTTATAAATAATTCATATTAATTTTAAACTAAAACTAATTTAATTTATGTTTACAATCAAATATAAACACATATTCTAAGCAAAATTTTTTTTTTATTATCTTAACAACAATTAAGAGTTCATAATCATTTCCTTAAAGCTTAATGTTATTATTTTTTTTTTTTTTTTGATGGGGGGGGGGTGTTGTGACTACTCGCAGTTCCTGTGCGTTCTGGTCCATTTTGAGCACTGTTTTATACTTGATAATTGGTTTTTAATTATCCTTTAAAGGTTACAACATTTTTAATTATCCTTTAAAGGTTACAACATTTTTAATTTATTGTTCAATTTAAACTTCTATCGAAGGATACAAATTCATTACGTCATGAGGATTGCGTATGTCTAGTTTATTAGCTGCCCCACTTGTAATTATTAAGTTCTGAAACAAGAGAAAAGTTTAGTTACATGAATTAAAATTAAAATTTTCTATTTTACTTTCGATTTTCCTTTAATATAAAGTAGATGAGCTAAAGTAAAAGTATCTTGACGTGTACTAGAACCAAATAACATTGGACAATAGGATATTTCAAAATAAATGTTTTTTTCAACTGCGATTGTGTAGTCTTTTGGAGTTATAGATGTTTTCATGTTACAAGTTATAATATCTACTGATGGTGAAGTGACTATGTCCTAAAAAATGAAAACAAATAATAACTAAAAATATATTAAAGCAAAATTATATTAAAATGTGACAAGTAGTAAGTATTGTAATACTAATAAAAGTATGAATAATTAATTATTGAACAACACATAATATGGCAATGAATTAGT
>NC_042493.1:18704314-18717190 GCF_005508785.2 Acyrthosiphon pisum
CATTTATAATATTAGGCACTAATAAATAGTTCATAACTCAAAATTCATAAATTAAAAATATAAATAAAACTGTTAATAATATTATCAAATGATCTTTTATATTTATGAAATTACTAAATTTATAATTATCTATTTTTTGAAAAAATGTAGCCCCCTCTCATTTCAGATGCATAGATCCGAGCCTGAATATTATTAAATACAGTTGCTTTTATATTTAGATAACAACTAAGTGCTTATCAATAAATATAAACTTCAAATAGTTCCTTAGGAACTGGTCCTAAAGGCATTATACTTATAACTTTATTACCTATTATATAAGTAATATAGTTATTTAATAATTATGACTTAATATTCATACCTGAAAAACTTTATCATTTAATGGTTCTACTGCTAGAATATTATACAATTTGAAATTTGGAGAACTCATCTAAATACAAAAATAATACAATTAGTTAATATAGTAATACTTTGGTAATTAATTTGTTGAAGTATATTCATTATTTTATTTTGTTACTTACAATTTTTTGAAGTTGTCCAATATTTGTTATTTGAATCGTTAATCGATTCAGAATGGTCAATTTTGAGTTATTATCCTAAATGAAAATGTAATACAATTAATTTTAATTTAAAATATATATATATATATATATATATTGTATTATTATATAAGATTAGCTGAACCCTTTGTAACATAAATAATTAAACAGAGGTTTTCAATTTTTCAATTTAAAAAATTGTAACGAAAAATGAAACGACAAGAAAATTGAAACCTTTGATGCTAATGTTCTCGGAAACTACTCGACCGATTGTCTTAATTTTTATTTTTTTTATGAAAGATTATATCTCGGAGAAGGTTCATTTCGCAATAGCATTTGTCTAAGTTAATTAACATTTGAGTTATATGTTAATTAAAATAAACGTGTAAATTGTATACCTAAATATATAAAATGAAACGACACAATTGTATATCAATATCACCATAGTGACAAATAAAAAATAATAATATTATAAGGACTACGCTAACCATTCAGAATGGTTTTTTGTATACAATGGTTTATCATTGTATTAAAATATAACATATCCATTACAGCTACTGTACATCAGAGCAGTACCAACATGTCCAACTTTTAAAGTAAAACTTCTTTCTTGAGGTGTGGGTGGAAAAAAAATCTTAACAAAAAATGAAACGACACGTTTCTAGACATAAAAGTTTGTTGATTTACAAATTACAATGTTATTATAGTTCTTATTCAATCATTCTTATTATTGTGACATCCTGATTCACACCATTGACTACTCAATATAAATGTAATTATAATAGTGCAGTAAACAAATAAAGTTTAATAAATAATGACAATTAAGATTTATGATAAAGATTATCAGCATAGATTATTTATGACAAAATGACAAGCAATAGCATCGGGCGTCTTAGTAGAAATTATACCATCTACATAAAATAAATTATAATACTTACATTAATTAGCTTGGGTGTAGGTACCCAGTCTTTTTCTTCATCATTTTCATCATTACATTCTGCAAATTTTCTTTTTTTTTTGTTTGAACTTCCATTGCCTAGTAATAAACAATTCACTGTAGTGTTTACAGCGATCAAAGCATATCCATCTGTGAATAAATATTCCATAAATTTAAAAACAATCATATATTGCAACCAATAATAATATATTTATTATTAGTCGATTATTTATAAAATATTAAATTATGATTAACCTACAATTACTTATGTTTGAATCTAACAAATTTACATAGGCAATAATGGGTGTTATAACTATGATAGTGTGATATTGTTATGTTATAAAGTTAGGGGGTATTGTTATTGATTGGCGGTGTATATATTATTCAAGATTTTATTAATCATAGGCGCAATTTAAATTTTTGACTTTGAGCGGCTTTACATATTTAAATGAGAAACAGACTCATGGGTGGCTCTGCCCTATGTTAAATGAGTTAAATAAATCTACAAAATTAAAATAGGTACAAAGTTAATAATAAATAAATTTATACAAATATGTTGTGTAACAATTTTATTGTAACTTGGAGTTAACAAAGTTACATTCTGTTTGACCACCTAATTAAAATGTGAATATTGAAAAATTCTTTCTCATTGCACATAGATCATTAAAAGAACCACTATTCCAAATTTCAATTTCATAAGTCTGAAAAATTGTTGCGATGAATGAGTGAGTAAGTAATATTTGGCTTACCTATATATAATATAATATAGATTAGATAACTATTATATTTCTTATAAACTTTGATAACTATATATTTGAAAATAAATAAGATGAAAAACTAAATAGTTTCATTAATGTTTTAATAATTTAAAAAACCCCTTAGGTACGTAATTATACTGCATTAACATTTTCTTAACAGATCAACTTAACATGTTGAATGCGTACTGACGCCATTTGGCGTCTAATATACATTTAAAATTCCCTACGCGTGGCTGAATGTTATTTTATTATTATTTAGCGTGTATTGAACGCATGTTTTTAAATATGTATACATAGGTACGTCGTTACGAGCTGTTTTGTTATTTTTTTTTTAAATTTCTTTTGTTTTAACTTTTATCATACACACTGGGTGAAAACTGCATAAAAACATACGCAGCCAACATGTTTATATAATTTTAACCACAAAACTAGGAATCAATACACCCAACTAGCGTGTGAAAGGAAAGGAGACAATAACTGTTAGGCACTGGGTCATTCTAAAGAGGCCATTCTGTCTCCGGATCAAAATTAACCCATGCTCCCGAGGGCAAAATAATCAAGGGGCCCTATTTTATTTTAATATATTTATGTATATTATGATTATTTAACCGCTGACATCTTATTGGAGGTCAAAAACACATTTTTAAAAAATAAGTAGTGCCAAAAACACCGACAGATACGTTTACAATATTATATATATTTATCATGGCTTCTGTTCGGGTTGAATAAAAAAACAATTGTTTTACTCACGTTTGATGTATGCATCGATAATGTCGTCGTTCACCCTCTCGACGCGCAAGTCACAGTATCCGTAAGGTGTTTTCATTTTTTAACTTAAATTAACTTACTACTAAACGAGTGATGACAATTTTTAATGGCAGTTAGTTTCGAAAACGACCAAGTTCGCGATTATTACGTTATTGCGTTATCAGTTTATCACTTATCTGTTATTGTCGTACACAAACCATGATATCAATGCAAACGATAGACGTCATAGCCACATAGGACAAAGCAGGGAGTACGGGACAAAGCCTTACGGTAGCGGTTCCAGGCGTTCCAGCGTCCGCACAGATTAGTCGCCAAAACATTAATTATTAATAGAGAGACCGTACGATACATTTACATAATAATATACAGGTATTATTTTATAATTATTTTATTCATACAATAATTTGAAGCGTCTGTACTTTGTACCATTATTATTAAACTAATGGATATGACTTTGTATACAAATCTGTTAGCGAACACAACTGATATCATTGTTAACCTCAACGTCATTACATCTCACTCTTGTTAGTGTTAGTTGTTAGTTTCTTTGTAGCGCGGAAGATTCTGTACGACTGAATACTGAGAGTCACAGTTTCTCCCCATTATATTTGACGAAAAGCATATGTAAGATAGCAATGTCGTATCCATGTGTTTAATATCGATGTATTGACAATTAATACTTAAATACGATAATTATTTAACTTTTTAATGGTGTTATAGGTAGGCACCATAATATTCGTATACCTACAAATTGTTTTCCAACATTGTTGTACCGCTGGATGAACAACTCGAAACGTCATAAGGTAAGGTTTATTGATGATCTATTATCCATAATGTACAGATTAAATTTACTATTATCTTTAGTAATTCTTCAGACAACCGTGTTCACTACCATTTTGTGACTTCACATCATAATTTGTATTTTCACCAGGTCATTGGAACTAATGTTGATAGTTGACCGCGTGCAAAATATTCTATAATATAATAATTTAATTCATTGACAATAGTCTACAACAATCAACTGAAAAACAATGGTAAGGAAGTTGTTAATTTTCCGTCACAGTACATGCTCTGAACCGTGGTTGAACTAATTTAAATATATTTCAGTTTTCCCTGAGCTTATTCAATGATATACTTCGACCATTCAACACGATGTACAGATGCTGGTCAGTGTCAATGCTTCCTGGAAGCGAACGTGAAGATGTTGAACGTGGAGGAAAAAGTAAGTCACTATGATATTTTTGTATATTATATTATTATTTTTCTTAACACAATAATTTCAGTTATAATGCCCCCGTCTGCGCTGGATGTATTGACCCGGTTAAATATCAACTACCCAATGTTGTTCAAGCTAACTAACAGAAAATCCAACAGACAAACACACTGTGGTGTATTGGAGTTCATCGCAGAGGACGAAAAAATATATATTCCTTATTGGGTATTTGTTAAAAATATATAAATCTATATTTATTCTTTAAAAGTACTCGAAAAAAAGTATTTGGGTAAGACACTGAATTGTAAATATGGAACGAGCTAAAGACCAAAAAAATTGTTTCACTAACAGACAGCCCTATATTGATTCCCTTTTCATTATTCTGTATTATACAAAATAATACATATTTTCATTACTACTAAGAATTTAATTTAGTTTTTTTTTATATGATTCCAATAAAAATAAAATATCTAATGGGATTAACACGGCAGCCTCTAATGAGGATACTTTTCAATGTACATTTTATATACAATATGTGTTTCATATTATATACTGTTCAGTGGTGTATAAATATTCAAATACTTTTTTAGCAAGTACTCAAATACATATTTTGAATACTTTTAAAAAAAGTACTTGGTTTATGTATATTAAATACTTGCTTAAAGTATCCGTATATAAAATCAAATACTAATTTTCAAATATTAATTTTTTTAGTTTATACATTTTTCATTTTAATTAAGTAAAATAAAAATAAAATATTTATTGAAAATTTACAATATTATATTTTTTTTACTGTAAATTATACTTAGCTGAAAATTTAAATACAACTACAAAAAAAAACAGATGGACAAAATTTTATAAACAAAATGATGCAAAGTAAAATCAATGTAAATCATGACAATCAGTCATGTTGATTTACAAGGTAAAAAAAATATTTATAAAAAATTTGAAAGTATACAAATACTTTTTTTTACTGAGTATTGACATATGTATTCAAAATAAGTATTTTTATTAAGACTATATTAATTATATCTCACGTAATGTTATACATAAATCTAGTTGAGATTCCACACTGTTATTTTTTATATCTACACACAATGATGAAATTATAAATGTACAATTATTTCAGTGTGTAAATTAAAATCAATTTTACTGAAATTCGATAAAGACTTATTATATATTATATGAGCATAGGATTTGTTTTTAATTGAGATAACCTGTTTTGAGTAAAATAAGTCGCTTAGGCGACTTTTTTAATTTAAGAGCATGTCAGCACACTGTTTGTTTTTACTCTCTTTGACCTTGCGCAACATAGAGAAAACACAATCACCTATAATGTATAAGTGTGTTTTATCTATGTGGCACATGAGTCTGAGAAAGAAAACAAATATTTTGCCGACATCCTCTTAAAAAAAAGGTAGTAATCAGTATGGAAACCAAACTAGATTTGCTTCTATAACTATTGTAACCCTCATGTGTGTTGTCAACTGTATTTTATTTAGATGATGAAAAACCTATTGCTTGATGAAGGAGATGTGGTGCAAGTTGAAAGTGTTTCATTAGAAGTAGCCACCTTTTCAAAGTTCCAACCTCAAAATTCTGAATTCCTAGATATAACTAACCCAAAGGCTGTTTTAGAAAATTGCTTGCGCAATTTTGCTTGTCTGACTACTGGTGATGTAATAGCAATAAAGTACAACCAAAAAGTTTATGAAATGTGTGTGTTAGAAACAAAACCGGGTAACGCTGTTAGTATCATTGAATGTGATATGAATGTTGAGTTTGCCGCACCAGTTGGTTATCAGGAACCTACACATGAAAAGAAACCTGCTGCGGAAGATATGATGGTTGATCCTGCTGATTTAATGCCAGAACCAACAGGTTTCATAGCGTTCAAAGGGTCGGGCAATCGATTAGACGGAAAAAAAAAGAAAGACAACTCTGACGATCAATCAAATAAAGTTAAACCAGTATACCAGAGAGGTATTCCAGATTATGATTATAACATAGGAACTATACAGTTCATAAGGAACATCCGCCCTGTGAATAATGACAAAGAGGTAATTACTAAATTTAAATATATAAATAACTATAATTCTATTAAATTAAATCTTATAATTTGTTTCACACTATACTTCATTGCTCTTGGGATTTTAATAAAGTAGTGCACATCCAAAACAAATATAACTAATATTATTATATATTATAGATTGTATTAAATAATTGTGTACGGATTTTAGTAATTTACCTTTTATTTTGCTTATATTTGTATACATATGTACATATTAAATTCACAAGTAATTAATATATTATCACTAAGTACAAACTACAGAATACAAAAATAATATAATATTAATTATGTTTGAAACAGAAACATAATTGTTGTTTTGAATTTATGATAATGATTGATTACCATTATCAGCTAATAATCGTAATATAATAAGAAAATGATAGTAAAAATAAATTATAATTGCAATGTGCGACAGTGACGTCCAATCTAATTTGTTTGTTCTTCACCAATAAGAGGTTATGTCCAATCCATGTCTTTATTATCTATAATTAAATTGGTTATACGGTTTCATGTTTTGACTTTTTTAAATTTTTACACTGTATAAATGTGCACACCGGTTGTGTGCACTACTGCACTATTATACATACAGATACCATTTCGGTGCTGACAACCGGCTGTTTGGCCTTCAAAATAACTCAATCTAAATATTATATTATTTTCATATTCTGAATTTATATATTTCTATTTTGAAACATCATCTTATACAAAAATATGATATTTTTTATTCTTGGACATCACAGCTGAAAAAATAAATAAGTATTCAAAATCGCCTCTGGCATAACCTAGTAAACTTGTTAATCAATAATAATCTGTTTTCAAAAATAAAATCCATCAAACCAAATTCCTCTAGTTTTGTCTAGCTTATTGGTCTAAAAGTCACTTTTTTTTCATCGACTGGAGCCCCCTTAATTGTACCATCGTGTTCGTTTATTTATTATTTTATATATTTCCATTTTCCATATCATCTGACAATTTACCTACATTGAGTAACTTACAAAAGTTGATTTGGAATTACATACTTTACTGTTTTTGGTAAGCTTATTATTTTTAATTCTAATTTACTGTTGCAATAGTTGAAAACGTATGTTATATTGTTATAATAACAAATTCTAATAATATTGAAAATTGTTCAATAACTTATTAGTTTTTTTTCCATGTTTAGAAATTATTTAATCAATGCATCGTTATATTCAAATATTATTAATCTATTATAAAAATATATAGTAATTTAATCACAGATAATAATATATACATATGTATGATGAATTAGTGCAAAATGGTTAGGTGAGGTATTGGTAAAGGTAATACTGTAATAGGTAAAAATACTTTAATTACTGAAAAAGGGCGCCCACAGAAATGTAAATGGGAGTGTAGGACCAATGCAAAAAGTTTAGTAATACAGTACATACTATTTTTTTTTTTACAAGTAATATTATGACAATTATTATTAAATAAAATAGGCAGGGGGGTATGCCCTCCTCCAGAAATCTCCTGCTGGCGCCCTTGGTTTTGAAATTTGAGAGGTTACAGAACTGTAATAATTGATTTTCTGTAGAATGCATCAATTTTTTTTGTGGGCCCCGCAAATTGTAGGGACGGCCCTGGTGTCCGAAAATACTGATCAGAAATCAGTCGCCTTGATTACCACACATTTGTGGAATTGAGTTGTTAAATTGATGGGTATTTCTTATCGATAAAAGAAATCAATTTAGCATTTTATTATATTATAGTAAAATTGTTTAATGCAAGTTATATAAGTGACTTAATATTTTGAATTTCAGGATGGAAATCAAGAAGGATTTAAGCCATTTGCAGGATCTGGATCAGTACTAAAGACAAAAAAAAAAAAATAATAACTTAATAACTGTTTTTCGAAGCATGTACAAATTTGTTAATATAACATAAATTAAATTTTAAAATGTGTATACATTTTTAAGAAAATTCTACTTTTAATTGTAAAATGGTTTTAACGCGGCTTCAATTTTTTAATTAAAAAATAAGTATTTATACAGTTATTATAAATTCAAGTATTGACATATGCTTATTGTAAATATAATTCTCACAATACAATTAGAAATGTTAAAGAAGTCGTAAAATTTTACAATACAGTGAAAATTGTCTAATGCGGAATAGCATGGGACCAACAAAAATTTCACTTTAAGCAGTTTTTCGTTTTATTGAATAAAACAGAATAATTCCTGATTATAAATTCGTATAAATTTCTCATATTTCAAAAGTAGTTTATAACATTTATAATTTTTACTAATTATAAACTTAATTTTTTACTTTACTTTTTATAACTTATTCTAGATTATTTATAGACCTATTTTATTACAAAATTATTAATAATTTTTACATATTACATAAATATGAAGGTTGGGAACTAAATTTAAACATTTAGCTTTTCTAAAAATCATGTAGAGTTTTTTGTTTTATCACTATATGACTCATCATATACCTACATACTCATATCAACGTAACTTGAGGCGTGTCATATTTCCAGCTTATGCAAGGTTTTTACTTGCATGGGACCTACAAAATTATTCCGTTTCCACTTTTATTGAGATTCAACATCTGTAGAAAACTATAGGAACATGCCGGGATCATAGAAAAATGTATTGGATAGTTTTCAGTTTTATTCAGGGTCTGCATGAGACAGTTTTCACTGTAGTATTATTTTCTATATTTCTAATGATTTATTGTTTTTTTTTCACTTATGTATGTTATCAGCGATTTATACATTATAGGCGATAAAATAACTAGATTGAGACAATTATTTCATTAAAAATTACATTCTGTACCGAAGCAATAAATAATAAACCACTTATTTCTAATAACCAGTCTTCCATCTACTCAAATTGCAGAAGAACAACTAAATAAATAATTAATATTCAATCTCACATTTTACATGATCTATAAAATCTGAGAATAAAAACATCAGATGAGTCAAGCAAATTAAATTTAACCCAACAAATATTATTGTTTATTTCTTCAAAAATATAATGGGCCCCACTAAACAGGTCCGTGTGGGCACCCATGAGTTCACAATTTACAATAATATGTATTATACTAATATAAGTATTTA
Organism: Acyrthosiphon pisum; assembly: GCF_005508785.2. Lineage (NCBI taxonomy): Eukaryota > Metazoa > Arthropoda > Insecta > Hemiptera > Aphididae > Acyrthosiphon > Acyrthosiphon pisum. The sequence goes on from NC_042493.1 coordinate 18,713,683, forward strand.
AAATATAATTATACATATAAGTCTTATTTATAATATACATTCATGTTGATGCAGTATTCATTTTTACAATTTAAACTTTGATACTAAATAAAACATATAATGTCGGTAACAATAATTAATATAAGGGTACTTATAGATAATACAATAGAATAAGATGAAAGTATGATAAAATATGTTATATTTTGTTTATTCTGAAGCCAATTAGTTATTTTGTTTTTTAAACTATAGAAGGGTTGATTTCTCTTGATGAAACATTTTATAATAGCATAATGTTATTATTATTTTGTAAAATAAAAAAAAATATATTGGACCATACCTATGCCCAATTAGAGAATAATAAATTCTATAAAACCTTTATTACATTTCACAATATAAATATAACTAAATACATAAGATAATATTAATACAGAACATTTTACTTAATTTGGCTGATAGCGTGTAATAATAATATATTATAATAATTAATAGTAAATCCTTATTAAATTTTCCAATCTGTAATATGAATAAATCTGTATCATTAATGTTATATTATAATAAGAAAAAAATACATAATTTAATTAAATATATTATTATAGAACTAATTCTAATTAATTGTTGTTTCTCCAACTAAACTTTTCCTACAATTTTGAAACGTGAGACTGCACAGCATTACAGAACTTTATATAGTGTAGTGAAGGACCACTTTTCACCGTTTTCAGTGAAACAAGACTTAAAAAGACCAGCAATTGTTGTATCAGTGTTAAAAGTAAAAAATAGCAATTTTAACTAACATTTACATTCAGTCTAAGTTTAACTTGGATATAGTTTTAAAATTGCACGTATCATTGGACATTTTGACAAACTATTAGCATTTATCAAACTTAAAGTTAACAAAATTTTCTGAGTTTGTGCATTGGTTTTTTTACAATATTTTTATTATTGATGTAGGGCTGAACACTTTTAAGTTACATCTTACCTTATCTTACTTTGGCCTTAGGTATGAGCCAGCAGCACTTCATTTTAACTTATGTAGTAACTATAAGATAATATTAATAATTAATGATATCACTATCAGGCAATGGTGCACCCAGAGGGCTCTGGGGCTGAAGCCCCCCCTCCTCCCCAAATAAATATTTTTTACATTAAATTATACATTAGGTATAGCATATAGTTACAAATATAGTATCTCAATGATGAATGATTATGTTTTTTTTCAAATTATATTATTATGTTCGATAAACATTAATAGTTAAGGGTGTCGGTTTTATTTTTTATTAACTAAAAAAAAACCTTATTTAAATAATATGATGGAAATTGAAACATAAACCTCATTGCGTCGCATATTTAATTAAATTGAATCATAACACATTTTAACAGCCTGTAAGTACACATAAATACAACAACAAAAGACCAAAAGAATATCATTTATTCAAATTATTGTAACACAATCGTACTATTTTTTTTTTTGCATACTTGTTAAGTATAGTATACTATATAGCAGGGGTGGCCAGCCAGAAGAGACTCGCGAGCCACCAAATATATTAATAAAAATTGAAGAGCCAAGATGTAAAAAAAAAAAAGGTCATATTATTGTATATGGAGAGTTAATCCCCCCCCCCCGATTTTAGCCTATGGTAGTATAAGGGTATGTGGTAATATTAAAAGAAAAATTATTATTTAAAAATTAGTGGCAATAAATGCTTACTTAAACCCCCCCCCCCCCCCCCCCCATTATATTGAATAGAATTTGTCGATGATGGACAAGGATATCCTTTCTCAAATACCATACGATATTTTCGCTGTAATATAAAATTAATAAATACGCATATTAAAATATAAATTCTTTAATTAAAATATTATGCTTATCATTAGTAGGTAATTATAAAAAATATAAGTAATTTTAAATAAATCAACCGGAATATTAACTTACCAAAGGTAAGTTGGGCATAAAACTGGTTTTTTATTTCGTTAAATAGAAAAATCCTATTAGAACGCACAGTTTTATTAATATCATTTTTTTGATGATGTTAATTTATTTAAAAAATTATCGAGTTTTTATCATTTGTCAACTGTAAGAATAACTGTTATGAATTATAAAATATCTCATACATTTAGAGTAGGTAACTGATAGTATGCTTGAGCTGTAACCTCTAAAAATTGTTGGAAATATTTATTGGTATTACATATTATATTTAGTCTGGAAAAAGGAACAAAGTGGATCCGGAAATGATATTTTGACACATTGTAACCGAATACGTGTTATGATTGTTTTGAATAAAATCTCATTATATCCTTTTTTTATACAATTTTTATTCAAATAATCTCTCAACAAAGAACATTGTTTTAAAAAAACACGTATTTTTTTAGTACAAAGGCTTCAACAGCTATAGGTGCCTATAGGTCTAGTATAGTCTACAATAAAATTATATTTACACCAACATTAATTGGTAATGGATATTTGCTTAGCTAAATTACAGTGTTACATTTACGGTTATACATTTTACATCAAAAGTAAAATTTTTCCAGTAGTTTACAAAAGCGCCATTAAAAACAAAAGAAAAATGAATGAAAAACGGGAATTTCTACGCAAAATTTGTTTTTCAAAAAATCGATTTTGGTTTTTGGTGCAACTCTAAAACAAATTACCGTAGGTACATAGAATTTGGCCTGAATGTTTATATAACCATTTTCTATACACCATAACATTTTCCAAATATTTGACTTATTCTGAGCTATTTACGGACATTTTTAGTTTCTATTTTTTTTCATACCTTGTAAGCAAGTACTTAAGTAATTGTATTACTTAAAAAATATCACAATTTTATAACAGAATTAAACCAAAAGGAAATTTTTACTAAATTCTATATGAGCTTGATAGTATTGTTATGATTTACATTCGGCATTTTTATTTGGCTTCCTTAGTTCCTTAATTAATAAAAAAAGAATATACGAAAAAAATGCAGATACTTCTAAGAGATATTTTCAAGGGAATATTATTTACCATTAAATATTATTAACCATAATAATAAGTATTAAAAATATAAATATAATATAAAATATCCACACGACCATACTGTTAAACCGTTACAGCTCCGAATCGTTTTTCGTATATCATTTAATTCAAATTGAATACCATCCATCACACAGTGACCCACTTGAAAACTACTGTACAGCAGAGTGACATCCACTTACCCACATTTTTTACGTTGTTATTTTGTTTTTCAATATGCATTTATTTAAATAGTTTTCAACGCCAGATTTTAAGCCGCTTATAGGCATTTTCAATGTTCTAATATTTTTAGTTTTTTTTTTATAACTTGATAGCATTTGGTATGATTTGTAAAAAAGAATGTTGAAGAGCAATAAATTATTTTGCTACTCTAATGATAAAATTGTAAGTTAAATAACATATTTCTTTACATTGGGCAACTTCTGGCGGTCGTGGGATTCTATCAAGATTCCTCCGGCTCAGCCAGTGGTTTTATGTCACGTAATTGAATGGGTGACCGTTTTCTTGTCGTAATATATT
>NC_042493.1:18717297-18719124 GCF_005508785.2 Acyrthosiphon pisum
TCCATAATTTTATTTTTACTTGTCACAATGAAATATTAAAAAGGTGGGTAAGTGGATGTCGCTCTGCTGTACAGTAGGTTACAAGTGGGTCACTGTATAATGGATAGTATTAAATTTGAGTTGAATGATATAATATCACTGTATAAGAAAAACGATTCTGAGCAGAGACGGTTTGTCAGTCTAGGTATTAGACATACCTATTATAGGTATACTTATCTATAGTATTAAAAAAAAATTGACCTATAATAGGTATCAATAATAAATTCCAAATTAATCATATCACAATATCCATTAGGTAACGCGTTATACATCAACAACAAAGCGTGGTACTATCATAGATATATAATAGTATACTTTAGAAGTTTCAAGTACCCACAAATAATATTATACAATAACAACAAAATTACTAAAATAGTTATTCCAGGTTTTTTAATATGTAATTTCGTCCAATATAAAAATAAAATGTGCTTGTGTATTTCTTAGAATTTTTGGTAACAGAATTAAATATTTACGTGAAATCTTGTTTTAAATTTTCAATCTTTAGATATAAAAGTTGAACATTTTATAAACTTTTAACTATAAAATAATTATTCAATTTTAAATTTGATAAATTTTGTCAAAATTTCAACTTCAAATGCTTATAAAAAATAATTGTGCCTATGTATTTTTAATATTTTTCAAGTGCTATTGTAACAATGTATCAGGAGCCTTGTATTAATTTTTTACACTTTTTGGCCCAATAGATAAAACTTTATTGATATTTATAGAAAAAAAAACAAAAAAAAATTGAAAACTTACAATGTCCGTAAACAGCTCAAAAAGAGTCAAATTATTTTCAAAATTTTATCGTATACAGAAAATGCTAATATAAACATTCAGTGAAATTTTCAAGTTTCTACAGTCACTCGTTTTTTAATTACAACAAAATAAGAAAATCGTTACGTAAGAAATCGAGTGAATATCAAATGTTGTAAAAATATGAATTTCAAACGCTCATACAAATTTAATTTGAGTTTCTTATAGACATTTTTTTTTAGATAAAGGTAGATTAACCTATAAGGAATCTTGTATTACATTTTAAAATCTTAGTTCTAAAAAAAAACTTTTACGAATTATTAACTCAAAATAAATTTGCGAATTTTCTTGATTTTACATATTTTGTCATTTTTTGAACTTTAAATGCTAATAAAAAAAAATTGTGACTAAGGATTTTTAATAGTTTTCAAATGTCATTCTAACAATATAGTAGGAGCCTTGTATTAAATTTTCAAGTATTTTTACACAACAAATTAAGTTTTATTGACATTCATAGAAAAAAAACTAATTAAATTGGAAACTGAAATTGTCCGTAAACAGCTCAAAACAAATCAAAATGTTTTGAAAATTTTATCATGTATAGAAAATGGAAATTTAAACAACCAGTTAAAATTGCTTGTATCTACGGTAATTCGTTTTAAAGTTACACCAAAAACCAAAATCAATTTTCTCGAAAACAGATTTTGCGTAAAAATTCCCGTTTTTCCTTAATTTTTCTTTTATTTTTTACGGCGCTTTTGAAAACTATTGGAAAATTTTACTTTTGACCCCCCATAGTACCAACTAGATTGACTTTTCTATCAGAAAAGGTACTGTTGAAGAAAATCCAAGCACTTTTACTGTCCTAAAAGGTGATGGCAGACACAAAAAAAAAAATTTAAAAAAAAAAACACACATCATTGTAAAATCAATACATTCATCGTTCCACTCAGAATCTAAAATATTAACATTCATTTTATCTATTTACAACAGTTCCTACGTTGGTATTTACTTTTAAATAAAATAAATTTA
>NC_042493.1:18720078-18806786 GCF_005508785.2 Acyrthosiphon pisum
TGATATTATATCATTGAATTCAAATTTAACACCATCCATTACAGTGGCCCACTTGTAACCTACTGTAAAGCATAGCGACACCCACTTGCCCACCTTTTTATTATAAATATTTATTCAAAAATATAAATTATTTTATTTACAATTTATATATTTAAAATTAAGATATGAATTTAAAAAAAATAAATGTAAAATGTCCAAATTTTACTGTCTAAAATCGATTGCTGACGTTTAAAGTTATAAATGTCTTATAATACATAGGTAGTTTATGAAACCTTTACTACTATAGTTACAATACTTAAATACAATGGTTATTTGTATTTGGTTTAGTATGTTCCTTTGAATAAAAGGTTAATATTATATTTTTCTCCATTATTATTTTAATATCTATTATACCATGCATCGGTATTGCCCCATTACAAATCGATTTTTCCCCAGTATCGGGGCAAAACCGATAAAATGTTAAAAATAGTTAATGGCTTGTTAAAAAATAAATATGAATGATATTCCACTGTATTGTAATTCAATATTGTAAACAAGAAGTTACTTAATACAACTGTGCAAACAGATCACGTTTATTTTAAGATCCTGAATTATTATGAAAATATTCATTTTCTCAGTCGGTTTGCCCCGTGTTCCCCCACACTATATTAGTATATAGACAGTCTCCTGTTAATCGCGGATTGACTTAGGTCTGAGGCTAATTTTCGATACCATCTCACTGTGTTAAACAGTTCTGCAGGTATCGTTTTATATGAATATAACGAGTATTTCCATATTTATACACATGCTAGGTACATAATATTAATATTATATAGCAGGGGTGGCTAAACCGCGGCTCGCGTTATAGTTTTTTGCGGCTCGCATCTTAACGTAACATTAGACGTTTTTTTTTACATCTTGGCTCTTCAATTTTTATTAATATATTTGATGACTCGCGAGTCTCTTCTCGCTGGCCATCCCTGTTATATAGTCACACATAAGTAGGTACATATAGGGCCAGTTGCACCGTCTCTGATTAAAGTTAACCGGAGTTTAATCGGCTGAATTTGCCCGGTTAAATATCTTTTATCAGCTGATTAAGCTTAATCGAAGTTTAACCGATGACGGTGCAACTGGCCCATAGGCTGTCTCATCGTATCATGATGTCAACGAAGTTGGTACCTACATAATATTTGTTGTCTGCGGGTGCACTCCTACTGCAGCTGTCATAGATTACAATATTAAGTATCAATTAAACACCTGCCGCCATTATAATTATGCTATTAAATAATATGTAAATAAATATTATCGTAGATTTTCATACAGAAATAAATTTCTTGTAAATAATACAACACCATTATAAATTATAATACCTACCCAGACAGCATTTTGTAATGATAATATTATAATATACTAACGTTAAACTAATATTATTCGTTATTATAATGTTATAATAATATTATTAAATAAAATATTGCTGTCTGGGTAGTAGTACTATAGTGGTACTATAGTCACACACACACACACACACACACACTCCCCACATCCTCACATCCCGACCATCAAATTATTAAATTAATAATTATACGGTCGTTTTTATTCAAATTTAGTTAAAATATATTTAAGTCATATATAGTCATATATACTTTATTTAAATATTATGAACGCGTAAATGTTTATTTATTTATGTTATGTATTAACGGGCATCTGCCCTTTTACAAAGTAGGTATATATAATAAAACATATTCAGACAAATAACTAATAAATTAAGTGTTGTAAAAAAAAAAAAATTAATAAATAAATAATTAACTGTAGTAAGTAATATATAAATAATCCAGACCTTTAAGTATATATTATGATTTATGGTAAATTATAAGCATTTTTTTTCTGATGAATGAATGTATTTTAGGAATATCATTGATTTCGTTTTAAAACTATTACAAAAAAGAAGAAATATGGCCAAATATATACAAATTTTATTAGCTAAAATTAACGCTCGATATAGAAAAGAATTGCTACCAATATTAGTTTTTATAATGAGGAACTTGAGATAAATCGGAATTACGTGTAATTTGATTTAGAATCCGAAAACCAATTTCAGATAACAACTCAGGACACTCAATATATTATAATTAGGTAATAAGATCAAAAAAAAACATTATGTTATCAGTTGATTTGCGTCTAAGTGAAAGGGGAACAAGGCCAATAAAATGTTGAGTAATAATAATTGAGAGAGTCCCTAGGTAATAAAATATTTGACATATAGGAAATCCTTTTTAAAAATGTATATTGAACATTATCTTAATCATTTATGTATGTCAAGTATTTGCAGGACCAAATTACGGAGCCAAAATCAAGATTGGATCCTACTAAAGATGTATATACGATATAATATGACATTTATCAATATTTAACGGTAATAAATTTAATTCATCCCATAAATAAAATTTATTAAGATTCAACTGCAGAGGTTTAGCATCATTTAAAGATTTAACTGTAAGACAATCTTCGCATCATTCGGAAATAATAGAATTTTTATAGAACTGTCAAGGACTAGTTCCCACAGATAATTAATAAATATTAAAAATAAAAAAGGACCTAAATGGCTGCCCTGAGGAACACCTGATAAGACAGGATATATTCGTGACGATATATATAACATGAAAGATAATCTTAACTGCTTGAGTACGATCAAAAAGATAAAGAAAAAACCATTTTAAAAAGTTCCCACCTATACAATAATTTTTTAATTTATAATATAATAAATTATATCAAACGCCTTTTGAAAATCCGTGTAAATAGCATCCACTTGAAAACCTATTGATAAAGAGATTTTCAAGATATTAAATTATATATATTATATATAATTATTATAATAATACATTTGTTTGAATCGAATATTTTGGTATAAAACCATGTTGAGAAAGGCTTATATTATTACACAATAAATTTAATTTTTTTTTTTTGAGATAATGGCTTCAAAAATTTTTGGCAAAATTGATAATTTAGAAATAGGTTTATATTTTTTTACATTAATTTGTTTATCACCTGATGTCAGGGAAAAATAAAGATTTTTTCCAGCAAAGAGGAAATGTTTCATTGGATAAAGACAAATTAAAGAAATATTGTAATAGGTACCTAGTTTAGCTATAGTTTGACAGCAGATTTTTAGAAAAATCAGCGAAATACCATCAGGCTCAGTACTTGCATTGTCTTTAAGTGAACCAAGAAAACCTAAAATGACGTGTTCATAAATGATAAATTAATTTAAATTAATGTCATGTAACTGATTATTAAATAAATCATAACTATAATCGTTTATTATATTAGTTGTGTATAGTACTATAGTGTATACTGAAGAAGAATATTGAACAAATTACTTTATATAGTATCATCCATATTATTAGCAGAAATGTTGTCTAAAAATACTGAAACGGGAATATTAAAACGATTAGATCTCAAAGAATTGATATATTTCCAGAACGACTTTAGGTTGGTATCAAAATTATTTTTAATTTTTAACATAGGATATAACTTGATATGACAATTTTTACAGTTACTTCGTAGATTAGAATAAATTAAGTAATATGAATGAGAATTAGTAAGTTTATATTTTTTATGCTCCTGTTTTGTTTTTTAAATTTAATAACGTTTCTCAAAATATGATTGAACCAATATATACTACGTGAACTATAATGGTTTAGTTTAATTTTAGGAACAAACATATCGAACGAATGGGTTAGAATTGCATTCAGTTTAAGAACCGCCAAATCGACGTTAAGATTAATAAAATTAGACGGTAGATCAATGCTATTTAAAAATAAAGTGATTTCACTGAAATCATTATAACATTATTTTCACTTACATACATTAAAATTAAAAATAACTGAAAGAAATTCAGGTTTAGAAATGGAATGAATAAATAGTGTAATGGTGGGTGATAAGAATCGATTAACGGTGTAAGTGAACTATAAAGCATTTATCTACGAAATTATTAGTTAAAATTAAATCTAAGATACTATTACGAATATTGAAGATATTATTAATTTGTTTTAAATTCAAATCATTAATAAATTAACTAATCATTACATTAGAATTAGGATCATTAATTTGGTTATAATCAGTATAAGAGAAACCAGATACATTAAAACCATCGATAATAAGTGTATTAACATACCTACTGAATGAACAAGAATAATATTTTTGACTAACTCACAGTGTTTAATATATATTTTTTTATGGGTATTAAGAGGAATATAGACACAGGCTAACAATAATTTCACATTATTATAATTAACCAATACAAATTCTGATCAATACCACAGATATTATTATAATACGTTTATATTCAAAGTTATTTCTGATGGCCAATAACACTCCACCTCCTCTACTAACGTGAGTATCAATTCTATCCGCTCTAAAAATGTTAAAATTTACAATTTCAAATTCTAAATCATTAATAGAATTATTTAACGAAATTTCAGATAAGAATAATCAATCACAGTTTAAATTATTAATAGAATTACGAAAAATTTGAAGTTTAGTCCTAACACCTCTTACATTTTGATATAACACGTTTAGTTTAAAAAATGTTGAGTTTGTTGAGTTTGAGAATGAATAGAGATGACTTCCGATTTTTTTGACAATTTTTGGGACACTATTAATGAACTTGATCGTTAAATCCATTTAACATTTCGAAGTTCGTTGATTTAATTCTTCACGTAGTTTCTTCGTAGCTTCTCTTTGATACAGGGTCTAATCAGTACTTATATTCATTTATGATAGTGGAGCATTGCATTGTAATAACTTACGTTTATTCTTAATGATATCAAATACACCAGATTTAGAATGAAAAATTACTTTAATAGGACGTGATTTCCCAGTTTGCAGTGTACGGCCAATGCAAAAAACTTTCTTAGAATTAATAGACGTGTCGACTATAATAGTTTTAATAACGATGTTTATTTGTACAAGATCAAATGCAATACAATCATTCGACCAATTAGAGTCACATTCTTCAATACTATAGAATAATAATTAGCTTTAGCACAATCAATTTATTTATATGGCTCTTTGGTCTGGGGATGTACATACTCCAGTCATATTAATGTATTATGTACAACTATAAAATCTTTAATTAAAGTTATTTTAAATAAACCACAATTTTTTCCTTCAAATTTAATATTTAAAATTCTTAATGTTCAACCTTTTAGGATATCATATGAACGTCAAACTTTATTATATATGTATAAAATTAAAAACTTAATTAAAGATTATCAACCATCGCATGATTACCATACTAGACTAAAACATAATAACAACCTAAATATTCCTCATAATAAAACTAATTTTGGTAATCAAAGCACTATTGTTAAAGGTGTTTTATTATTACGTTTATATAATATAAATATTTTTTCTTTTACTAATTTTAATCAATATAAATATCATGTTATTAGTGTTCTATCGTAGATTTTCTTTTTTTCTTTGCTTTTTTGTATTTTGAAATAATTAATTTGTAATTTTTATTTGTATCTTTATTTATTTTTGTTTACCTACATTATGCACGTTTATTATACCTTAATAGAACTCAACTCATCCGCATTCAAGCTTATTTGCTTATAGGATGAGTTGCAACTTTGTATTTATTATCTATTTAACCATTGTATATTTATGCTGTTGCAATAAACTTTTATTATTATTATTTTATATAATAAATTATTAGCGTAATGATTAAGCTTATTAATTTCGTTAAAAATAAATTCAATATAATGATGCACAGACGTATTATTACTATAGAGTTCATTTTTTTTTTAGATTTTCCACTTCAACTAATAATTGTTTTAATTAATAGATTTAACTCTGGTAGTTCTTTAAGACCTTGATCACAGCCATCGCAAAAATACTTATGAGACCTATTTTTGAAGGAAAGACACTTAACTTCAGTTGTAGAAAGTTCCGTTCATAAATGTGCAAATAGAATGAAGTTTATACAAATGAAGCTTATTTCATCCACACTTTGTTTGCAACTTTTCGTTTCAACAACTGATCTGGGGGTCCTCAAATACGTAACTTATAAATACTATACCGAATAACGATGAATAACGACGTCCAGAAGTTAGGGTGTTAGTTCACACTTGAATGCAGATATTGCAATAGTTACATATATCAATTGAAAGTGGACTTGAAGTTATATTTTGAGAAATGCCTTGTGTCTTTAAATTCTCAAAATCTTCAAATTATAGATTTTTTGATCTAATTGAAATTATGGTTACAATACGTACTATATTCGAAAACTGCTAATAGTTATATCCATGTTGCACTGTAACAAAATTTTCTCGCCAGCTATTGGATTCTAACACGTTTAAATTATAAATATTTTAGTTCAAATTTACATTCAATTAATTTTTATTTTTTGACACATGTCTCAAAAGATTGTTGAGAAAGATTTTAGCAAAACTTGTAAAAAACTGGTTATATTTATTGATTTTTTGATTCTTTTTCACAATTTTTTTTAAATAGTTGACAATAAATCGTATTGTTTAATATTTATCGTTTTTTAAATACATTTTAATTATCCTTCATGACAATAAAGGATGAATATTCAAATTTAATTTATTAATTTATAAAAAAATTTTAAATTAAATATTGCTATTTTAGTATTTTGTGATCAAATTGAAACGACAACGTTGCATGAAAGTTAGTAATTAAAACTGTTGGCAACCGTGTTAGGTTCAAAAAAGTCCGGCCGATATTAGAACCGTTAGGAATCGTGTTCTACCTCACTAAAATAATTTAAAAAAATATGAGGGAGTGTACACGCCCCACGACCAATTCGAGCACTGTGACATAATATGTGTGTTATGCAACATTATTATAATACTGTTGTAAAAAAAAATAGAACACGTATAGTTTTTTTTTTTTATTAACAAGTATAATATGTATTTGACATTTGTAGTTTTGTTACAACCATATTGCCATACTGGCATAATAAACATCATATTATTATATTTTATAGTATACCTTATTCTGTAATACATAAAACATGAATAGTTTAAAACTAAAATGGACGTCGGCCAAATGTTACACATTATAATTATAGGTAACAGACAAAATTAACATAAAAACAGGGATTCCAGTCTGTGCTAGAAAGTTGACTTCTATGCACTATATTATATTATAATGAGTTTTAGCTTTTAAAAAGATGTTATATTCGTTCGAACTATAGCATGTATATTACTGTTAGTTAACACTCTTAAGGCACTCTGAAACATTAAAAAAAAATTTTATCTCAAATTCGGTCGTATGGACTTGGCTTGCTAAAAAACTTGTAATATTCATGTAATATTGGCATAAGTGATCAACAAAATTTGAAAAATAACATTGTCGTTAATATACATTTTTTTTTGTAAACAAATATACAAAATATTTTGATGGAAAATCACGTAGTGAAAAAAAATAGTGTAATTTCATACATTTCCGAGATGCATATTTTTATGGTATATAATAGTTAAGTATAATGTAACATCTATTTGTCTTACGTACCTCGCTAAAAATAAAATAAATTGATTGATAAAAGTCACGAAGAGATAATATTTAATAAGATCGTAAAAAATAAAGAAATACATTTCAGAAGTCGATGCGATTATTTTTAAAAGTCGTTATTAAGCGATTTATATGATTTTCAATTTGACTGATGTTAAAATATGATGTATTAATAGTACATTGATATTATGCATGTAATCAGACACAGGCCACAGCTAAAGCTAAAATTATTTTAATAATAATATAATAATAATAATAATGATGATGATGATAAAATAGGTATGGTAAAATAACAATGGATTTTATAAAGCAGACAAAATCTATTATTATTATGAAGGAGGTCATGTCTTTATGTATTGCATATTGTATTGTTAAATATTATTATAAAATATTATATATTAATATATGATGTATACGATAATATACTATATTCTAGCGAATATGTCAAATACGTAAATTTATTTTACACAGACCGTTTTACAATATTTTTCTAAAAACGAATAATATGCTATAGATATAATTGCAGTAAGTACAGCAATAAAACAATAAATAATTTTTAGTTTTTGTTCATATAAAATATATGCCTATTATAATATTTTGATCATCGATTATAGAACTACGCGCATACAACAAGTATGACGTTTTGAAGAGGTCTTTAACTTTGCTTAAGTACACGTTTTTGAAACACGCAGATTGATACAAGAAAGAAAAACGCATATCCTTCGCATTCAAGAAAAGCAGAGGTTAGGGTGTGCCGCCGGGATAAGTGGACTATTAAATTTAAAATTTATAAAACGATAATGTTATCGTATTCAAACAAAAAAAAGCGTAAAAATAACGAAAAGGCGATACTGAGCGGAGTTGTTTCGGCGGTTTTTTTTTTTTTTTTTATTTATGTTCGAAAAAATAAATAGCAAAATCTTTTTTTGACATTATCATAATATACATAATATTTGTATTTAATAATATAAGTACAGCTAATAAACCCGAATCGTCATACATTGGAGTATGATCTATACAACAGACAAACGCACGGCGCACAGTGTTAACTTGACTTAGTTTTCGAAACGCTCATCGCAATATATAGGTAATTGCCACGCCACCACAAAAATAATTAAGCACATTTTACCCAAAACAAATACAAAAATAAAAACACAACATAATATATCACAATAATACATTATTACCGTAATAAATACAATAACCATACATAGTAATAATGATAATAATAATAATAATATACAGCGATAATAAGCATTTTCCCGCTCAGAATCTAAAACGACTACCTACGAAAACAATAATAGTATATAATAATAATTATGCGTTTCTGTTGCTCGTGCATTAAGCGAAAATAATAAACGATCAATACAAAAACATATTATTATATCTAATAACACATACTAATATTATAATATGGTCAAATGGCATTTGGATTTATACACATGTTTATGTAACAATAATAATAATTATATTATTATCACATTAACAGATTCCGTGTGACCATCGATCATTTTTTTATTTCATTAATTTTATCGACTATACAATAATAATAATAATAATAATATTTTACAGTAACCCGGTGGAATTTTGCTCTATACATTATAATAATGTTATACGACATGTACACTGATCCAAGCCCGGATTAAGTTTTTTGAGGTCCCAGGGCTAAATTGTTTAGAGTCCCCAATGTAAAATAATAAAAAAATGTCCATAATTATTATTTGGTTTTCATAAAACATTAAAATATATAGCTCACAGTAATATTCAAATAAAAATTGTTTTTTAGCTGTTGTTGTATCATATCGTCTACATTTAAAAAGTATTTAGTATTTTGTTTTCAGAAACTAAATTTTGTGTTAAAAAAAATATTTTTATTTATATTATAAATTTTCTTTTACACGTAATATATTTAATAAGTAGGTAGGTGGCAATGATTTAAATATCATAAATTTAAAATGTGAACAATTAGAGGCCCCTAAAAAAAATGTCAAGTCTTGTGGTTCCCCACCCCTTAATCCGGACTGATCCAAAAAAAAAAAAACATTGGAATATATATAGTTTTATAAAATAATATTATTTTTCTGGTTGTCGGCCTCAAGACATCGATCCCGACACCGATATGTAGGCGCCGTCGGCCGGTTTCGTCTCGCTGTTGGATCTCGTCGGCGGCGGCGCCACGTTGCGGCCGTTGGCTGCGGCCGGTGCGTTGGCCATGGAATTGTTGTTGCTACCGTTGAAGTGGTTGTTGTTGGCCAGACTCGAACTCCGTCGCCTTTGCCGGCTGTTAGGGATGCAGTAACCGCCTTTGCCGTCCTGGTGGCTGATCAGTCTCTTATTCTTTTCGTCTCTGTCCGATTCGATCTGAAACATCGTTACGTATACCGAACACAATCGATCGATGACCGCGCACGATATTTCGTTTCTGTACAAAAGGGAATTATACCGGTGGAGCCAAACTATGAGTGGTTTTTAATCGGTGAGAGGGGGAGGGTGGTGATCGATTTCAATAAAAATACAGTTTCATACTGACATGGTGTGCTCATATCACGCGTTCAAAGGTTTTTATTGGTTCGTTATAAAGATTATAATAATATATGTATCGTCCGACTTTATCTCAACAGATGATATGGTGTGAATTCCGCAGCGAACGGTAGAAATATTAATCGTTTCGATACTTTATTATTTTTTAACTTAAATAGTTTTAAGCTCAATTTATCTAAGGTGTCTTTAGTTCAGTCGGGGGCTCAGTACTATGAACTCCTTAAACCCACCCCGGTGAGTTGGAGAATATTATAATGACGCTCTTCTCTTGGCTATACAATATAAACCATTTGCACAATAGCAAGAAAGATAAAAAAAAATAATTTAATTGCGGAAAAATGTTCACTAGAAAAGGACGTCAAGTATGCGCACTACTCCTGCAGCAGTTACAGGTACAAACGTACAATATCATATTTTATATTCCTACAAGGGAGGATAATAATGAGAAGATATCTGATAAAGGATGTAGTGACGATAAAGATGAGTGTGACATTAATTTCGGGTTGGTTGAGTTTTTTATTCAGCTATATTATAGGGGTGGTGACTGGTGGCGTTTAAAGGTTGAAAGGTTGGCCCAAATCTTAATGGTAAGCGAAAACATTTTAATTTTATCGTTAAATCTTGCATTTCATAAAAATGAGAAGAAAGTTCACACAAAAATAAAAAATTCTTTATCATTTCTAAATAATAATAAGTTATGAATATAAAATGTTGAAAGTTTGGAACTCATTTTTAAAAAAAGAGGTTTATTCATTGTATATATAGGTACACTCAACATTCACGTCAAAATACAGTTCAGAAGGTTTTCCACTTTTCTACAATGAATGCATAATATTGTAACATTAAAATTAAAAAAATGGAATAATATACAACAATGGATGAGGCTATAACAAAATTTCTATTTCATTAAATCCAAGATCTAACAAAATCTAACAAAATACAAACTGATATTCAAAAACAGCGACAGTGAATTTTTAAAAATTTTTATCATACAATTATGACACGTGACCAAAAAAATGTTCTTAATTCCTGAGATACCTAGGTACAATATTTATGTCTTTGTGTCATTTACATGCTTTTCTATGATTGTATGTTTTTATTTTACCTCTATTAACTTTTGAAACCTGTAGTTACTATGGAAAATCTCATAAATAAATAAAAAAAATATTATATTTTTTTTTTATTAGAGTCGGATAGTTATGTACCTATTTTGTGAAACTAAGTAGTTATAATATATATATTAACATCAAAATTCATAATATTACTATACTGCATTACCTACTGCAGTATCATATAGGTACCCTACTATACTATTAATAATACTGATATTGATAATATTGTTATACTTTTCGGTACAATGATTATCGGTAGAACGAAATTAAATTTATTATTTAAATGTTTTAATTAATCAAAGGAAAAATATCTAAGTGGTTTACTTTCTGGCGTGACGCTGTCTTTCATGTCTTCGTGGCTGGAATTATAGCGGGATATAAGACCTCCTAAAAACAAAACACCGTCGATAAACGATATACCTAATAACACTTATTAACCCAACCTATTCTACTCGTATAACCACGTCGCCGCCGCCGTATAACCTGAACAAAATATATTTTTCGGGGCTACATAAACAACAAAATAGAATCCCTGGGTAGTAGGTATATATAATATTATTATATTACTTTTTAGTATCATTCGCCGTTATATCGAGCGATCGATAGACAGTTGCTCTTAAAATAACAGTTATAAACGAAGTTATCTCTCGAGAAATCGCGAACGCCCTAAATTATATTTCAACTCAGCCATGGTAGTATATAATAGGTAATATATATTATTATAGGACGCGCCTTGTGTGATTAACGGCCGTCGTACACGAACTACGGCAGCAGCAATAGGGTTTTAATTTCGACTTACGTTTCTTATATTTACGTATGGCGATAATCGATCGGACGTGTCTGATCCGCAACTCGAGCTTTCCGATAAGTCCGTGTTAAACTTTCTAGTAGCCCGGGGCGAAGATGGCGCTTTCCGGGCGCACATTTGCGTCTGAATGTGTTCGCAGACCCTCCGGAAACGTCTTATATTACCTGTGTCGCGCAACAACAAACGCAGCAAAACGTATATTTACGTATTATAATCGAATCATATATATCATATAGGTAGGTGATAATAACAATAATAAGAATACGCGTTTATTGGCGGACCGCGACCGATACCTACCGGAGTGCAACGTGAATATGATGGCGAACAAATAGTCCCTGGGAGAATGCGTGTTCGTGACGTCCGATAAATCAATTTGAAATCGCACTTGCCTCTGAAACATGGCCGTGCCGCCGGATCCACGTCTGTATTCAACCCGGAACGACAGCGCATTAATTACGGTGTGGCTCAACTCGGAAATCTGTAAAAGCATATGCACATAAAAAATACTTGAACCGTTGACGACGACGATCGCTTGGTCGTCAGTGGGTCGATTTATCAAGCCCTCGGGTCGTATAGTATTCATTCGAATATCGAACGACGTTACAACCGACCCGACCAGTTCGGTATAGGTACACAGACCATTGACCAATGGTGACACAATACGTGTGCAAAAATATAAGCCCGTATTGTGCCGTCCCTGATTTTCTTTTTTAACATTTTAATATTAATAATTTCTAAATTGTATTGTTCTTAGTGTTTGAGTAAGTAAGTAATACAAATGTATTTTTTAATGTAATATAATATTCAGGTCACTGGTGAAATTTGATAATAAATAAATCCATCAGAATCGGCACCAAAAATTATAATTAAATTGAAGAAATATAATCATGAGGATAACAATAACTATTGAGTTAAATTTTTATAAACTCCTTTTTTTTTAGAGGCAAACGAATAAATATTTTTCCCGTTGTCCCTATATGAACATTAGTTATTAAACAGTGGCAAACCATTTACCTAATATATTTCAAGGGGGCATTGCCCCTCAATGCTCCTACACACTGGCTACGGCTCTGCCTTGTACTATATATATATAGTTACAATTGCGTGATAGACTTTTAGATATATAAATTCCAACTAGTGTATAGTGTTTGAAAATTCGATGATTCCCATTACAAAGTCTGCACCAGCTGCGGGCGGTCATAATATTGTAGTTTCCACCAAATATAATACTACCAGCAGGTTTTTAACATTATTGTTATACGTCGATCGGTTGTCTTTACCCACCGGGAGCGAACAATAAAAATATTATATCTTGATGTTACCGTTAAAGTAAATCAATAAATAAATGTATACAGGGTGATATGTACCAAGCATGTGCCATACTTATTTCTTCTCCTTCAATTATGCAGTTATTCAAAAAACTGATTTTTGGAATTATTTAATATAGGTACCTAAGACCATTTTTTCCAAATATTTGAGAATGTTTGTACTACATAAGAGAGTGCTTAAGTCTTAAGGGTGTGCCCTGTGGCGATACAAACTTTTATTTATCAAAACGGGGCCCCCCTTTTAAACTGTATTTAGTTTACATTAGTTAATTAATAATTTTTCCGAAGATGAAAATAAAAATTCAAATAAATAATTTTTGAGTTACTCTACTTCATAAACTAGGTTAGATATAGTACATAATTAGTATCTACTAAATTTAATATTAAATCTAATTTATATTTTTGTAAAACAATTTTAAGGTTTATTATCTTTATTGTATACTCTTAAATAACTGAGAAACTATTCGTTCAAATTTTGAATTAGGCACCTACATAAATACATATTGATAATTTACTGTAGAAATAGGGGTTCTCATTTGAAAAATAGAAGTTTGGACACACAGGATACTCTTTAAGACTTAAGTAGTACGCTAGATCTCAATAATGTGAAAATATGGTATTTAAGGATATTTTAAAATTCCAATAGTTGAAATTTGAATTTTTTTTCAGTAGGTAAAGGAAAAAATAGTAGTGGGCATGCAACTTCGGTCATATTAATTGTATTATTTTTTTTTTTTAAATACAATTTTAAAATGATTTAATAATTATTAATACTCGCAATAATGCTTATGTGGTATACTTAGCTATAATACATTTTTCTCATTTAAATATTATTAATATTCCACCAATATTGTATATTTTACGATCAAATATGCAGATCATAATGTGGCTTGACGGTAATTGGGTTTTTAAGATTCAAAACCATATCTTAATAAATTATGATGATGTATACTCACTACTTATTTATCAACCATGAAATCCCAAAGAAACGGTTATTGAGAGTCATTTAGTGTTAAATTTAAAATTATAAAACTCAAGTAAAATATTATGTTTGATGAAAAAGATGTAGGTACGTTTAGTTTATAGTGTGATTACGTATTCGCGAGAACGACCTCACGGAAAATATTAATTATTCAAAGGCATACAACAAACGAAACATTTATTTTATAACTGTTTGAAGGGTGATAATAATAATGTTTTATCGATCTAAAGTCTAAACACTTACCTAACAATTAAATTATTAAATTAATTTATTGTATACAGTTTTTCTTAATGAGTTTATTGTTATAGGTATACAATGTAGTTATATATATGTGCACTTAATGGAAACACATATGGACATATGGATATATGTACACATATGTAAACTAAATAAATGTAAAATAAATGTTTTAATTATTAAATACATTTTACAGCATGTATTTGAAAAATCATATATTTATAAAAAAAAATCAGTCAGGTACATAAAAATATATCTACAAAATATATTCTCAATTACGTACCTTTAGTCTTAATTTTGAACATTCACAGGGGCGTATTTACGGGGACGGATATGAAGACAAATCCGCCCCCCATTATTGTTTAAATACATGGGTATTATTATGTTATAATTATTACATCAAAAAGAATTACTGTAGATATCAACAATGGAAAAATTATAATAAAATTATTGTATTACGAGTATTAGGTCCGATTGTCTGAAAGTCGATAATATATTTTATGCGCCGTTTTGACGAATATAAAATAAAGGAGATATATGATCCTATCATGTACGTATATCAATTTTATAATAGTTATTTAGATTTTAGACATTTGTATACATTACTACTGTCTATTCTACATAGTCAATAACCATATATTATGATTCACTGAACAAAAACAAATCGAATAGTATTATATTATTATTGTAATGTGTTGTCGAATGTTTTTAGACTCGATCGATCGATGTCACGATAAGCGAGAAAGAATGAGGTTCTTTATTACGGATGTAAGATGTTCCTAGGATTTATCGCTCGAGGGCTTATATAGTCCTCAATATTCCCCTCCAATAATCAACATAATGTTAACACGAGATTTCTACAGATATATAGACATCGACTGCGACCGCGTGTTGTAAAAAAGGGGTGTCCTCACTTTATTGATTTCACAAAGGCTAAGCTACACTTGAATTACTAATTACCAAATTAATACTAAGACCGTATACATAACATTATGATAAAGAAAAAGTGAGAAGCTACAATCACGTTTTGGGCATTTGAGGGAGTGGCGACGATGCATCTAGCGTTGTCCCTGCAATGTCCCTTACCATCACCCTCTCTTAGTACATCACTGACGGTGCATAATGTCGATAACAATAATTTATAATAAAATATATTATATTATGCAAATTCAGAGCGCTGCACACAGCACTATTTATTTTTTATTTAAACAAGAAAATCAAGTTTCATATCCGATTGTATTTGTTTGTTAAATTTGCCAGTGTCCACAAAAACGTAATTTCAATTTTTTTTGTTAGAGCACGAAGCGTCAAGCGAGTAAGCGATAGTGACGTAATTTCAGTATTTTGATGAGATGACGTGTTACATTTATTTTAATTTACCATTGATTCTGTTTATTTTATTCTATGATAAAATAAAAATACTTCATTAGTCATACAATGCCCTGTAAATGCTTGTAAATAGGTAAGTATGTATAGGTAGTAACGAAAACGGAAAATTGTAGTGTCACTCTTGCTAAGCTCTATAATTATACTGCCGATAAAATAAATCCCGCACGCTACCTTCGTGGCTCCAAAAAAAAGCATTGCGCTACTGCAGTGCTACACATACTTAAGCGACCGAACACTGTTCGTTTGCCAAATAGGTTGAAGTTGAAAAAAGAGGGTGCTCATTCGAAAAAAATATTATATAGGGTACCTATCGACACGGGAAACGACTCTTTTGACACCATAAAAATATTCGGATCTCGAGTATACTTAAAAATTCCAAAAATCTGACGCGTGATTAATTTAAGGATAAAAAAGGGGTTGGTCGTGCTTGGTGAATCATACTGTATGTTTGCCTTTGAGTGTGTGTGTGTGTGTGTGTGTGTGTGACACAAACGGGCAATTAAATCCAATATGGAGAACTGCAGTGTTCGTGTGCACACGCGTGCGGTTGCCGTGGAAACGTCGAGATCGCAGCGGATATTGCGATGGGTAGAGAGCACACCGCCGTCGTGGTCTGCTCGTCGACGGCGATTTTCACTGGAGTCGGCGGACGGTTGTCGAGTGTGGATCGGCCTACGGACTACACCCTACAATTTGATTATCGTGTATTATATTATATACACGTTTTCACTGTATGCTACCGCGAACCTATATCAGAATCCATTAGATTTTTCCGCTACGGGACGCATTTTCACGTCGTGGATATTATGGTTGTGAAAAACATATCATAATGGCATAATGCAATAATATTAATTATTATAGTTGTAGGCGCAGTTAGCGTTTAAAATCTGGGGAGAGTTCGGTCCGATATATCATATAGTAGATAGGTATGGACTAATAAAACAATTTTCCTCGCTCTGTTCGGATCAGGATCGCTTACATTTATTAAGTAAACGAGTGGACTGGATACGATCGTAACCACACTTTTCCTGTTAGATATAATATGATTTATTGCTGAAAAGATTTAAACTTTTTTCATTTGATTATACTTTCAATCAATAAGGAAACTTCACACCGTAACACATATGTGTGTAATGTGTATTGAACTTAAAGTTTCACAAGTAAAGTAAAAGTGAATTAAAAAAAAAATATTACAATACTGTACAAGTACTATACCTACAATAAGACAACTTATTGTGCACAACTTTAGTAAGAAAAATCAAAAAAATCACTACCTGTCCTATCTATAATATATATAGTCCATAGGTAACTTCTAAAATTAGATGTGTTCCTATGTAACCTAACCTAACCTATGACTCTCAATTATTAAAATGCATAGCTTATAATGAAATTATATTTAAACAACAATTGTTCTGGTGGACTAGGGTGGGAGAAGTGGTTCAACCACCAAAGTTTATTCTTTTCGTGTCTAAGGTAAATATTAATAATTCACTTCAATCGAATCATAAAAAAAAAAAAAAATAATGCAGTAAATATACTAAATAATAATATACGATGGTTGCGTGAAAACTATTTTACCAGAGAAACGTGATAAAAACGATAATAATTATAATTTATAATATTATAAAATGTGTGAACATTGAAATTAGGATTATTAATAATTTGAGAAAGATTCAAATCTCTATAATTATGGCGTTGATACTTATTATATAAAAATGATTACAAACACCGAAATCGATATGAAAATAAAAGTGTAAAAAAAAGGGTGCAGATATTGTTTATTAGAGCGTTTTCTCAGCTGTTTTCTCTTACACTATATGCTGTGTTACATGAAAACGTGAGAAAAATCAAAATATAACTTCTCAAGTATACAATAGACACATGATTTTCCACCGGGAACCGGGTAAGCATAAAACCAGGTAAGCACTTCACCTACAGATCTACTAGAAAAAAATAATCAGACATGAAATAAAATTGAAATTCTCCTCAAATCTAAAGTCTTGATACGCGTCATATTTTATTTATTCTTCAAACATATTAAAAGTAAAGCATAAATGTATAGGTAGCTATAACTATATCGATTGTCACGGTGAAGTTTTTTTCTCGCAATATAATGTTTTTGTATTCAATGTGCACAATTCACAAAACACAGTCTTCGTGATTACCTGTTACGTTTGAAATCAAAATGCGCCCCTACTATCGATATCGGCTATATGTTATTATAATGTATAATATTGAAACATGAACCTGGTTTCCAGTCACTACCTAGCAGTCACCAACAGACTGATAAATTGAGAACGAGAAGTTGTCGACTGTTTGAAATACTTTGAATCGCTATATCAAATCGCGTGCAATCGATAACCCATATTAATCATTATAATATTGTTTTTCGTTCGAATAATATTCTTATTTCGTGTCTTAGTTATAGACATAATATTAAACTGTACAACTATTTCATAAAAATTGGTCGTCACGCATTTTGTTGATTCAAATAGATATACGACCCAGAAAACCTTAATATTATTTATTTTTTTTAGTAATGCATTCAATCATATTCGTGATTGGGATAATATTTTAATCGATGATTATCTTGTTTTCTTGTCACGCTTATATTTTGTATTGATGACTATAATCTATATTACGTATTACGTCTTAATGTAATCAACAGTGGCGTATTTTGGGCTTTTTTTTCGAGAGGGTGGGGGGGGGGGGTCCTGACTCCTGGCAATACTTTTTCTCCACAAATATTCATAGGCTCATCACGAATTCATATCTGATTATAATTTATAATAACCTAACCTTAATACCTTAAAAGTGGTAATTTTCTTTTAAATAAATCTTATGATTACAAGTTGCTACTTAGGTACATTTTTGATTATAATTAAGACTGGAATCAAGTATAAATAATTTGACAGAATAAATTAAAATTAATTTAGCACTTAAATTTACTGAGTTATTTCTCATATCAGTTTAATTAATTTTGTATACTCGTGTAAGATATATATAAAAATAACTTAAGTTTAAAAACCTTTATTTCAAAATATTAAAGGTTTTTTTTTTTTTTACTAATTCGTCCATAGGTACTTGATTATTTTCAATGTGATCATTCCGATTGATTGATAACACGGCCAATCCATTTATTTAACCATAATGTTGAAACCACGTACATTTTACGCCTTTACGACGTTATCAGTCGGCAGCAGTTCAACAGAAAATAAAATCGTTGTACTTCGAGAGTACTGTACATTTTACATCTTTGGTAAGGTAGATAATAATAATAAATGTATTCGAAGAAAAGATAATAAGGCGAAAGCCAATAATACAGTTGGCTTGACCATAGACTTATTAATATATGTTCTGCACGTCCCCCATATCCTACTATAGGTTGCCAAGTTATCAAACATTATTTGAAAGAGATAGTCAATACCAGTGTCCTGACTACCTAAGGTGTGTGCTATATTTTTCTAAAAATGTTGTTATTTATTTTTGTTAAACTATTCTCTCTCTTTCTCTCTCTCTTGCTATCAATGGGTGAAATGATACCTAAGTTGCGTGCTATAATTTTCTAACATGGTTAGCCCCTGGACCTCTTTCTCTGTTTTCAGTCTTTATATGCCTATTTGCCCGACCTGATAAAATAATTCTAAAATGCATGTAGTTCGCTGTTTACTGTGAGTTAAAATAACATTTTACTAATGCCTAATATCTATAATCTTGTATGATATGAAATGGTATGAAATATATACTATTCAATTTTCA
Organism: Acyrthosiphon pisum; assembly: GCF_005508785.2. Taxonomy (NCBI): domain Eukaryota; kingdom Metazoa; phylum Arthropoda; class Insecta; order Hemiptera; family Aphididae; genus Acyrthosiphon; species Acyrthosiphon pisum. The sequence goes on from NC_042493.1 coordinate 18,739,756, forward strand.
AAGCAGTAATAAAATATTTCGTCATTCGTCAACAATATTTTCGATACTTCAATAATGAATATAACTAGAAAACAAATTGGAGGGGGGTTAACCCACAGGAAACTCTTACCCTAAATATGCCACTGGACTGGTCAATGACTTATGTAATCAATAGTTTATTATAGGAATTTCAAAACAAAAACTTAAACCAAACCTTATGTTATGTCATGGTAATACTCATATTAATTGGTATTTGAACAAAATCATGCTGTGTAGGTAATTAAATCACAATAGTATGGCTAAATGGCTTCAAGCACTCAAAATCAAAATTGATTAAATTATTGTAATAAATCGTAACATAACAAAATTATGTAATTTTAGGCAAAAATGGAAATCAAATTACTTAATTACACGACGCTAAAGTGCACAAACTATAATAACAGTTTAATTTCTTAATTATATACTATATATTTCAATAATCATAAAATCATATTTATTAAATCTGTAAGTATAAATAAAAATAAAAATATTTTTCGACTGATTTAGAGTTGATATTGAAACCATTTTTCACCTACTAACCTACCATTCACCGAATTAGTTTCCGTTTAATTTTAGGCAATGATTCACAATATAAAATACATTATATTATGAAGTTATTATCATTATCATTATACAAATTGATAATCGTAAAATTGCATATGATGAACATCGCAGAATTTTGGGTATGTACCTACAGTATTAAACTATACCTATTTGAAGAAAGTCCACATCAAGTTCACACCGAAAATGTAATATTACATTTTAATTTATTTAAATTTAGTTTTAAATGTGACATAATATTTGATTGGTTAGCTCCCACTCAAACTTAGATACACTCATACCACACATTTTTAACCATGCTCACCTTATACTTCTATAAGTAAACTACAGTCTTTGTTAAAATATGCACATATACTTGAATATCTTATGTGGGAATCAACTTTCACAATAGTATTATTATATAATCAATGTTTGATACATTTTATTTTATAGTCCCTAATATGTCCAACTGTGGCTGCTTCCGTTTATCAGCCATCATAACCAGTTACCACAGTGAGAACACAACATATGTTATAATCTTTAAATATTTTAATTTGTTCTATATTACGTCTATGTGTACTACCAATATAGATATTTTATTTAAGTTATCATATTATTATTAAGTAGGTACCGTTAATTTTGATTTGGAGTAATAAATAACATTCTAACGTTATACATTTATTTGGAAATTATAAATCGGTAAATTGATGCACACTTAGCACATATTATATTATTATATTTATTTATTTATATATATTTTTTTGGTTTTCTACCATGCAGTATACCGGCCGGTACCAGCTAAACGGCCAACTATGATACACGGCCACACGGGTTTTACAGGAAAATAAGTGTGTTTGGTTATTATTATTACTGGCTTTGAAAATTTGGCTTGATTATCATAGATACGGTTTACTGTGGACCTATCACATTCAACCTGGGCTTATATTTATTAGCTAAACAATTTCGAACAGAATACTTTGTAAAATACACATATCGTTTGTGTGATCGACATGTGACTTATTGCACGTCAATCTTTTGACGGTTATTACTTATAAGAAGTGAGGAATCAACTACACACTTCTTAATAATGTTTGGCAAACAATAAAAAAAAGTGACGTTTAATAAATATGGAAGTGAGATCAAAATGTTTCCATTCTTACGGGCTTGGTAAAAAGATGAATTTATTAGTTTAAAGTTGCAAACAAACAATAATGTAAAATTGTGAAAACAACTTGAAGCTTATTTTTTGAAAATAATATTGTATGGTATAGGTGTACCTATCTATTAATATTTGTTTAATAATTTCTCAGTGTATCTTATGTAAGACCATATACAATTTAATATAACGCTTGAATTAACGTTACATTTTTCCTAGTATTTTTTTTTTTTTTAAAACTAAAATTATTTTTGATAGTCTTTACATTTAGCAAAACCTGGTGCGTTTCAAACCTAAACGGAACCCAATTCATTTCACCTTTTAAGATACGTAATTCCAAACGGAAACCAATCCCGTGGCTTACATTGAACCAAAATTACCGATACGGCGACATTAATACCTAAGATATCTTATGACTTTAAGCAAAACTCTCTGCATTACCTATGGCATTAGTCATTACGTGACATACTTAGATAGTAAGTCTGTATCCAACCCGACCAATTCGAAACATGTAACTGAGTGAAAATAATTGTTATTTCTAATTCAAAAATATCGAAATAATATTATTTATTTATTCCTGAAACGTACAAAATACTAGAAAATGAAGTTTCTTATGTTTAAATTATACATTTCACAAACTTGTTTTATTTTATTTTTACATTTTCATGTGTCATTTCAGTTTCGATGAATTTCAGGTCGTCAGAATTCCAGACCCAAGGTAGTTTGTCTGTTTATATACCTGTGCATCCGATCGCATTTTCAATTCCAATGGTAATACGATAAATTCGTTGTAATTTTTATTACAGTAGGTGTATCGCGTACAAATACAACTTGTATACAATTACGGTACGAATGTGCATTTGCTTTTGTTGGTATATACATAACATTATACAAATACATGTAGAAATATACAGGGTGATTCACCATGCTCATCCCATTTGTATCCTTCCATATAGTGCATATTATAAATTAAAATGCTGGTTTTTGGAGTTTTTAAGTATTTTATCTGTGTGACTGTGCCCTATTATACTAATTGACTATATTTTCAGAATTTCAGATATTTTGATTTGTGTGCTGTGGCTTTAGAAATTTCTTTATTTTTCATATATAGAGAACCACCATTACTATATTTACATTGTTAAATAGGTACCTAGGTACTATATTTTGAAAAAAAACTCCTTAACTTTGTGTTCCTGCTAATAAGGATAGTATAATCTTTAACAATATACTATTACATAAAATATTAAACTTGGGTAGATACTTATGTGATATTCGGTCTAATAGGTATTATACATTTATACCTACTTGATATTGTGAACATGTAATGCTAATATATTTTTTTTGTTAGTTACTATAATTTTAAAATTGTCATAGTACTGAAATTGTTAGGCCTTCGAGTGTTGTATTATTGTGCACAATTATAATATTATATTTTAGTATACAGTAATCCCTCGTTATCCTTTTTTATCCGCGGTTCGGTCCACGATAACAAATTATTAATGCGATTGCGATTGCGATAACGTTTTACCGTTATTACACAAACACTGTAGAAATGTATTTTTGACAATTGTAGATAATTGTTGTTATATCGCTATAGGTATAACACATATACATTATAAATACATATATGTACTTATTGCTGATAAACCACAAAAGGTTACCTACACATGCACGATTAATAATCGTCAATTGCTCAGTTGTAAGGTGATATTTGTGCGTGACACGTGTGCAGCAGTGTTTAATAAATTTAGTAGTGGAAATATTTTTAAATGGCTTCTCAATGTAAAATGTCAGTAAAAAGGAGAAGAAATGTTTTATCACTAGTTCAAAAAATTGAAATTTTGGACAAATTAAAAAGTGGCGATACTGTAGCATCACTTTCTAGAACGTACAAAATGAATGAGTCTAGTTATTATTTATTATATCATGTAAGTTAAATTAATATTATAATAATATTATTATTATTTATTCGTTTCTATGGTGATAAACAAAGCGATAGAAATTAAAATCACATTTTTAGCGGTTTTTAGTAATTTTTCGGTGGTTTTTCCCATGGCATTAAATAACTATTGATAAATTTGAAAAATTACCTCTTTAAAGTACCATCTTGATTCAATTTGCTAAAAGATAAGGTAGGTACTATATGTTGAAATCAAAGCACACCTTCTGGTAAAAATTTTGTATACACGAATAAAAAAAAAAAAAAAAAACACCATTGTAAAACCATTCTAAAAATGTCGTTGTGTAAAAAATTGATAATTTAATTCATAGTTAAATGTTTAAAGTTATTGTTATTTTTTAAATTAAAATAAAATAACAAAAATAGTTGCTTTACGCGTGAATATCCAAAGTGAATATTTGAACTTCACTCATATAAAATGTTCTTTACGTTCAACCTCTATTTAATTTTAGGCATTTAAGCATAATAAGGTGTTAAAATTCAAAATGTTATGAATTTTTTACTATGAAATTATCAACGTTTTCGTGGTTTGTTCGAATTTCGAAATTATTTGAACTTTGTTCGCTTGTAAAAAACATTGTAAATACCTAAGTATTTTTTATATTTTCCAATTTATTAACTTTGTGTTAAATGTTTAAGCTTTTTTATGAAAATTGTATTATACATAAATCGAAGAAAAATAGAAAATTTAAAATATCTATTACTAGCACAAAATGAGCCAAATTATTTTGAAAATTATCTCATGTATAGTAATTAATGCTAATATGAATATTTGGTGAACATTTTAAGTCTTTACGAATATTCGTTTTTGAATTATACAACAATAAAAAATTTACTTTTTGTTAAAATTTGGTTTTGCGTAAGTGTACCATGTTTTATTTTTGTCGATTATTTATTTTATAAAAGGACTACATTTTTTACAATTGATCCCCCAAAGTTCCAATTTGCTACTATAGAAACCACTCTTAAAGTTGAAGATTGCATTTTTACTGCTCCAAAAGGTCATGAGTCATGACAGACAAAAAATACACATCATTGTAAAATCAATACACTTATCGTTCCGCTCAGAATCTACGAAATGATATGCTTAACAAAGGGAAGTTTGACAAAAAGAAGTTTGAATCGATTGAATGGCATCTAGTAAACTCTAATTATTAAAGGAATGTGGTGTTAAAGGATCCGTTATATTTTTTCGTAGGTACTAAAGAAATCAAAATTCATACCTAGTTATTTAAATAAATGACTAATTAAAAAAAAATGAATAGTAATAAGCAAACTTTGTGAGTCCACTTGTTTATATTACACATTATCTTTGATTACTAAATCATTTCCTCTGTAAATAATTCTGAAAACATTATTTGTTTTTACATTATTTGAACTTTGAAGTCAATACCGCACAACGTTTTAGTTAAGTTTATTTTTTTGATAAAAATCAAAAACTGTATACATTGTATTTTCTAAATTATGATGTGTCGAAATGATTTAAAGGTTGTGTAAGTAAGATTGTGTACAGAAACGCATAAATATATCGATAAAATCACATCTAATTGGCGATAAAATATTCAAACTGTATATTTGACATATTTTGTAATTAGTGAAGTTTCAAACGAACCAGGAACCAACGAAAGAAATTTTCTCAGAACGCGTCTCCGACGAACACCATCGTATAATAAATGATAATAATAATAATTCAACGTTTTCCAAGGTTATTTTTATGCGGCCGGAAACGAGAAAACCAGGATGAAAACCTCGTTCACGGGTGATCGTTATATATTCGCTATTTCTACGCGTAGGTAGGTCGTATTTGGAAGTTTTTCATTTTCATATTTCAGTGTGCGCGACAGCATATTTCCATTTTGAAATCGACGTGTCATCGCGATTCGCGACACTTCAGAATAGCGTCTCTTCGGAAAACTCAAGAATAATATTATAAGGATATAATATTGTGATATTTTATTGGCGACGAGAGTGTGTGCGGTGGAAAATAATAATATTATAATCGTTTTGTGCGTATATAGGACGCGTATATAGTGTTGAATAATGTGCCGGCGTGACATCGCAAACGCGAACATTTGTGACACTTTGACGAACACAGTGATAATACGATAATATAATACGTGATGCATAATTTATTGTTGAAAATACTTATATACACGGTATCGATGTGTAACGTAATTTATTTTCTCGAGTATCCGCCATTGTGCGCACAGGAGAGTTTATTTATCGACAGAATTACGCAGTCTTCATACCTATTATTATAATAATATATTTCACAATATTATACTTTCGGGTGATGTATTATCGTAATAATATTATGCAGGCATATTGGTTCGACGAAAAAATAACCGATAAAAAATAAAAATGTTAATAATGTTGAAAGTATATATAAGGTAGGTAATGATGACTATAGCACTTACTACGTTTTTGAAAAATAACAGTTTACACATAATATTATTATTACCAGGCAGGTATATATACCTACCTAAATATTTGCAATAAAATTATAACCAAAATAGGGCTTAAGCTTAAATGCTGTACACAAGTATATAGGTACACCTATTAAATATGTATGCAGTAGGTACTCACTTAGAAAAGCAAAAACGTAATCTAAAAAAAACTAAAATTATGAGCACTTATTATGTTTTTTCTATTCTTGGATTTGCATGTTTTTCACTGAAAACTAAAGTAAGTTTATTTTAAGTTCTTTAAGCTGTTATTACGTTTCCCTATACTAATACAATTAAGTTGCAGTATATAAGGACTTAGTAAGAAAAATATACAGAGTGATTCACATGATGCTCATCCCCTTTTTCTTCTTCAACAATGCATTAATTCAAAATATTATTTTTTATTTATTAAAGACCATATTTTCTAATTCTTGAGATTATTTGTACTACTTAAGGAGTATACCGTGCAAATATAAGCTACTGTATTTCAAATCACAAACCCCCTTTTATATTGTATTTTTTTATTCGATAATTTTTCTGAAAATGTTGATGAATTAAAATCAGAAATCAAACTAATAGTTATTTGAACTGTATATTTAACTTTGAGTACTTACAAAGAATAATAAGTAAATGATTAAGGGTTTAGAATATATGAGGCTATTTTAATTTGAACATTTGAGCTCAGTCGAGTCTCGATAGCTCGAATCACAAAGGGAATACAATTTAATTCCACTTATGTAGTTTTCGAGTTATATACATCAAACTCAACTTAAAATCATTTCAAGGGGTAAGGAAAAATGTGAGATATCGATATTTGACTGTAATTTATATTAGCTGTTAATATAATATCAATATTTAAGATTTATAAATTATAAAATATAAAAGTGGTCTAAGTATCATAAATACTAGATCCAATATTATAGGTACGTCTATTTTATATTTTTGTAAAGCAATGTTTTAGGATTAATATCTTATCAATATAACATTTTAATAACAGAAAAAATACACATTAAAATGTTGTGCTATGTATAACATTTTCAGAAAAATTATCCACTTAATAATTTACAGTAGAAAGGGGCGGCGGGGGGCTTTCATTTGAAAAATAAAAGTTTGTATTGTCACATGACTCTCCTAAGTAGTTGGTAGATATAGATAGGTTCTAAGGAATACAATTAATCTAAATAATTTGAAAATATGGCCTCTAAGTATTTTTTTAAATTCCGAAAATCAGATTTTGAATATTTGCATTATTAAAGAAGAAAAATAGGGTGAGCATACTTGGTGAATCTTTCTGAATGGGTATATCATTGGTCATGCGACACATGACATAACCACAACTCACAAGATTAAAATCTCAAATCAATGTTTTTATTTTTTTTGTCTATATTTGCATAATAAATTATAATAAAATATTGTATTGGTCGTCAAATATGAGCCAAAAATAAACAAATACCTATGAACTAAAAATCGTTGGATCAGGAAATGAACCATTAACGTCAAAATTATCACTAAATATGCAAAAATGGGCACTAAAAACTTTTTGACATTGCGTTCGTAAAGTCATGAAATTAATTTATAGCTCCCCTAGCAATAATAAGTGAAAAAAAAAAACACGAAAATCCAACAAAGTTCGATCCCTCGTATAATATATTTTATAAGCACTCGCGCAGGTAGGTACACCATACCCGTCACACACACAGAGCATATTATTATGTTATATAACATGGGCATTAACCTAAGCCCCAATATTATTACTAAGGTACATAGAGCGACCGACGTTGTGTGTTATATCTATCTGCGAAGATTTTTTTTATAAGGTCGATTATTTGATTTTGATTTTTTTCAATCGTTATACCTATAAGGAATCGTTTAAGCTCTCCTATATATAATATATTATGTTTACGTCATTTTCAGACTTTTTTTTTATATTTTTTAGACGTTACTGGGCGTGAATGCGATGGTATAGAGCGAGAAATGTATTGGTTTTAATGTTTTCCAATGACGTATAGTTTTTTTTTAGTTTTGTCGGTGTTGATTTTTTTCCATGTCGAACGAGTGACCCAAAAGTTTCACGTGACCTATCTTCCAATTTGAAACTTTTATCTTGTTCGGCAAACTTTAAAGAGGTAGTTTTTGTAATTATTTTTCTTTATATACGATTTCCCCAAGTGCGAGGAACAACTACCGAAAAATTGTAAAATTCAAGACACGTCCATTTTTAAGAACATGAATTTTTGTCATTTTTGTTTCATAATAATAAACTTGTTTATTTCAATAGCTTCTTTATATATTTGAAATGTACATTTTTGTCTAAATACAACTTTGAAAATGTCTAATGTTTCCCCATCAGTTTTATTGGTATACAATTGCATATATTATGTAATATTTGTATATTTATATAATCTATACTATGGTTGGAAAAAGTAATATTCAGTAAATAATATTATAGGTATTATAAATTATAAATATATTATTAATATTGTATTATTCTAACTTTAATTAAAAACTTCCGAAAACGCAATAAAGTAATACAGACAACTTGATAGTTGTTGGTATTGTAAATTAAAATATTGCAGATTGAATATAAATATTATTTTATTGATGTTACGAACTGTTTGATTTTTGGAGAATTATTAGCCATTTGTAGGTAAGAGAGCATGTTATTACACGGGGAAAAGTGTTACGGTAATAATTATTAATTGTAATACGCAGTTAACAACACCAAAATAATTTAGTGAAATTACCGGCTTCGACCACGGGCAATGTGCATAGAGCATATAACAAGCCGATTTAATATTAAACGTATTTTAATAAATAATTTGAAAAAAGTAAAATGTATTGAAAAAAAAATAAGTGGGTGTCGCTTTGCTGTACAGTAGGTTACAAACGGGTCAATGTAATAGATGGTGTTAAATTTGAATTCAATGATATAATATCATTGTATAAGAAAAACGATTCTGAGCGAAAACAGTCAGTCAGTCTATGATATTACTAAGTATATTTGATGATATTATTGTGAATAAAGTAATTTATATATTTACCAGCTATTTACTAAATTTTCAATCCATACCTATAAAAGTTGAACATATTATCAAATTTTAATACAAAATAATTATTAAATTTTAAATTTCATCAATTTTGTCAAAATTCGAACTTTTAATGCTTATAAAAAAAAATTGTGCCTTTGTATTTTTAATATTTATCAACTGCCATTTAACTATTTAAGCAATATATCAAGAGCCTTGTATTAAATTTTCACGATTTTTACCCAACAAATACAATTTTATTGATATTTATACTCTATAGAAAAAAAACTAATAAAATTGAAAACTGACGATGTCCGTTAAAATCACAAAAAGAGCCAAAATACTTTCAACATTTTATGGTGTATAGAAAACGAAAATAATATATAAACATCCAGTAAAATTTTCATGTATTTACAGTTATTCGTTTTTGAATAACAACAAAATAACTAAATTGTTACATGAGAAATCGAGTGAATATCCATTATTGTAAAAATATGAACTTCAAACGCTCATAAAAATGTAATTTGATTTTCTTGAAAACATTTTTTTTTTTTATAAAGATAGACAAACTTATGAATAATCTTGTATGATTTTTTTTAAATTTTAGATTTGAAAAGATATATTTTTATGAATTCTCAACTCAATTAATATGCTAATATTCGTGATTTTTCCGTATTTTATCAAGATTTGTACTTTAAATGTTTATTAAAAAAAAACAGTGATTAAGGATTTTAAAGTTTTTCAAATGCCATTGCAACAATATAGTAAAAGCCTTGTATTAAATTTTCAAGCCTTTTTACAAATATACAAATACATTTTTATTGATATCCATAGAAAAAAAGACTAATAAAATTGGAAACTTAAAATGTTCCTAAATAGTTCGAAACAAATCAAAATATTTTTAAAATTTTATCGTGTATAGAAAATGCATATTTAAACAATCAGTGAAAATTGCATGTACATATACATGTTCATTTGTTTTAAAGTTCTACAAAAAACCGATTTTGCGTAAAAATTCCCGTTTTTCCTTAATTTTTATGTTGGTTTTCCCGGCGCTTTTGAAAACTATTGAAAATTTTAAAAATTGACCTCCTGAATGCACCAACTAGATTCACTTCCCCATCGAACAAGATACTGTTGAAGAAAATCAAAGCAGTTTTACTGCCCCAAACTGTGATGACAGACACAAAAAAAAAAACTCACACACACCATTGTAAAATCAATACATTCATCGCTCCGCTCAGAATCTTAAAACTTGTACTGATCTTTACAGTTTTTTTTTTTAGGGAAGTATTTTTTATTTCATTACAGCGTGTCCATCTTGTACAGAATAATATTTTATTGGAATTCCCTTTTTAAACAAAATAATTATTACGTTATAACAAAAATCGTTAAAGACGGGCGGTTTGGCCCAACTGATATGGGGTAAACTGTTACAATGTTAGATACTAACTAAAACTTGATTATATTTTTTATTAATTTTTTTTTTAGTGTTTGTATATATTTAATTTACCTGTTTTTATTCAAAAGTTATTTTTTAAATTGTTTTGTACATATGTGATATAGTTATAAATGACTAAGGTTACTTTCCGGTAAATACAGTATGCACATTTGATTAACAACTTGATAACATTGTATATTTTAGCTAAACATTTATCTTCAATATGGATTAATTTAGTATCTATTATAACTAACGATTGGAAAAGGATAACGTTTATACAATAGGTACATAATATGCCCAGACTTTGATTCGATAATAATATATGTATTGGTTTATGTATAAAATATATACTTATTTAACTATAAATAATTGTTCGTAAGCTGTGTATGGAGCACAGTAAACTGGAGTGTAATAATTATAGCAGCACAAATTTATAATCACTGACTAATCTACACGCCATGTTCCTGACAAATATTTATCATTCATGGATAATATTGATCAGCTCCATCATCGATATTAAACTTGTAGATTCGGTACAGTATAAAAATCTGTGTGCTAATGCTCAACACATCTGATTATAAACCACAATATCATTACACATAATAATTTCTCTCTTTTTTAAATTTTAGTGTCTCAAGTTTCTTTATTGCTCAGAAGCTTCTCAGAACCATCGTTTCTCTCTCCTTTTAATTAAACGGGTACTATGTTTAGTGAAGGAATTCCGTATTCATATACCTGTTATGTTTAATATCAGCTCCCTATCAAATGCATTATAACCTGAAGAATCTCATCCACGCTTGGCGCTTGCGTACAATTTGTTTTTGTTGACGACTTGACGTCATCTTCGAGGAAGACACTAAAACGGCGATTAACAAGTTTTTACAAAACTTATTTTTTTACGTTACACGGTATTTGATTCACGTCTATACAAAACGATCCATATATTATGATGCAATATCAACAATCAACTCCCTCTCAAATGCATTATGCTCTGAAGGATACGGTCTAGAAGATATTATGACGTTTTTTTAATTTTTAATATAACTTCAGTACTCATCTTTTAGACATTGCTTACAAAATTGCATTTACCTATAAAAGTTGGCATATAATTTATTCTTTTTGACGTCATCTACGGGGAAGACACTGACGGTGGCTAACAATTTTTTACATACCGTAATTTTAAACATTGCACGCTAACTGATTCACGTCTATACACAAAACGATCAGCTTACAATTCAACTCGACGGCGGAGCTATGGTGTACAGCTTAGCTGTTCCGGGAAGTATTATTGTTTTTAGTCCATTATAATATGCATTCTTCATTTTATCATACATAGGTACTAATATACACCGACTGGCACACACGAGCGTCTGACCTAATTCGACTCGAGTTTTTTAATAACGGTATTCAAGCAGAGATTAGCAAAAATCGATGTATTCATGCAATGTTTTCTTATTTACTGAATATGTTTGTTCTCTATTTTTTAATACAATACAACATGATGTTCTACCTTGGGCTACCTACGTATTTAATCATCACATTTATTATCAATCTAGCTAAATCTTCTATATAATATATTATACGGTTATATCAACTTATTTTATATACTTTGTATACCTGATGTACTCAGTGTTTAAACTATGGGGACGCGGGGGAGTCTTTTAAAAAACATGTTTTAACGAATTTTAGCGAAGTTTTTTATATTTTTGAATCCCCCTTCTATTTTTTCCAATTCAAACACTGGACTTGTACTAGGCCACTAGGTACCTATATCTATAATACTACTTATACAAGTATAGGTATACCTAAATGAAAATAGCTTTTTGTGTTGTGTACCAATTCGAATGTGGTTTTCGCTCTTGGATAGATTTGATTTTTCGGCAAGGTTTTAAACATAGTTTTATGAACCCTATTCCTGTCCCCAGATAATTGAGCAAATAAATATACCCGTGGTGCCATCTTCCTGGCGTAAAAAATGAATTTTTAAAAACAATTTCTATGGAACTACTCACTAGACCGTGTAAAAAAAACAGTGTTGTTTACATTATATTTTACATTTTTTCTCGGGCTTAAACCAATTTGATAATGGAGCTATTATTTTGAAGCTTAATAAAACTGAAATGCTCATAGCGCTCTATCCAATCCACCATTTACCTACAACTCCGACATGCCCATACACTGAGATGTACACTTAAGCTAAAATACACAAATACACGCCTATAGTGCCGTTTTGTATTTATTTGGTTCATTATTTTTTCCCGGACGTGCCGGATATAGCTGGATCAACTGATATTATATTTTTTAGAAATCTGAAATCCCATTATGAACTTTCCTAATGTTTTGTGAATAATTTATAATTGCATAACATTGTTTGTACAAGTCGTTGAATCAATAAATTAATAATATAATAAATAATAATATTATGCAACCGCATAGGCTTTTATTGGGGCTCGACTCGCAATTCTGAATAGCGGAGATATAACAATCAGTTTTTTTTGGGGTAACTATAAACATTTTAACTTGTAACTTGTCATAGATTTTTATTTCTATTATTATTATTATTATTATTAATAAAAGTCGCAGAAGTATGTGTGATTAGAAAGACCAACACAACTCACTCAGAAACCGCGAAAAATTAAATAATAATGATACCTTTAATAATATAAAATCTTGTATAGCGCCATAAAATGTTTCGACTTTCGATTGAAGTCCGTTGAATATTATCGGCACTTTAATATTTTATACTGCGGTATAAAAATGTTCTATACTATTTTTTTAAAACCGTTATACGATCGCATGTCCGCACATAACCCCCGCGGCCTCGCATGGAGCACCTATATATAATATAATTTATACGTAATATTATTTATATTGAATAAATATATTATGCGGTCGACCACTGGGCCGATAATTTGTTTTTATTATTTTCACACGTGGGTACTATATTTCTTTTTTGCCCGAAGCACATGATGGAAAATATATTTTCGTACCTTCGTTATTTTGTCATCACCGACTATAAGTCCGGAGCGTCGCATAAACGAGAACCGAAGGACGTCCACACTCCACATGATTTACAAAGGGCGATAAATTCCTCAAGCTCGTTCACTCCCATTTTGTCTTTCGTCTAGGCATGTTCTTAAATTTCTAATTTTTGCAATTTTCACGCCAGTGCATATACTCAGAGACCACATTTTCAAAAAAATATATTTATTTTCATGGAATTTAATATAAGTATGGTGTCCCATATGGACAAAATAATATTCCTATTGGACTATTCCTATTGGACAACCGAATGTCTATCATTTAATTAGTTATAACAACGTGTCAATAAGTCAGCCAATTTTTATAATTTAAAAATACCAGTACAATTTAATATTTATACGCATTAATGGAAAAGACGCCAAAGGTATTGTGTGATACTAACACTAATTTTCACGTCAGAGCTGTTTTCAATTTCCAATTTTATAAACTACAACTTGAGCTTGATTTAGTACTATTTTTTAGGAACGTCAATGGATTATTAATAGGTATATTTGTATATATTAAAATTATAATTTTTAATGTTAACGGAATTGTTGAAATTATATGTTGTAAGTGGAATTTTATTTACCAAGGTATATTTTTGTTTCCTTTTGATATATATTTTGAAGGACATATTTAACATTATAAATTCCTTCCTATATTAGTTATTTAAAAAAAAGACGGATACTGCTCTAGTGCTCTGCTGTACAATAGCTTACAAGTTGCCGTGGGTCAGTAGGAACCAACTATACTAATTAAATTCACTTTCTCATCAGAAAAGATACCGAAGTTGAAAATCGAAGTGTTATTTCTACTAGAAAAAATGCTTACTGCAGAAAAATACGGATATCATTGTAAAATCAATACATTCATCGCTCCGCTCAGAACCTCTAAAAATACACAAAATGTATAATAATAATTAAAGTATTAGATATGCATACAATAGTCAATAAAACATAAATTCAGGGCTAATACCATTATAATAATATGGCCGGTCGTATTGTGTATTTTGTTATTAAATCATAAAACATTTTATTATTCCTCTCAAACATTACAGCGAAATATTTTGTTGGTTCCGTTGTTGACAAATACGTAGGTACTACAATTCCGAAAATGTTATATGCGTATGGAATGCTGTTATTATGTCTTCACCAAGGAAAACATTTTCCAAAATTAAAATTTTTTTTGTGCGTTTGCAATGTGCACTAAAAACACAAATGTCTAGATTAAAAAAAAAAGAAAAAGAAAATAGTGGACTTTTGATATTTCGCAGAATATGATAAAAATTTAAAACTAACCCGGCTTTAACCAACAAACTTTTAAAAAGATCTCAAGAAAAAATTACAAAACCCTTTTGTCTGCCTGAATGACCATTGACATAGAAACACACATAGGGATTTAAAATAATTGAATAATATTTAATAATATCAACCTATTAAGATATCGTGTTAAATATCTCGTGGAAACCATTAAACTCGTGTAAATTACAATTTTGATACTACTTTAATAAATCGTGGGCTTAACGATTTGCTCATAAAAAGTGGGTGGTTCTCATATTTTGAAAAACAAGTTTATATAATCACAGGCAGGATACTAATTCTAATAATAATAATATATTTGATTTAAAGGTAGGTATTTGGAAGTATTATACTTAAGAAACCCAAAAATCAGAATTTGTTAGAACGGTGAAGAGCATACATGGTGAATTATTATTGGTCTGTACACAACACGTAGTGATAATTCACGTATAATTCGTTATATATTTATATATAGATTTGTTACGGTTAATGACATTGTATTTAAATTGCCAGTAGTTGTGTTGACAACAGTGTGCTGATCAAACCTTCGATAATATCTCGTCAATTATCGCCATGTCAAGATCATATTTCATTCCCAACATTAATATGGCTTACCTAGGTACTTATCGACATACGAAAAAAAATATTGTAGTTATCTTCGATTTGATGATTAGACGATCGGGGTAAATCGATTGCACCTAATAACAATAATTGTTATATTGAAGGCATTGTACAATTGATACATAGTTAAGTACAATCACACGTAACGTCGTGTATGTTCTTAGTAAAATTTTAGCAGTACAGCCGTGTGTAATGTAGCGTTCTGTAAAAGATTGCTGCAGCCTGCAGTTATATGACCATATAGATCTAGGTGGACTAATAGACTGATAACAGAATGAGAAAGGTTTGGGGGGTCAACATTGTTAGAAAATTAATATAGCACATTACTTAAGACCATGTTGTGTATAAATTAATAGGTAGCAAGATAGAGAGAGAGTGAGAGATTATTTCAACAATAAAGATGACAACATTTTTAGAAAAAGATAGCATACACTTTAGGTCCCATCGTATTATTATGTATAGGTATTGACTGTATCTTTCACAATGTTGACTCTTCAACAATGTTGACTCTAGGAATATATATGATATAGTAAAGACAGAGTAGGGGGACGCGCAGGCAATCCCTATATTAATATGGCTATGGTTTAAATAAATTTGAAATGGAATAGTAATATTAAAAAAGTTTAAAAACTGTATTGAAATAAAAAAAATGCAACCAACACATATTCGACCAAAGTATTATAAATAAGCATGTTTATTAAATAATGCAAAAAACAATTATACCTAATTGTAGTTTATAAAGGCCGAGTCTGAATGCGCAATTCTATAATATAATATAATATACAGTTCGGGCGATGTATAATTTTGTCTACTTTGCCAATCGGACAGTAGATGCACTTACATAATATTATAACGCCAGTACACGATGGTCCACTTTGCCCGTAACACATAACAATAATAATTTATTATACCTACCACCGTGTCGATGGTATACCGACCCGTTTCGTATTCGTGCGTAACGGTCGTTTTTATGTTTCACGGGGCCCGGACCTCACATTTATATATTATATACATACATTATAATATATATATATATATATATATGTGTGTGTTATACCCACAAATATATTATATAGGTGCCTATGCGCGTATTATAATAAAATGTTTGTGCGAAAACTATGCGAGAAAAACTGGAAAACCACTCGCATGCTACGTGTATTATTAAAGCGTGGCACATTGCACATAATAATATAGAAAATCGTTTGCAGCATATACACAATTCTGGAGCTGTGCCACCCAGCGTCTAGGGGTGGGCAGGGGAGGGTCCCGGGCCCGGGATCGGCATTCGATCCGCCGTTTTGTATACGTACATTTATATTTATACAGGGTGATTCGCCAAGCATGCTCACTCCCATTGCTGAAATTATTTATTATTTGAAATTCTGATTGTTGGAATTTTTAAATATAAGTAGGTACTTAAAGACAATATTTTTTTAAATGTTCGTGACTTTTTGTGCTGTTTAACCTGTCGTTATACAAACTTATGTTTTTCAAATGAGAACGCTCCTCCCCACATTTTTCTACTGTAAATTATTTAATAGATCATTTAAATTTAAATTTTGATGTACCTACCTACCTTATTCAAAATTCTAAAGAATAGTTTCTTAGTTATTACAATATGTTTATGCTAAGCATAAAAGTCTTTAAAAACGATTTTACAAAAATATAAATTAGATATAATATTGATCTATTATTTATTTTGAACTTTTACCATTTTTACAAATCATAAATATTACAACTTTCGAATCACCATACATGGCTATACTTCCAAACCCATTTTCGAGGACCTAAGTAATTCTTAGTAGAAAAGATACAAAGTTAAATAACTCAAAAACTACTCGTTCGAATTTTGATTCAGATATCGTAGATATCTATTTCAGAAAAATTATCCACTAAATATTATAGAGTATAAAAAGAGGCTCTCATTTGAAAAATTCCAGAAGTTTATATCGCCATTGGACACTCCTTGAGTGTAGTACAAAAAATTTCAAGAATTGGAAAATATTTGAGTAGGTATGTTTGAAAATTGCAAAAATCAGAATTTGAATAACTTCGTCGTTGAAAAAAAAATGGGGTGAACATAACATCCTGTATACACGCGATACGAGGCAATACGTAGAGCAGATAGGTCGAAAAAAACACGGACCGATCGTCGACCGGGACCCGTAAGAATTTTTCCATTACGGCTGTGACATCACGCCGCCGCCTCGGAAGTCGGAGGCCGACATTAACGGCTTGTACTTTTATCCCATCCACCCCACCGCACCATCCCTTCGCCGGGGCCGTTTTATTATATTATTATTATTGTTATGGTGCGGCTATGGTGTTTCGCGGCAGCTCTCCCATTTCAAAGGATTCCGTCGCTTCACGCTTTTAAACCCTTTTTACCTGGAAAGCTCTTTAACACTATACTATATACGATTGCAGCGCACCAACGGAAAAAAAAGCAAAATCACAATTGTTCTTCCAGAATAATAATATATCGGTGAAAAAACCGAACGTATAATGAAAAATAATAATAATATTGTATAAAAAAACCCGTTTTCTGGCATTGAGACCATGAGGCCGGTTTTGGTGAAAAGTTTCCATATTTCGTCATGCTTATAACATGCACTTATTATAATAAAAATATTACTATCCACATAAACCGTCGGAGTAAAATCAAATGTATATAGGTACGATCAGTGTAAGTAAATTAAACGGTCGAGTAATGGTTCCCTATTATTGTCATCAAAAGAAAAATAATCTATTATAACTTATAACGTGTATTTGATTAGTTTAATTTTTTTATTAACATAGAGGGGGAAGAGGAGGAAAACTGCCAAAACTCATAGATTACATCAAAGAATCGCACAAGTAAAATATATTCGACTTGTGAAACGCTTTTTACGAAGATTTTTCATCGTGTTTATTATTTTTCAATAAATCCGTATATTTTTATAACACACTTAGTTATGCACCACTCGATGGCAGCGTGTAAACATTAAACAGCGATTTACAGTTTATTCGACGATAAAAAATATAAATGTTTAAATATTGGTTTTATTTTTTATTTATTTTTTAACATAATTTATTGGTAGTTAAATTATTTACTTGGGTATGTATTGTGATTTGAAAATGTTTAACAAAATAATGTGAAATTTGGAGTAAGTCCAGCCAAAATCATTACATACAAAAGTTCAAACAAAATATACTTTTGATGTCTATTTAAACTCGGTCCCCAGAGGGTTTTCCTATTTGCGCCACTGCAGCATATTATATAATATATTATTCAACGTCCGAAAGCGATGAAAATTACTTGTTAATACCCTATAGGAATGATTTGGTCCGTTATTACCTTATTAAGTGTACATTTTATATTCGCAGTACTCATGTCGGAAAGTGCCTTTACAGATACCAATAAAACGATTTCCGTCCGGCCGAAATCGTCAGTCCAATTTTCAAGAATACGCTAAGCCCATTGCATCTATAGTTTTAGATTGTTTGACTACTTCGATCGTAGCTTATAGAACGTGAATTTGGTCGCCAAATTATAGGACGCCAAATTTGTCGTACATGGTACATCTGAAATATGTTGGGCGCGTATTTCGCATTACTTTGCAATGTCGATTGAAATTTCAATCGTATATCGTGTGTGTGTGTACTGCGCAGAAAAACTGATGTTAATGTGGATTGACAACTAACTGACAAGAAGAATGTAAGTGAATCGAATCGCGGAATTCGGGACTGCGAAAAAAGACGAAAGAAACTTTGCTCGAGAAGACGTGTTGAAATGATCGACATAACACGTACCTATGCGAATACAAAATTTTCTTGTGAAAATCATTGAGCCGCAAATTGCATATTATATTATATCATTATAATAAGGTGGTGGATTTACGACGGAGCAAATAAAAACGAAAAACATGGATAGGTATTTTCTGAATAAAAAAAGGGTCCAGTCTCGTATTCTACCTACCACAAGTACACCGTATAGTGACTAGTGTTGTACTGCTGTATGCTACCTACTAGAAAACTGTTATCTACCTTACTATTTTATTGTAATAGGTATTTCTAACAGGCAAAGATTTACAGTTGTTTTTACTTTTTACTATGTAATTAATAATCAGTTGTTAAGATATTAGATAATTAATATCATCGGAATATATTGTTCTACCATGTTGAATACTTGTGAGTCGTGAGGTTTAGGAGTTTAGAGTTTAACTACCTATTTGACTGTATAAATATAGTATTTATTAAAAATATTACATTTATAAGACTGATAATCAAACAAAATCATCGTTTGCAGTTGTGCACAGAATCAAACGACCGAATGGTTTTTAGAACTCATGTTTGAAAAATTATGTCAAATTATAAAACCAAAACAAGAGACAGAACAATTATGACCGATTGCAAACTGCAAAAGTCTGTGATACTCAGTTAATGTATTAAAAGAAATTATGAATATAATATCGCAATAAAAAAGTATGTAAGTATGTATGGGATGAATGCGTGCCCAAGATGACACTCGACAAATTAAAATATACATTACTTATATTGTATTTTATTTTTAACAATAAATAATAAGACCATATAGTGTAAGTATGATTTCATATCGTTGATGTCTTCTAGAAAATCAAGAAGTAGGTCTGTTAAAATCGTAGATAACATACTAAACGTCTAAACGTGTAACGGCGAGATGGCTAATGGGTAGTCTAAAATAAATAATATTATATGTAAATATAATATATAAACTACAGATAAAATTTAATAATCGTTATTAACTAGTAAAGTGGCCTCATGATTGTATATTTTACTATGAAATGAATTGGAAAAAATTAGGCATGGGGGGGGGGGGGGTAGCACTGGCGAATTTTGTCAATATTTTTCTTCAACTTATCCACGCAAGTCAGTCTTTTTGGAAATTAATTTTACAAATTCTGATCTAAGAAACCTAGCAGATGAATAAAGTGCCGCATGTAGTTACAAAAGTTACAAATTATGAATCTATAATATAAATTAATTGGTTACAAGACTTGTACAGCAAAAAAATCATATGACGCAAATTAATAAATCGTTGAGTAATCATAAGTGCAACTATTGTAAAAATTCTGGGGGGCTACAGCCCACCTTACAAAACTATTAATTTTGCTAGCCTGTTAAAGCTATTATTATGGGTACCATAGGGTACCTACTTAAATTACCTACTTTAAAATGAATTTGTAGTATGCATATATTACAATACAGCATGCAACAGATTTCCATAGGTAATATTTTTGTAAGTACAAGACAAGTACCAGAGATCCTATAAACACAAACATTAATTGTTACTTACACAGCGAAATCATAAATAATTTAATCCCATTTTCAGATTATAAAATGTTCGAGTGTTAAGTGTAAAAAGACAAGGAGTCAATTAACAGTTATTATACTTCTTCAATAATGCATTGTTAGAGAAAAATTCAAAATATAACAATATTTAAACTTTAAAGCAGGGATCGAAACTGTTTCAAATTTTAACGGTTACGGTTTTAGTTATTGAGAACGGTTTTCTAAATTTTCTGGTTTTGGTTCAGGTTTTAAGATCGGTTTTTAAAAATTTTTTGTTTTAGTTTCAGTTTCAAAAAAGGTTTTTTAAATATTTTTTGGTTTTAAGAACGTTTTTAGAAAATTTTCGATTTTGGTTTTTGGAACGGTTTTTAAAAATTTCCATTTTTCTTTCCTATCTAAGGGCCGATTATAAAGCCCTGAAATATGGCTGCTTTGTATAATTAGTATTTAGTGTACAATATATACGATATAACAAATTTACGTTCAGCAGAACTTTACTAATTTCGTGTTATTAACTTGAATATTTCGTACCTAACTTAGGTGCCTACTTTTGCATTCGACATAATATTATGTTATCATATTATAGTTGAGATCATTATTCGATTACATTAATATTTAATTGTATATTCCAATAATATCACACTATATTATTTGTATTTGCAATTTTGAATCATACGTTTAGTAATAATATATATATTAATATTTCGTAATATTCAGTAATTGCATCGAGATTTTTATCAATAAATCCGAACATAATAATTTCTTCGTATAAAAATACTAGAATTACAAATAATATAATTAACTTTTTGAAATTCAAAGAAACCGACATTATAGTTTCAAATTTTAATCGGTTTTTCAAGAACGGTACAAGAACGGTTTTTCAATTCTATGGTTTCGTTTAAGGTTTTGAAAACGGGTTTTTAAGGTCTTAGGTTTCGGTTACGTTTTTTTAACCGGTGTTCAGAAATGAGAAAACCGCGGTTTTAATCGGTTTTTTGGAAAACCAGTTAAACTGGTTTCGATCCCTGCTTTAAATCAACAATATTTCAACGAGAACGACATATCTATTTATCATTTAAAAGAGTTCATAACACTAAAAGTTACGGCTGCTGGTTATAGAAAGGGGAAAAGTATTTTCTAACACCTCCATAATATTATAAAATACCTAAGTAACTATTGCTACTATATTATACTCGAAACATTCTGATATGCCTTTTCCTCTAAAATATAATCATCGTCTTTCGATTTTATTGCTAGATTTTTAGCAGTGCGACTAATGGCAGATCTGCGTCAACATGTTTTTCATGAATTTTCTATACGATCATTCCATTCCTATTTACGTAACAACCAACAATCACATTTCGTGTAAGCTACTTTAAATTATTATTCAAATATATTTTAATATTGAATTTTGTGAACATTTCGTATAATATAAAGTACCTAAATATTATATAAGGTACTCTTTTTAAAACACCGTTGAATGCCATGCAGTGGAAAGTGGGTCGCGTTTTAATGAGAAAAAAAGGAATGAGAAATTTGATATTGCGGTATTCAAATATATTTCGTTGAATTTTATGGTGACTTGTAACTAATATTTTAACAAGTTCCTATGAATAAAATGAAAATGTTGATGAGTTGATTTGGATATTGTATCGTCGCCCGATCGCATGAATGACAATTTATTTTTAATCGGTAATCATGCAGGCAATAGGTTTACTCCATACTGAATTATGTCAAAATTATACAGGACTTTTATTTTGATAGATTTTAATTTTGAAAACGTATTCTTTTTTAAATCAGAATTCGGTTGAAATGTCAATGATAACGTAAAGAGTTTTTTGTCAATTCTAATTATTTTTTTTTGATCACTCTGTAAAAAATGTCTGCAACATCGAAAATCGCTTCAATTAAATACATAATATTATAGTGAGCTATTGTACATAAATCCTAATCCGTTTTCAAAATTAAAATCTATCAAAGCGAAGCCTTACACAATTTTCCATCATGCGCATGACACGTCATCATCGAATGCGATTAGATCTAGAAACCACTATTTTGTTTAACTACGACTATAGACACATATTATTTATTATATTATATATTATAACACCATGTCAATTTATCGATCATCCGCGCTCGGGAAAAAAATTCCGAAATTTGTCCCATGTAAGTAAGCTTATAGGTCTACCGTGTCTGATAAACGTATTTTATTTCCCGCCACGATATACATTATAATATAATAAATTGATTCGCTCGACTAAGCGCCACGTCGAAATGGTTTGTGTTAATCCAATCACTATGTGTTACAGTGCGTGCGCATTTGTGCAGTCGAGTGACACAGTTATCGTTCAGATGTATTACAATTTACAATATTATTATATAATGTGATATCGATGTGCAAAAATATGTCGTTTAATTGGCCGAGATTATAATTATAACAGACATGCTTTGCACTTGAAACAATAATCTGCACAATAATATACGGTCTAGTCGTCTAGACGCCGAAACTATAACACTATATTATTATTATTATAATATGTATAACAACAACGATCAATACACTCACACGGCGGCACACCTAAGCCCAATGGCATATTATTATTACATCGTTGCACCCGTCGTATACTCGTATGTACAATTCACTAAATGGTAAATATTGTTAGTTCATATTATAATCGCGAATATATCGTCAACTAAACGACACGTGCTATATTACAATGAAAATAATTGTACAAAAATATATTTAACTGTCTGAGTGTAAAACCGTTTTGAGACGTCGAAAACCTCGTGCGCGTGATGTCTAAATTGCACCGGACGAATTAGAAGGTTTGTAAGTACTTAAATAGTTAAATGTATGTAGATGTTTTGAAATTAGGTATTTGTAAGTTTTTCAGAGCCGACAAGTACCAACTGACTCAAATTAACTAAATGGAAGGACCCACATTGTATAAATTACACCAGACGATCAATTGACAATTATTACTTATACAAGTTCTAACAATAATATTTTGGAAAAAGAGGGAGGGGGGTAAAAAGGGGCAATTATAGGATCGTTCCTTTATATAGGTGGCTTACTGGGCAGACGCCTAGCCCCTCTTTGGAATTGGTCTTGGTTTTATGTATTTATTATTCTGCGACAATAATAAATAATAATATAATCATAAAATTAGCTTTAAATAAAATAAAAAATAAAAAATATTGAAAATTAGATAAGTTGGTCCAATTTAGGGCGTCTGTATTAAGAATTGTATAAAATTAAATTTATAGCCAATTTCCCTTCAACACGCAGATACGCTACTGCTGTACTGAATTTACATCTTTCTTGTTCGTTAATAATATTCGTTCTCGACGAAAATTGGTTCAGTTCATAATATTTTATTCCTAAGAATATAATAATTTTATTAGCGATGACCCCGACGGTCGCCCGTGCGCGGTGACAATCTCAATCTATGCTAAGTGCTTACAATAGACGGATTATTATAAAATTATTCACAGCTAATATTATGTCATCTGAATAAACAGTTGTTGTGGCTGTATAATATTGTTATTACCTAATGCATTATTATGTTTTAATATATACGCCTCGGTAAGTAAAAAAATTACAAACACGTTCGGAGTGTAGAAGACAATTTATCGAATAATCGATGTGTATCGAAATACAATCTACCTAATAAATTATAATTTTTATTAAATCTGTAAATGTATGATAACTATTTGATAAAAAAAAAGAAACCTTTATTGCATACATTATATACGCACGAGAATTACGGCGACATTAATAATTAATGTAGGTGCACATACTACTAACTAAATACAAGCTAATGTAACTATACGATAACTACCCACTGGATGATTATTAATAAAATAGAGTATCCATTGTCACGAACGGTAGTAAGTTTTTATATTAATACAATTATTTTATTCGTAGTCGTAAATAAACCATAAAAAATAATATGATATAAAACAGTATAATATAATATTATATCATTGTTGTTTTATTGCACCCGTGATGGGTGGTAGGTATATTAGAATAGGTCGTCAGTTTTATCCCATGACATAAACAACATCCAATTAGCGTAATATATATTATTATTATTTCTACGAGCCATAAAATGTAAAAAGTCACTTTTAGTTTGAACGAAATCCTACATTTTACCCGTAGACATCATACACTATATAAATTATGATGGACTATTTATAGTCATTTGTGCACTCAGAGCGGTCAGAGATAGTGTGCGCTTCTCGTGTATGACTCGTGAGTATAGTGCCTGTGCTTTAATACTTATTATTATTGTGGTGAGTTATCAATTACGGTTAACACTACTATGAATATAAAACATTCGATATAATATTATTAGTTATCACACTTTTAGACTTGGGTAGTTGAGTGCCAAAGATATCAAAATTAAATACTATATAATAATAGTATATTAGAATAGGTCGTCAGCTTTATCCCCTGACATAATCAGTGGGTATCCAATTAGCGTAATATATATTATTATTATTTCTACAAGCTGTAAAATGTAAAAAATCACTTTTAGTTTGAATGAAACCCTACATTTTAACCCGTAGACATCATACACTGTATAAATTATGATGGTCATTTATGTACCAGAGCGGTCAGAGATAGTGTGCGCTTCTCGTGTATGACTCGTGAATATAGTGTCTGCTCTTTAATACTGATTGTTATTGCAATGAATTATCAATTACGGTGGTACTATAATACTATAATGGATATATAACATTCGATATAATATTATTCGATACAAGACTTGGGTGTCAAAGATATTAAAAATAAATATAATTTACACATATTCAATTATTAATATTTTAAAAATATTAAAATCGTCGATAATCCAAAGTATTATATTATAACCGTCAACATCTTTATTATTTTTGTCCATCAAATAAAATGCATAAAACGCCTTATAATTTGTTTTGTAAAATTAATTTTCTGTGTGGGATAGAATATCACGTAAATGCATACTACGTAAGTATATAGTTACTTACAATGTTATAACACAAAACTTTGATGCCCTATTTTAATTAGATAATACGCGTTCATATTTTGTCGATTAAGAGTATAGGTACTTTTGACGTTTGACGTGTTTGAACAATATTGTTCTAAATTTAAAATCTGGAATAAAACACACAAATATTTGGAAATTCGGTACTTTAGTATGATATGATTTATTTTTTTTTTATCTCATTTTGACGTTTATGTCTTCCACTGATATTATTAAGAACTCTTAGAGACGTCTTTAGGATGTCAACGCATTGTTTGTTTTTTCTCTCTGAACTACGCGCCACTTAAACAACATTTTCACTCAATATCATTTTTTTTTTTACGTACTTGAGTAATCTTAAAGTAGCCATTGTTAAAAATACAGAAAATAATATTTTTGAGGGTGTAACACATCGAATTGTCTAAATATTATCTCTTAAAAGTTTTATTTTTAAAGTTGAATATAAAGTCAAATAATAATAAAAATATAAAACCGATAATATGTCAAACCCTCAAAAATATTATATTCTATAGTTTTTGCAATAGGTGATTTAACTCTACAATGACTCAAAAATCATAAAAAAAAAAAACGGTTTTACGTGAATCGATTTTATTTATGTTGCATGTGGGTATGAGAGAGAAAACAAGTATAAAGACTAGTACATCCTTATCAGAGGATTCGATCTCGTCTGTATTTTCTACCAAAATATACCTACCTATTTTTTGAAAACTTTACCGTCTATCCCAGTCATCCGATAAAAATTCTCTCAAAACGTCATATTAACCTTAAAGTCCACCGATTTATTTTTAACCGATCACTGATAAAGCTAATGAAGCTAGACATGACCGGTCTATGTTGTCGAGCACAGCACTATATTATGGAGTGTACTACACTACTACTGCATCAGGTACATTTTTTTCAAAACACAGGGTGCAACAGCAGTCGAATGAGAAGGAAAAATAAGTCACGATAGTAAGTATTTTGTTCAGACCATTTCTGTCAATTATATATAATAACAACGCTGCACAACGCCGATGTGAGTGCGAATGCGCAACACACGGTTATGGTATAAGATATAATAATATTGTTGAATGTACAGGTAATAAGTATTATCGACGATCATCGTTATCGTAACGAGTAGATAGTATTTATTATCTCGCCCTGGGTCGGGAAATAAAAGGCACGGGTCGCCAGTTCGATCTCAACGACGCGTCGGTGACAGTGCCGGTCAATATACGCGACGTAATGTAATAATCACATATTATTAAAACAATTAAAACAGTGTTTATTATTCAAAATTGTTATCATTCAATTATACAGTCCGCTAGTTCATTTTTTTTTATATATTTATTCAATTACAAACTGAGCCAAAACAAATATTATTATTTTTCGTTTTTTTTTCATGCTTCAAGGAAATCTACAATTTTCTCACGATAAGAGGACATCCACATTTGTTGTCTAAATGTCTCCGTCATATTGTAATAAATTTGTGTTTAGCAATTTGTGTTTATCAGTTTCGTTAGCTTTAAAAATATAGTGAATTGACCTATAGGTATACTTATATTTTTCCTATATTACCTATATCACCTTCACTATATTTTTATATTATCGAACTAAAATATTAATGGGATTTAAAAAACCGAAACGCACCATTTATAATGAGTTCAATATATATTGGCAATTATCATGTAAGTGGTACCTATATTATAATAATACCAATAATATAATATAAGAGGGTTCCTGTCACTTATTCGCACATGTCAACTATTATATATTTATATATACGTTGCGTATAATTTGATTTAAATGTCTTAATATGTTTACTTTGGATTCATTAATATGAAGAATTATAATTTAATTAATACTAGCTGTATAAACTGACTTCACTCGGAAAAAAAAAATTTAATGTAAAATACTCCGATACATACCTACTCAAATTAGGTGTATTTCGGTTTTTGTGTATACCTCATTTCATGGACAAATCAGCGTCAGTGTACCTCGTTGAACTAATATAATAAGAGGAGTTATAATTAATTCGATCGAGATAGGCAATCCACCATAGGTGGATTGGATAAAGCACTAGGTAAAAAATAAAATAAAATACAATTTTATTTCATTTGGAAAAAAAATCTTTAACTAATGGAAAACCTCTATATAAACCAAAAAATATTCGATTTTCGTGTACCAAAACGAAGTAGCACTCTATAGTAACCTATAGGGGTTAAAAACGGAGCTGTAGAAATATGAATGGGACATTTTATGCCAATTTGTTCAGTATACTCCAATTCAATAAGTTCCACCCAAACGTGGATTCAATTACATCGAGTATAGGTAGAACAATATAATATAATTCATTTTTAAATTTTTATAAGTTAACGACCAAATTTTATTAAAAATCGTTCATAAAATCGTTTGTATTCTTGGAGATGTCTCTTCGATATTTTAATTTTAAAGTGAGTTATAGGTCTCAAGTGGGTTATAAGTGTCTAAAATATTACAATTTAAAAATGCTTTGCTTAAAGGTAACGAATTTTATCCGTGAGGTTCGATGGAAAATATTGAAGAAACACCTCCAAAAAAACATAGACGATAACATTATTATTATTTTGTTATTGTTTATAGTATATCAACTTTAATCGTTATTAGCTTAATATAAATATTTATATTATATCGATGTACACATTTCGATTTTTTCGATAGGAAATTATATTTATGGTATTTTATGATAATGGACCAGTTGCTTCGTACCTACGAATTTTCTGGGGTATTTAATTTCTGGCTTCGATGAAGTTTGGACAGTACACGAAGATGTGCTCGGTCTCGGTGGAGTTGTTTGAATTACATGTTGTGCATAAGGTAATGTGTTTGAATAATATTGTTACCTTTAAGTTTGATAAAATGTCAACTCACTGTAATATTAAAAGTTAAAACTACCTTACGAAACTAATAAACACAAGCTGCTGAATGCAAATTTGTTATGTTACACACGTCTTGTAAGAGTGTAAGATGGAGACAAGCAGACAAAATGTGCAGATGTCCTCTCATTATTATAAAAATTGTAGATTTCGTCGAGATATGCTTTTGTAAGAAATACGTAAACAAAACGGAAATGGTATTATTATATCTTATATAATCTAACAGTCTGTACTTTCACGCTCACATCGGAGTTGTGCATTGTTAGTATTATTCTCGCATTTATTTTTATTCCTAGTCTGTTGTTTCTCGTTTTTGTAAAAAAATTAAAAGACATTATATTAATTAAATTCTGTAATTTATTATTATTTGCTGATAATATTTAAACTCTTTGCCCAAGTAAATACCCCAGATGACTTTTTTTTATTAGTTGAGAGTATTACTGTTTTAGAGCGGTATATACATACCTACTCTAAATGCGCTAAAATAAAACATTTTCAAATGTATATGCAAATAACCTTTTCTTATATAAAAAACGACCATGAACCTTCGAATACCCTAACATTAATAATGGTCAGTCATTATAAGTCATGTTCAAGAAATAAAAGATTTAGGTATTATTCTATCCAAGGTCTTCTCTTTTAAATCTCTATATAAACTCTATATTTTATGGTATTACACATAGAACATTAAGATTTATTAAACTAATGGTTGGCAGTTATCAGATATTAGATGTTTAATCGTTTGAATTAGTCACTTCGTTATAAGATTTTGGATCAAAAAATTGGAATACGGCTATTACATATTGTAGAGGATTGGTAATAAAAAATAATATTTACTTAATTACTATTGCATACTTTTATTATATCTTTGATTCATAATTTATATTCGTAATTGTAATATCTAGGATGTATTATTCATATTTTTTTTATTTCTTATTTTTTTTTTATTGATCTTTTAAGCATCGGAAACTATGACCATTAGCATTTTTGGAGACGGGTTACGGTTGATTGAGGATCACGTATGTAGGGGGAGGATTCGTCATTAAAAAAATAAAAACCCGGTTGGTCACCCAAGCTGACCAAGCCGATGCTTGGCCTCAGAATACGTTAGTGACTGAGGCCAACAACCGAGCCACACCAGACCCCCATTCATATTTTTAACTCTGGTAATTTAGTTGATTTGTATATGAATATTTGAAACTGTAAGCTCAGTAGTTTTTACGCTGTGCTGGGTTTATAGCGAATATTATAATAAAATAAATGAAAAATAAACGCGAATTGGTTCGTGTTTGCGCACTCGTAAGACGGAGGCAACTTACAGAAGTGGCACATTTCTCATAATATAAAAACGTATCCGAACCAAATAACAAGTCCACACAGCAAACACATAATAGAACGTATTTGTTTTGCACGATGTCACTTTTGTTTACCACAAATCCATCGTTTGTCTTCATCGCAACGATGATGGCTTGTGCACGCACCAAAGACGTCAACGGGTCACGCGAGAACGTGACATTTTCGTCGCGTATAGATAATACGACGACCAGACATATTATTTTCGTCCCACCCCAAACATTCACCCCCCAAGAGACGTTCCAAATATCTATGGAAAAAGATTCTTTTTTTTTTTCATTATTATTATTATTATTATTATTTATTTTCGCATGAATGTTGTATACGTTTTCAATATAAGAGACGTGCTCGGCGTGAGATTTAAATCGCTGCTAAAAATATATCATATTATTCGTTTCACGGCGACATGTTATTATTATTACAGTGATTTTTGTTGTTCGTTTATTTGACTTATATTCGGTTTGCTTTACTACGCTCGAAATTTAAATGTCACGTGTACACTGTTATTATAATATTCTACATCGATCTGTTTGTGTATCTAACTGATATAATAATTTATAAACTCTTAAAAAAAGCTTTATAAATAATCATATATTTTATTAAACAGAAATGACGTTTTCGGTGGCACATTTATGGTCGCAAATTCAAAAATTTGTTATTACATTTTTATCTATAACTGATTCTTATTTGATAGTATACCTCATATTGTATTAAAAATATTTAGTGAAAGGTAAATATAAATACATTCAAAATAGATATTTATAATATTTGAACAACTATATTGAATACGTGTTGTTGTATTCGCGGAAAGAACAGACTTTATTCAAACATTTCTAAAATGGTAAAGTACATACAATTATTTAGGTAGGTACGTATATATATAGTATAAACATAATAATATGTTATATTTATACAACTACATCACACAAATTACACAAAAGTATATGGAATCGGAGCTTTGAACGGATTCTGGTAGTTGGTATCCGATTTCAAACGCAGCTCGAGAAAATAAATACAAAATCAAAGAAACTTCTAAACAAAGTCTGGTTCTGCGTAGGCTACAAACTATATTATATATTAGATTGGATAAACATTTATTTTATATATATATATATATCAGCTGATGAGTATATCCTATGACGTTTTGAATTTTATTTGAAGTAGGAAATTCTAGCGAACACATCGTGAATATATAATATATATATATTATATCTGTATATAGCTTTTGGTGGCTTATTATTTTATTTCGTTAGCGGAGTTGCTTAAGATGAAAGGATCACTGTACGACGAATAAAACTGCATTAAATAAAATCAAAAGCTGTGCAGTTGATCACGCATTACGTCGCACAGACATCTGCTGTATAGTAACAGCAGTTGACATATTATTAGAATCCGTTCGAGTTTTTTTCGTTTTTTTATATGCCCCGAATACCACCGCATGAGCTTACATACTAAACACTAAACGAATACGGTTATGAACATTTATCATACTATTTTTTGACGTTAGTATATACATATGTATACGTGACGAAGTGACCTATAACTGTATATAACACACAACAGTTTAAAAATTACATTAAAATAATACGGACAAAGCGACGAGTGTTATTATTATTTATTGTTTTTATAATTATTATGGTTGTAGCAAACACGAATACGACAAATTTCTTCGAACCATAACAATACTGTGGTCACAAGCACAATCTAGGTGGGGAGAAGGAGGGCTATAGTTGTTTACTATAGTGATAAGGGCAAACATACGATACTTTGGTTTTTTAGAGAATTATTTTGAGCTTGAATATTATTTTTCTGTATGCATGCATTTTACATGATTACTGGATCACTTTACGACAAAATATATAACTGCATAACAAATAAAGTCAAAAGCTATGCGGCTCAAAGCGCATTTACGCCATACATCTGCTGTATATAGTAACAGCAGTTGACGTAAGAATCTGTTGGATTTTTTTTTCGTATTTTTTATACCCAGAGGGACTACTATAATAATATTAGCCTATACATACTAAACGAATACGCTTATGAACATCGTTCATACTCATTTTTTACGTAGGTTGTAATATAATATGTATAGATGCGCCCTACCGTGACGAAGTGACCTAACTATATAGGTATACAACAGTTTAAAAATGATATTAAAAAAATACTGCAAAAGCGGCGAGTGTTATTAATATTTTTTTTTATAATTATGACTGCAGCAAACATGAAAATGACAAATTTCCACGAACAATACTGCGATCAAAAATGTAATATGGGTTAGAGGGAGGGGGAAAGGGAGCAGTTGCTTTCTGACATATTACTAAAGTAGGGGGGGATATAGTTTTGGCCTCCTGTTTTAAACACTAATTCGTTAAATACATAACAAGATTTTTGCGTTTCAGTGAATTATTCTTGGGTTTGAATACCATTTATCTGTGTACTTTTACATAACTACTGAATTTGTCGTTCAGATATTTAAATAACTATATATTGTAAAAGTTAATGTTTTATAATTAATATTTGCTTATAAAATTAATAGCTACTGGATAGTACCAACTACCTTGACATATTTTAACTAATTTTACAATTCTGCTATACATAGGTACAAAATGTAGTTATATATTAATTATTGGGAAATGTTCGAGATGCAGAAAGGGTGCGACACTTCCTCCTTATTATCTATATCTTTAGACACAATAAGTGAAAAATATTTAAGTATTACATTTTACCCTCCCATCAAAAAATAAAAATCACTTTATGTTATACCACTGCGATCAATATATAATATTCTATAATTATATATATATATATAATAATATATACTTCATATATTATTATTATAAATAATTTTCCATTTCTCTTTCAATTGTCTCGGCGACGTTGGCGATAAGAACTTTTTTTAATACTACTTACCGAAAGCAAAGCGTGGATTAAGTCAGCCTTTACAGTGGATAACGGTTTTCCTGTTATCAAAATAGTGAACGTCTCGTCTTTCTCAGAAGCCATCAAACTTCCGAACCACGATTTTTTCGTTAGTTCTGGTGAAGATTCTGGTGTCGGTTTATATGGCGTATCCATGTCCACTGTTTGCATAAAGAAAAAGAAACGCACAATTTTATAAAACGTGTTATGGACACAATCTACAAAGTTCAAAGTGATTAAGTTCGCAATAAAAAACTAAACCAAGTCAACGTTTATTGTCTAACACTCATTCCGGAGGTTAGACAATCACATTATCGAGCGTCTACTAAGTTCGCACCGAATTTTAACTTCACTATTAACTATAATATACTAATATCTATAAACACGAATTAAACTTGTCGTAGGTAAGATGTTGTTAATCAACAGCTGGAAAACGCTAAAACTACATTATTATGTACAATGATAATTTAAGCTAGGTAATAATTAAGTTAATTAAAAAATCAAACATAAATCTAACTATTTTACTCAAAGATCAAAAAAAAAATTTACTGGGAAATGGGGCGGCCCATTTTTGTGTCCCTTTTAATCTATTTAAATAATTTACAATATTATAGCAAGCACGTGTACATCACGACAAAACGCAATTACTTTGAGGTTTACGCCTGTGGAATTTTGGCGACCCCAGTACGCTATTGCGTATCGACGTAAGTCTCGATTTCCAATGATTAGACAGGTGTTGAGGCGACCCCGGAGGCGTACAGATGACCACTGAAACAATAATCACACGTGCGCATTATAATCACATGTTATTGTGCGTTTATTAATCCGCTCGTTTCTGTCGATATTAATATTATTATTTATTATATGATCGTATTTATAATATTGTATCAGTGTTTGGATTTACTGTGGTTAGGAGATGAAGGTACTTCGACTTTTGCCTGCTTCGCGTGGTGTACGGGTGACGGGGGTACGGCTGCCGAGCATGAGCTGTTCGTGTCCAACGACTGGTTGTGCGCAGAAATGTAATTGCCGTGAGGGGAAATCGATGAGTTCTTCGACTGCTGGCTCTTGTGGTGATTGTGGTAACGATAGTTTGAGTTGTTTGACCTAACAGTCGTAAAATGCCGGCGGGCCCGTTAAAACCAAAAATGAAATCGTTTTCCCTTTTTCCCATAATATGTTACCTTTGGGGAAGGGGTGATAATATACCAGCTAAGGTCGAAGAACTGGCTAAGCTCGAACCGCTGCACATGTTGCCGCCCGCAGAACTTACGTTGTTGTAACTTCCTCTCCTGTAGTAGATGCGATTTCTGCGGTAGAGAAAAAAAATTAACGTTACAAACCTTAAGTTACAAAGTTTTACGCGATTTTCCAGGCGCTATTAGTTATAGACCGTACACGAGAGCAGACTATAGGTATAAACAATGAGGTTAGCAAAGGATTATGTTTTAATTTATTAAAGTAGTTATGGTCATCTCGTGAACAGCGTATGATATCATTATAGTCGCATCGAGATAATAATATATTATTTTCAATTTTGTATTAAAATAAACAATATCACAACAAGAAATATAATTTGATTTCGTTTTAAATTACGATTAAGTTTAAGAAAGATGGTGTTGTTGCCATGTAAAAATTTCACACAATGTTTTAGGTAATAGGTATATCGATCCTAACTTAATATATTATAAATTCTTAGTTGGGCAAACAATTTATTGATTAAACAATAATGATTAATGAATATTCATTTTTTATGTGTCAGTGACACTTTTTATAGTAGAAAGAATGCATTAATTTTCAACTTCAGTAAATTCTCAGTAATCTTCTAAATAATTGGGAAAAACAAAAAAAAAAATAGGGTAAAATTGTCATTTTTATGCAATATTAGTTTTGGATAAAATAAATTGACTTATTTTGTTGTAATTAAAAAAACAATAACTATATAATATATAGGTTTAATATTTTATACTCAAATGTCAATATTAGAATTTTTATGGGAATATAATATTATATTATAGAGTAATTTTAAAAAAAATTCATATATTCATAAAAGTTGTCTTTTTTTCGAGCTATCTGTTCTGTATAAATTTTATATAAGTTCTTAATATATTATTATACGTTGTTATTATATCTATTGGAAATATTAACGATAATTACTAAGAAGCATGATTTTGTTGATAACCATTTGAACTTCAAATGTGGTCATCTGTAGTCTATTAGTATACCTACACCTATACTATACAGCAGGGGTGGCCAACTTTGATAGACCTGCGATCGACCTCCTTTTCTAGGTGGTCACGATCGACCAAAAAAAAAAAAGGTTGTCAATAAACAAAAAATATATTATGTGTACAGGCGTGTTACACTTATTTTATTACTTTTTATTTACAATATAAATTCACAGTTTAACACTATAACACTACACGTATTTTAATATATTTGATTACAAATTATTATTTTTAACTTATTACTATAAACTACTATAACTATACTACTACTTTTATTATTATTACTATTATTATGTTTATTTAATCATTCAATGAGATGTTTGTGCTTGCATTTGATTTGATAATTTCACAAACTCTGGAGTGTATGATGACAATGCTAATCTCAAGCTATCATTAGAATGCATATCAGTCAAACGTGATCGAGCCTTACTTTTTGTTTGAAGCAAGTACGAAAAGGCCGATTCACATAGATATGTCGACCCAAAGCAGGAATATACTGACTCAGCACATTGTCTTAAATTGGGAAATTTTTCCTTGCTCACCAAGTGCCAAAAGTTATTTTCTGACGATCTAGCTTTTAAGTAGACGTTGCATCGCATATTGATTTAAAGTGATATGTTTTGGCTCTTTTGCTCATGTTGATACGATTGTATTAGAAAATAATTCTATGTGCGCACTTGATACATACAATTCACACACACGATACACGAGTCACGAATACGATACTACGAACAACTGATTGTAGAATGAAACTAAAATGTGTTATAACTTGAAGCGCAATACTAGAATAAGATAATATTAATTTATACTAGGTATATATGTATATATTTATTATATTTATTGTAACTGTCATTGCAGACTGATTCGATTTATCAGTTTATATGAACGCGATAAAGGCCATTAATAGGAAGTAATGCGGGCTATCCATCCTATAATACGATAGTTAATAGATATCAGTGTATAATCTTGTTTTTCATAGTTATTTATTGTCTTTTTCTAAATCTAATTTTTATATTCGTGGGATATACAAAGATACACAAATTGTTCAAAAATTTAAGAAAATGCAAAAGGGTGTCGCGATCGACTGGTTGGCCACCTCTGCTATACAGTACCTAATTATTTCAATCATTATTTTTCGTATAAAATGATGGTGGTGCCACTGATTTAGTGCGGTGTAATCATTTAAATTTTTTTTAAATACTCTAAAAGTAATTTTCGTATTTTTTCACGCTGAAGTGATTAGTGAACTCTATGTACTATAAGAAGAAAACTAACTCACAAAATCTGTGTATATATTTTTATTTTCTAAAGAATTTTTTTCTATGCTTGCAATTTTATAAATTAATATTTGAGCTAATTTTATCATAAAACATTTGAACTAGTTTTATTAAAAATTTAGTATTATCTACTAATCTACGTACCTATTAATTGTATTATTTTACTTTTTAACATTTAATTTATAATAATAACGTTTTTCTACATTTTTAAAATTGGATATTTTTTCACGGATATTTTGAACGTTAGATATTTGATCGTTGGATATTTTGGTTTGGATACTTTGTCTTTGAATATTTTAACTTAGATTTGTATATTATAATATAAGTCATATGGGTGGGTGGTTAGTCATAAGTGTTCGGCCCAATAATGTCACACGACTGATTTCAATTTCTGAACACCTTTTAAAATGTTTTACATGTGATTTTCACTAAATCATAAATTATTTTTTTTTTTAAATATTACGTTGGGTGCTTTTATTTAAAGGTAGAAAACATAAGTGAATAATGTTTGGTAAAGCACACACAAAATAATGTTTGCATTATTTGTATAGGTAACGAAAAAATTAATGTGTATAACCGATTGGTGTCATACAAATAGAACTATCGAATACATTAAATGTTGCTATTGCATTTTAAAAAATATGAGCAACATTTTTGAAATTTTGTACCCAATATTAGCTACATTTTTTTTGCGAATACGCGAATTTTCCATATGTTTAAAACGATTGTTCAGAACGATGTTCTAAGTATGCAATAATATTGCATTTAAATTGATAGGTCGTAATGGGAAATACGTGGATGAATCATGGGCAATAAGATATTTGTTAGTTGTTGTAGTAGGTAGTTACTCAGAATAATAAATATAAACGAAAACGCCACCGTCATAAAATTGATATTTTATTCTTCGCTTAAAACGTTTAAAAAATAAAAACAATTTATACCACTGCAATCATTTCATCATTTATAAGTGCAAGCTGTCTCTTTGTTGTCGCTACAACGATCTCTTTTGGTAATAAAAATATATAATACCTAACGTCTCTTTTATACCAACTAAAACAACAACAACAAACAAACAAACGAAATAATAATAATGATAAATAAACATTTACATGCACTGTAATGACTAATGGATTGATATTTTTGAAGGGGCTTTAGTCAATTCTGTGTGGACTTTATACACAACCACCCTCGACGCCATTCAGCCCCAACCCACAGACGCCTTTGACTACTCTACGACAGTGGTTGACTACTCAATACGAAAAACAATCAAAACATTACACCGAACGATAAGTTTTCGTTGTTACACTACGGTTGAATAACGAACTATAGACAATATCTAAACATTAAGTATCAATAATATGTATAGATAAGAGGTAGGTACTTATATTTTCTGTTTTGTTTCATACCCCACATAACTATGCACATATTTAGTTTTAGTTGTCATAGAGTGCTACAAGAGCGTATACACACCCTTTCACTCTTCCACCTAAATCCAAGTTCACCACGATATGTTTATTGAAAACCACTTATGATTTTGCAGGTTTATATACGTGTTGAAACAGTCCTGCAGATTATCCTGCGAATATCAGTACCTAATTCTAATTATTCGTTGTACTTCAATTTATGTAAGAAGAGGTGGCGGCGTAGAAGAACTGTGTCTCCTGACTACATTCCCAACTAAATTTTAACGCATTTTTTTAAAAATGAAATGCTCATAGTGTAGGACACATTCTATGTTGGTCAATTAGCTGATGACTAACGTCTTTTTAGATTCTTGAAACAGTGTCCATTTACTGTCCAGTGTTTATTAGGTCGTACAATTATGACAAAGTTTTAACAATGTTTTTAAAAATATTTCAACGAAAATATAAGGTTATTCTGACTAAGCCGTACTCAGGATTTCCTAACCGTTGTAGCCCCCTCACCCACTAAAAAACCTGAACATTTTACACCCCAATATTTAATGAAAAAATATTTATCTCTTCATCAAAATCTTCCTTCCCCCCAAATTTTAAATACTATTTGCACCAATAGTCAGTATTTATTTGTAAAATGTTTTTTAAGGTTTTAAAACATTTTTCGGGCGGTCCAGATACCAAGTCTTTGGAAACAAATATAACTAAAGTTTTGTCAGTCATACCAATTATGTTGTTATAACGTCTTAAGCCATGTATCTATTTACGATAATATGTATGTAAGATTCTTGATAAAATTAATTAATTTTACTTACTGTAACATTTGTTTTCGCGGCGTAGCAGGAGATCCAGCACTTATCTGAGAAAAATTACTATCGATGTCGTCGATCATTTTACACGTATCAACTCTCTTTTTCGGCGGGTCGAAGCTGTTTTTGGTGTTTTTTACTGCAACCGTGTCGTCCTCATTAGCTGGTCGTCGTTTTTTGCGCTCGAGCAATAGGAAATATATCACTTTTTCAGTGTTATGACTGTTCGAAAAATAACAAAATTAACATTAAAATCCCCAGCTTTTGTCCCAAACACATTTTCCAATTAACGTATGGAACAAATGATTAAATGAAAATACGGAAAAGGTACCTATAATATAATTCGCATTATAATGTATTTATGTGTTTGACAAATTTGTTTGTTCGCGATCGTCATTACATTACGTGAACCGGATAATGTGTACTTCACGTTGACCGTAGTTTTTTGAATTCCATTCGAAAATGTAAGTAGGTATTATTATTCATATTTTGATATTATTTATTAATTTTGAATTATCACTGTTTAATCGATTTCACGGCTGATTATATTATAGTGTGACAAAACAAACTGACAATTATTACTACAAATCGCTCGTACTCGATTACGTTCCCATTCAATAAATTTATATTATATTGACACCTCGATGGCGTATAAATATTACGTTAGTCGCTTTTATGCACTGAGTTCATTCAGTGTACATAATAATGTTTGTACATATGACATTGATTATAATAATTTAATATAAATATAATATATTGTATGGAAGTTCTAATAAACGGCGCGATAATCAGTGGTTGTTTGCGATGATTTTGTTTCTCTTTCGGTTCAGATTTTCTGAGCGCGTTCAATTCAATAGCACTATACTTACTCGACACTCAACAAAGCGGCGGTGAGTTTTTCTCGGTCTTTGAAACAGCCTAAACTTGATATGGCTTGTAGAACGTCGGTGTCTAAGTCATTTGAGGACGGAATTATGTGGGTTTGTATGACGTCTATCATTGACATACCTAAGTGCACTTCTCCTTTACCTCCGGCGATAACCCACGAGTGTTTGTTTATGTCTTTCAACTGAAACGTAAGTAAATACATATTTATTGGTTCGTACAAAACAAAATATGTGCCGAAAAAGAATGTTTGTTTAATAAATTAGATAGGTGGGCGTGATAAGATAATCACGAATGGTTAAATGTTTGTATAGTTGATAATTATTTATAACCCATTAGGTATTGAAATATTGATCATATTATTATAACAATAAAATATAACTATCTTTCCAGGTTATTACGCGAAACCAAATTCAGTGTGGTATTAAGAACCCTTATTATTATTTTTTAAACAAGTCCCCGCGAAAATGTAATAATACGATTATCACATTTTCCGTACAAGAATATTAAACAGAGTAACAACTGAAAATAGCAGTAACGGTTCGCCGAGTGGGCTACCTCTAAAATGGATAATAGGAAAAGAAAGAAAAATATAAACATTAAGGTGGTTGAAAACAGCGTAGGTATTTATTTCATGATTTAGGCCAGCTAAATAAGCCTGACAAAATTACGCCCACTTAGAATAATTGAATTTGAATACTGTAAAAAGATTTAAGTTAATTGACATATTTTCTAAATTATTCTGGGAATTCATTTTTATGTCTCTTTTAAAATTAATCTTAAAACCCATTTTAATTTATGTTGTCTTTTTAAATTTTAGATTTACATCAGTGTATTTTTTAAGAAAGTTAAACAGTTGTTCATATTTTATGAATTTAATTTGAATAGTGTTCTTTGGTGATTTATTTAAGCCATTTAATAAAACAATATCATAAGGAAACGTAATTTGGAAGGACCTTCGCCGTATGCCTAGCAATTACTATGTGGGTAATCAAAAACAAATAGGTAATAATTTGTATGATATAGATAGGTAATACAGACAAAACTAGAGAGAGTGGGACACATGATAATAAGGTTAAATACGCAATAACTTCTTTTGGTCAAAGATTTGAGAAATATCTTGGTCTTAATTTGTATAATACAATAAATTTAGGAGTAAAAAAAAAAATAGAACTAAAAACCAAAACAATAAAAGCAAAGTATGTAATTTTTGCTTCTGTTTATATTATCATATAAAATGTACATATGACTTACTTATCATCCCACTATCCTTCGATCATACACTTGGCATTCTAAGTATTATGATGGTTGTATTTTTGTACTTTATAGACACGATCATATAGAAATATAAGTTCTTGAGGTACATGTCAGTTGTTTGTAGTTAGTATTAATTATTTTAAAGCGTTATGCTACAGTTTGAATATTATTTTCTGTGTGCGTTTTATGTAATTACTGATTTGTCTTTAAATATTTATATTATAAAAGGTACACTTAAAGTTTTGCTCATTAGTCATTACAATATAAAATATGAATTGTAACTTTATATTATATTATTTTCACTAATTTCAACGTTTTACAAAACTTCAAGGACTGTTAAATATATGTATAGATGTATTGTTGGTGAACCTAATTAGATGCGTCGAGCACGATTCCTCCACGCCGAATATTTTATAGTTTTGGAACACTTACGGTTAACCGTTTTTCCGGGTTGACTTCAATCATGCCGCGGAGCAAGTTTTGACAATCCGGTGGCACGAAATGCGGTATATGGAAAACGCCCTTTTTCACCTTTTCCAACAGTTGGCGCAAGTTGTCGTCGTCAAATGGCAGCGCGCCGACAAGCAGTGCATACAATATTACACCACAAGACCAAACATCCGCTTTCCGCCCGTCGTATTTCTCGCCCTAGAAATCATGTTAGTACAAACCGACGTGTAAGTTCCGAGTAGTTCTGACGAAATGTTTTGATGATATAAATATAGGTGTTCAAAAGAATCATCAATTATTCAATATTATTCGAACTTTTTTTACAAAAAAACGAAATACTTTAAAAAAAATATATCAATTTAAATATTATATTATTATATTGTTTTTTGAATAGTTGAATAGTATTATTTTCGTAACACTTGATGTGCCGTACCAAAAATACAACTAATAGGTCAATATAGGCTCAATGGTAAATTACATTTTTCCATATTTACATTATAATTAATGAAATACGTTATAATACATTATAAACAAACT
Source organism: Acyrthosiphon pisum (assembly GCF_005508785.2). Classification (NCBI taxonomy): domain Eukaryota; kingdom Metazoa; phylum Arthropoda; class Insecta; order Hemiptera; family Aphididae; genus Acyrthosiphon; species Acyrthosiphon pisum. The sequence goes on from NC_042493.1 coordinate 18,781,645, forward strand.
CGATTATTTGTTATATTACTGTTCGATTGAAACTTTTATCATGGATCATGAAATAATTATTGAAAAAGTAAAATAAATAATGAACCACCAAAATAAAATGTATTTGAAATTAAAAAAAATAATATCAATGTAATTACTAAAAGGTAAGTGTTTGAAATAAAAAAAATAATTTCCGATAGCAAAATAATTTAAAAAATGATTTGATAATGAGTGTTTAATGTATTTGCGTGAATGGTGAATTTTCTTTTTACCCGAATAAGATAAGTATGCTTGGTTGAGTTTTTTATAATGTATTTGTGCGAGCATGATACATAAGAGTGGGAGGGAATATTGATTAATATTAATTAAATATTTAAATATATCAACTAATGTAAAATGATTGTAAAATGTGTCAGTGATCTCAGTAAACAAATATAACGTTGTGCTAGAGTCAGTGTCATTATAGGAGACCATGTGGGTTATTGTTGATCTACCCACTTGGAATACGGGTAATACATAATTTGGTTTTATTATATTTAAATAAAATATATTTTTTTTACAAATTTTAATTTAATAATATATACTTAAATGTCAAAATCTTTTCTTTTTTGTTATAGTATTCTTAAAATAGACTAGTTACGACCCTACTCTAGTAGGTCAATCCAGTGTAAAACATTTAATACCTTAAAATGATAAAATAATACGCTTTTTAAACTTGATTTGGGATTTTTAATAATAAAAAATCAAGCTGTTTCAATTTAAAGTATTCATATACTTTTACTCAAATACTTAAAAACAATGCGTAGCTTCATACTAAGATGTGCATGGAAGCATTGATGCTTTTCCTCTGAAAGTGAATGGTATCGATGTCGATTCTTTTTTTATAAAAAACAAAAATCACAAGGTTTTAAGTACATAATATTGTACGTAAATTATAAGTACTTGGGGGAACAGACAGCTGAATAGATTCAAGTATTGTGGTTTAAATATAGGTATCGTCGCTTATAAGGAATTTTACCACAACAAATTCTTTAGTATGATATTCTAATAATTGTGTTATTATAATTATAATCATCAAAGGAAAAACACTCCAGTATCTGAGACTTATTAAAAGGGTGGTGATCACAATATATTTTATGGAACTTTTTTTTAATACTCATTTCACTGTTATATTGTATTATATATAAAGATGCAATTAAAATACATTAAAAAAATAAAAAACAAGACCCGAATTCAAAGAGAAGAGGGATCTCAAAGGGCCCCTGAGTCGATCCACCCATCGCACACTTCGAATATTCCACCGAGACTTCCCTCGAAACAAAGAGAGAAAATCGTCACATTAATTATGTATTGATGGTTCATTAAAAAGTCTTAAGTTTTTATTTCTTGTTTGTCTGAAATGCATAACGTTAGCGCCGAAATTCATTTGAACTAGCCGCTGTTGTAGTGTAGTGTACGCTTTTAGGGTTTGTATAGTTGTATTCTTGTATATTAGGTACGTCGGAGAAAAAAATATCTTACTCGGATGACTTCAGGGCAAGCGTAGTGTGGAGAACCACAACTGGTCTCGAGCATGCTGCCGTTGGGTTGCAAGGACGCCATACCAAAGTCAGCGATTTTTATGTTGGTCTTTTCGTCTAGCAACAAGTTTTCCGGTTTCAAATCTCTGTGGCTGTGGAAATAAAAATTGAACACAACTGATTAGTCAAATATAACTTACTAAAATATATTAAACGGTATATTCAATATTGTAAAATATATTGTATAGGTTGTTAACATTGTGATAACAATAAGTGTTAATATATTAATTATACAGCTGATTTCGATTGTCATTTGTATTCTCGATAAAATTACGATCGACCAATAATATTGTTATGCACTTTAGGAGTAGATTATTTATTTTGTGTCCAATTAATCATTTTGGGTGCATAGTGCATACTTTAATAGCCTTGTGACAAATAAATCTCTTTTTGACATAAGAGATGACTAAAGAATTTTCTTACAATTATCGAATAAAATGTGACAACCGATGACTTAAGTATATATATATACTCTCGGTGCACGATTTTGACACGATTTTTTTATTTTTATGACCCATCATTCTGTCAATTTTTATTATTTTCGAGGTACGTGTGATGATGAAATTATTATAATAGTGTTTACTTAATGGGTGTCAACAAAAAATCACGATCACACGGCGTTTTGGATAGACAAATCGGGTACACCGCTGTCGTGCTCTTCCATCATAATAAAATATGTTATTGTACGAGTACATATTTTATCTACCAATCATCCTGGTAGTTTTATGACATCAGGGATATTTTCTAGAGCGTTATTTTAACGAAAATGACAAATAATAAGAAACCAATGTTCGAGTTCGAGTAAAAAACAAAAAGTGTAATAATTTATTAATAAAATTAGAAATTTAAATTATTAAGAATAGTTCTATGTTTTAGTTTACTACTAAATAATATATAAGTATCTAGGTATTCATTTAGACGACAATATGTCAAATAACCCAAGTTTAATCCAATACTAGCATAATATATCTAGTGTCTAGTATCTAAATATATGAAAAAAAACAGGAAAGAATAAAAATCACAATTATTTTAGAGCTGCAATAGATAAGTAGAGAAAAAAAATTAAATTTTTTATGCAATGATATCATCGATATATCTATGCGTGATTTTATAATAGTGGTCGCATGTATACGTATAATGTTTTGAATATCCGCCACAATTACATAATATGTGGAATCTATTCGGCTTCCATAACCCCACCACAGTTAGTCAATTTGTAGGAAATTAAAATTAAAATTTTTATTTTTATAGTTCAAAAACATTTAAATATTAAATATAGAAACACGAAATTGGTCAAATTATAGAAAAGTATTTTTTGTTCTAATTCTTTTTGGCAAATTTAATAAAATATACTTTAAAATTTATAGACCCCGATTTTCTATATAATTGTCATAAATTAGTATTTTCACAACTATTTTGTTTTTTATCGATTTATTTCTAAAAAAGTATTTATGAATGCTCCTATATTTTGTAAGCCGTTTTACGAAAATTTATTTTATTTAATTTACTTTTTTTATTGTTTATATAAGTGATACAGACTATGATATTACGATGTAGAGCGTAGTAAGATATTATACATAATATAATAAATTACTATACTGTATTCCTACTATAATATATATTATATATTATGGTTATAACTTATAATTGTGTTTAATTTGTAAAACTCTATTGTGTGCGTACTGTGTGGTTTGTTTACTGTTGGTTATCTTGGTAAATATTTTGTTTTGAAATATAAAATAATACAAGATTTACGATATAGGTAAACAGTAATATAATATACTAAACATAGTTGTAAAAAAATACGTACTATTATATTTTGTAGTTAATTTCTATGGAGTTATGTCGTTATGAAAGTGTTGGTGTTTCTTGTTAGTTATTGTTCAACAAATATTGTTTAACTATAAATATTTACTTACTCACACCTATACTCGCATGAACTAACCAATGTATCGATATACACGATTATCAATATAATTTTTTTATTATTATTATTATTGCCTACATTATAGTTTATAAGTTATAATCAGAAATAATTAATTTAAAAAAAAACCATATAAAAATTGTTATTATGTACCTAACACATAGGGGAACACGGGGCAAAACCGACTGAAAAAATGAATATTTTCATAATAATTCAGGATCTTAAAATAAACGTGATCTGTTTGCACAGTTGTTTGTTTACAATATTGAATTACAATACAGTGTAATATCATTCATATTTATTTTTAACAAATCATTAACTATTTTTAACATTTTATCGGTTTTGCCCCGATACTGGGGCAAAATCGATTTGTATTGGGGTAATACCGATGCATGATACTGCAACAGATACTAAAATAATGATGGAGAAAAATATAATATTAACCTTTTATTCAAAGGAACTTACTAAACCAAATACAAATAACCATTGTATTTAAGTATTATAACTATAGTAGGTAGTAAAGGTTTCATAAATTACCTACCTATGTATTATAATACATTTATAACTTAATCAATATTAAATAAAAACAAATTTTAACAACACAAGTTGCTCTTAATAAAATAAAATAATTAATTATTAGGTTGGTGTACCTAATCCTAACTTATAATAAATATATAACAATTATCAAGCATTATAAAAACTGATCAGTTTTGCCCCGAAGTATAATTTTTACGAAATTGTTGATAACTTACACAATATTATTAGATAAAATAAGTTAGTGATTGCAAAACAGTCTTTAAAAGTTGTAGATTCATACTAGACGATTATGGTAATTGTAGTATAGTTCTATCATTGTTAAATCTTAAATTCAAAATATGAAATTATTATAATAATTAACTTTAAAATGTTCGTAATCGAATAACAATTCAAACAAAAACGTTGCAGTTGATGTTAACAGTGATAACAACATGCTTCATGATAAGAAATGAAATTTGAAACGATATATTTTTTTGTACATCATATTATGTGAGTCTATCACAAGATTCAATAGGTAGCTAAATACCTAGGTAGGTAACCGCAAGTCCGCAACGAACACTGTAACCGTAGGTAACCAAAATGTGCGCATGTAGCAATAAATGTGTAAATTATATATACGGTTCAAACGTCATCGTCGTCAACATCGTCTTCATTAATATTTGACGAAAACTTTAGAAAATCACTGGAGCTGACAGCAGTGGTCATTTATTAATATTCTGAGTCGGCTCGTCACGGTGTTTCGGTTACTCAGATTTATAACCAAAATGGCGCAAACGGTGTAACTGCCTGCAGGGTTGCCCACAGTTATAATGGAAAATATGGTATTGCTTATTTGAGAACTTTTTTAAATAATTGTATTTATTATCACACTATCAACACTAAAATTAAATACTATATAAGAAATACTATGTATTGCGATGAGATAATATCGATTATTGAATATTGCGATATTAAAATATATTAGAAGCAAAAAATGTTACGATTTGCATACACAGAAAACTATTGTTCAATACGCTAACATCAAACCAAGCAAAGTCAATTTCACCTATTAATAATATGGTGCAGACTAATTTACGTCGGTGAATATTTTGTTTTCTCTCTCTGACCCACATTATGTTACCTTGATAAAATGCGTTCACGCTAAATCGTTTTTTATTTTTTTTAAATAATCTATTAAAGGAAAATCAACAACTAAAAAGTTATAAATAAAAATATTTTTAAAGGATACCCACAGTTATTGGTTTCTTTATTATTTAATTTTGAAAATAAAAAAAATATTTTTTTTAATTTAAATGGAAAATATTATATTTTTTTGAGACAATATTTGACACTACAATTTTTGTAATAGATGATTTTACTCAGAGTCTTAGAGTGTAAGGATCATTGAAATTAGATGGAAAAACCATTTTTTTGTGAATGCACGTTTTTTCTATATATTGTCCACATCAGAGAAAAAAAACAATAATATTAATAATGCACTGACATCCTGTTAAACAATTTAAAAAACAAGTTTAGAACTAAGATCATAACACTCATATTCTACTGTGTACGGTCGTACTGTTTGGCTGCAGTTATATAATATTATAGAGTAAAATAAACACCGGAGATTTAATTTAATTTTTTAAAACACGCATAATACTGTTATTGTCTTCGACTGACGATAAATGGCTGGCCGCGTTGCTCTAACAATAGTAATAATATTTTACACAACCATATAATTATTTCTGTCCCGTTTTCGAATAGGAATTCGTGCGCGATTCGTACGCTATTTGAATGTTATGTGGTTCACAAAGGTCTGGGATTAAAAGTCCACAGAGAAATAGCAAAACAGTCTCTCTCTTTTTAAACTTTATTTGAATTACCTTGAAAAAAAAGAACTAACAATTTAAACGTATTATTATTTTATGTATAGATATATACGAAGAATACTATAACGTTCTATATTTTATTGTATAATTTAACCTGAACAATAATAAAAATTCCAATAATCGAATAATTTATGCATTTTTAAATATTTTTTTCGCTACGAAGTCATAATAAAAATTTAAAACCTTATCAAGAATAGGTACGTCATAGGTATTTTCAAATATTTTGCGGACATAATAACGGTGGTTTTATAAAAATTTAATATTACGTTTTAGCTATATTTATAAAATGGCAATTATCGATATTTGTGAGGTGTATTTGTGTAAGTGCTTTAACAAGTCAAAAAATGTCATAACGTAAAAAAAAACTCAAATATACAAGGGTAGCAGCGTCCTTAAACAGATTCGTTTAGTTATGTCCACAAATCACCTCATAATATTATTATTATTATGTTACAAATGATCTATTTTTATACTGCATATTTTTGCATATTTTAAGTAAAATATGTAAAATTATAGTATTGCATATTTTAACGACAAAATCACGAAGAATGTATTATATTTTGTGTTATACATAAACAGTATAATATATCTATATATATCGTTTCTATATCATAGGCCGATTATTTATTAATTAAATTTCATAAAATTAGTAATTTTGAAAAAAAAATTTAATTTGGTAATAAATATGTATATTTCGGTTTAGTTAGGAATTAGATATTAATAATGTTAGGTATACATATACCACATTATGTATATTTCACTATAAGCATATAAAAACTTAACATTAAAAATAAATAGTAAAACCTTCATATAACGGAATGACTGAGTACCAACCAATTTGTCATCATTATAAAGGAATTTCACCACTATAAGGATGGGACTAAAATATAAGAAATATAACCTATACATGACCGTTGTAATTTTCCGTTTTAAAGAGATTTTCGTCTTTTAGGGAATCCGTTATAAGGAGGTTTAACTGCATATATATATACTTATAAGTGGGCCACAATTGAATATTATTATTCCATATAAAATGTCATCAATATGATGAATATTAAGTTGTTGCTGCTCAATTTCATGGAAAAATTTGTATTCGATTATATAGAAATGGAATGCGAGCCCAAATTGTGGTGACATCTGCTGCGTAGGAGATTTACCTATTCCGAGAAGTGTATCGAATTGGACATTGTCATAATGAGAGGGAAGAATGTACATAATTTATCTCTTTGGCTGGACTACATAAATATAGGGTCTAAAACGGGAAACTTTCAAACGTGATCAAACAGAGTTTGTGAAAGCACCTTCACCATCTGAAATTTTAATTGTAAAACTCTTAGAATATTTTCAAAAGTAATTACAACTATTATTTCAACTTCAAAGGTAAGTCTCATACTCACATCTGTTAAAACTGATTTTGATATTGGTACGCAAACAATAATGTATAATATAATTTTAGGTTTCGATAAACTAATCTATTCACTTTCACCCTCAGGGCAAAAAACTGTCTTACCATCATATTGGATATGCTTCCTCTTTCTACTGCTCAAAATGTAAATTTTTTTGCATACATTCTATACCGTAGATTAACATGGACAACGCGCATACACAAAAAACGCCTTGCTTTAAATAACTACGGCTCTCGACAATTACGACCTCTATTGTTACATCTAAACATATTATATTAAGTTGAGAAATAAAACTCATCTTTATAAACTTTTTTAAAGCCAATATGGACCTGGAATACAACTCTGGGACTCAGCCAAACCCTCGAACATTAATAAAATCCAAATGTCTCCGTCAAATTACTAAAGCACCCTTTTATGTCTCAAACCACACTCTACACAAAGGCCTCTAAATTTAAACTGTACAAAATGAAGCTATAAAAACTTCTACAAACGACTTGTGTCCAACATCCACAACCATCACAATCCTCTCTCATCTCCGGGCTATCTACTCTTACCATTCTAGGTGACCCCAGGTGGCCCTGGAAGACGATTAAATAGAAAATAGTGCAGCGATCTCCTAATTGATTGATACACACACATATGCCATGAAGTTCCATTTTGAGATGGATTCTTCACGCAAGTCTAATTAATAACCACCTGTTTAATACAATTGATGACTTTCACTTATTGTAAATATTTTAATTTATAGGTACAGATTGTGAAATATATATTTTATAAAGAACAAAAAAAAAAGGTTTCGATAAATGACAACTTGCTACTGTTTGAGACGATTTTGATTTCACAATAATGCTATAAATACATGTCTATTTACATTTTAAACCAAGTGAAGGACTCGTTTTTCTCCAAATAAAAATGTCACATCATCTATCCACTGTTCGTTACGATAATTATTTAAAGTCACTATTCATTTTTTGACTGTATACCTGTAACTATCTAACGGCGCAGGTATAACTAGGTAGCCAGTTAGGTACCTATCAAAATGAACCCACTATTATTAATGATGCACCAGTTTAATGCGTCGCAGTAACGATAGTGTCTGGCATCTGCAGTAATATTTTGTTACAAATCGATTATCGCGAGATGTTATTTAACACCTAGTCGTCTCATTTATCATAACGTCTCACTTATAATACGCTACTCTTCATTATTATAAATAATACCATCTGGCGCTCGCAAACTGACCTATTTCGCATATTATACGAGCAGAGCAAAAATGTAATCTACGAATTTGACTGAAAACGGTTCACTGAGTTCGCACATTATTTTTATACTGCAGGCAATTAATATTCAAACAATTATTTAGTTTTATACAGAAGTGACGTAAAGTTCTGCAGTTAAATGCGTCGATTTAATTAATCTAATTAAAACATATTACATGCGACTTTTGTATTTTTTTTTTTTACTATGTAGTATAATAAAATTGTAATATCATTATTGTACGATATAATATACTCCGTAGTAATATATTTAATGATCATTTGTCAGTATCATCACCTATAACCACGATAAATACATAATATAATATTGTATTGTATATAATTCGTTAATGGTAACGATTTTATGGTAAAACTATAAATTTATGTAAACAGAATGGGTTTGTGGTTACGGATAATAATTAAACAGAAATAGTTAGTGCCTTGAAAGAAGCTTATTTAGTGAATTGTTGATATGATATAATTAGTGAGCTAAAATTTGAGTGTAAGTACGAAAAGAATTGAGATTAAATATTCAAAAAATATTGCACTGATTGTAAGGTTCCTTCTGTAAACGATTTATCTTGAATTGTGTTTATAACCGGAAAGAGCAATGTTTGATGTAACATAATTAATAAAACCTAAGATGATTTTAATTTTTTTGAATGATTTTAAAATGTATTTATGACATAATATACATACTAAAACATTTTTAAATTAATTCTCATATGGGTATAGATTATATTTTACGCAACATAAGCAATTTATAAACATATAAAATACATAAAATATGTGATACACATTACAAACATATAAACTTACGAGTATTTATTTCCTGTGTGATCTAACATTCTAACGATTTTTTTTTTTTGAAATGTAATTTCAATGTATTAACTATCCTAAACTTCACTATCGAAAAACTAAGAGCTTAAAAATGTAGAACGAATTTAATTCATTATTTCAAAAAGTTTTATTTTTTATATTATTATTATTTCACATTAGGTTTACTTGTTTTTTTTTTTATTTTTCACAGTTTATAATATAAATACATATATTATGCCTGTATAGTGTGTATATTATTTTTAAACTTAAATTATTTAAATAGGTATAATTTTATTGATTAGTATACGTTACATTTCTTTTCACCAGTTTTTTTAGAGAAATCTATATCCTATACAACTCAACCGTAATTATTGTACGTAATAGTGGCTAAGAGGATTAGAAAGTGGGTAAGTACATATTAATGACATTTTTTATTATAGTCTTTTTTCACCTAAAGTTTTGGGTCTAACAAACGATAAAATACTATTATATTTAATATAATATAAGCCTTTGCATAAAATAGAAAATATATCATTGCTGAAATGTAAGAACTCTATTACACTATTATATATTTGAGTATATCCAATACGTTCTTCAATTATAAGAAATTATATTAAATATAGGTAGGTAAGAGGTAACATATAATATTTAAGTATATTAAGTACCTACCTATATTATGTCTTGCATTAGACAATGGCTCAATAAATTCTAAAACCGAATAATTAGTGCAGACATATGTGATAGTCAAATTTTAATTTTAAAAACTGTTCGGCAATCAGCATTCATATATTTTATAATGTAATTAGTGTGTAATTATTATAACTAATAAATATAGAACAGTTTACATATACATGGCTAACTACAAGATAAATGTATTATTACGTCTTAGTATTATACGAAATGCATGCTTACCATATTAAATGACTATGACAAAAGTCTAATGCAGAGATGATTTGTCGAAAAAATCTTCTAGCTTCTTTGGGCGTCAGCCTTCCCTTTTTAACTAAGTAGTCAAAAAGTTCGCCTCCGGACACGTGTTCCAGTATCAAGTATCTGAAATAGAAATTAATATAATTATTATACAACTGCTGTTATCAGGCTCTTTCGCTGTAGGTACAGTCGAAAACGTAATCACTTTCAAGAGGAGATGATACTATTTGTGCCAATTTTAGTACTTTTAATTAAAACGAAATTACATGGTTTTTACACTTTTAATTTCAATTATTAGAATAATTTATGTTATACATTTACTGAGCACACGTCAGTTATAAAATATAAAATGTGAATAAATAATATGGGCTATTAACAACATGTACGATTGGACAATGAATTATAATATTCTTGGTTCTTACATATTTTATTACTGTCTGAAATATTGCTCATTTTAGTCCTACACTATAGGAACCTACAACTACTATTCTTACTAATTAGCTTACATTTTTATAAATTTTCTTGAAAAGTATACTTAAGTTGGAAAATTAACTTAGTTAATGAAAAAAATACAAAATAATAAAATACATATTAAAAGTTAAAAAATTATTATTATAAATTATTTCGAAGTGGCGCAAATTAAAATTTTGATAAGATGAAAAATGTTGCAAATTACAATTAGGTACTAGTTACAAGATTACGCAGAATTAAATAATTCCCTTTTATCGAGTTTTATGTGGTGTAAATGACCAAAATTGATTTTTCGATGAGTAGTAAAGTTTTTATTTTATTTTTGGTTGTTTTTGGCGAAAATTACATCCCTTCTAAGAACAAATAACACAAACGATGTTTATATAAATCGTGTCTTCGAAATAAAATAAGCCACGGGCCACGGCCTATATGTTTGGAGTTTAACTGCAAGATTCATTGGCCAGATGTTGGCCATTAGTGTCGTTTAGCTCAGTCCGCGTAACATAAATATCATAGAATTGGAAAAAATATATCATCAAATAAAATATTTATTATAAAAAAAAAATATTTTTAACGGTTGTCGGCTTACTGGGCCGTTCAGAATGCTGTTTTATCGTGCCTTGATTATAAGTGTATAAATAATGGTGTTTAACTGAATTAAAATAAAATGTAATGTTATTTAAGATTAAAAAGTAATTTTATCAAATATTTTGCTGTTAAAAATTCAAGAAAACTAATTTAATCCATAAAATAAAAAAGTATCGAGTTTGTAAAAAATGTGCTATGTGATTAACCTCGTGTTGAACTGTACGTAATATTTAATCATATATTTTATTTTTTTAATTTCGATAAGATTAGCCTAAGCCCTAGATAACCGGGGCACCTTGGTTGCGTCTTGTAAAAAAGGTTTACACGAATTGCGTCCCACTATATATTGGTTAGGTAGTAGAGTTTTATTTCATTTTAATGGGTTCTCCATGGTGTGTTAATTATCCAGTTAATTATAAGGTAGCCTGGGCTCTGATATTATGTTTCGATAATAATATAAATTACGACAATGATGGATTTTGTTAACGATCCCTGATCGATAAGCAATAATAAGCAAGTTTGTTTATTATCATCGTGAACAATAAAACACAACCACTATTCTACCTACACTATATCGGTAAAGCTTTGTATTATATTTATATGTGTATAGCATTTAGTTTCGCAATGTTCTTGATTTACCAAGCTGATATAAAATACTTGATTAGGTACAGTATTTACTGTTAATAATTGTTGACTTTAGTATATCTTTTACTGCAGTTCAGTCATCGTTCGTTACTTTTTCGTAAACCTATGTGAGCTGTGATAACTGTTGTTTTAAAATAGAAGTGCAAGATATTATAAGTGAAAAACAAAAACATTTGAAAATAATTGATAAGTATAATAAGTTCTGTTTTTACAAATGTTTGGCTAATAATATTCAACGTTGGAATTTTTTTGATTGATATTTTGATTATTAACATTATTATTTATTATTATAATTATTATTATCATCATTTATTTATTATACTATATGAACTATATTTATTTTGACTGGATCTAAGTGGTTTAACTTTTTTGATTGACATTTTGGTTATTAACATTATTATTATTATTTATTTATTTTATTATGGACTATATTGATTTTGACTAGATCTAAGTGATTTAACGTATTTGATAAACAATTTTTTGATTGACATTTTGATTATTATTATTTATTTATTTTTGTTAGTTATTTAAGAACCCTTGATTAAAATACATGAATTACGTCCTGGATTTTTTGGGACGCAATTTGTATATACCTTTTTTACGGGCCGCAATTCGTGGGCTCTCTAGATAACTCCCAAGGTAACTTTGTATTACATGTTCAGTTATAACATATTCTTAAATATACAAGTACAACAATGTGAAAACAAAAATAAAACGTTCAATTTTAAAATCTACATAATTGTTGGTACAAAAACCAATTATCATGTATATTCACTTAAATTGAGATTTGTTAAAAATTTTAAGTTTTGATTATTATTATTCTTGAATTATAATCGAAGGAATCACAATCGGTTTCGTATTAAAAACGGTTACCCAATGTCGTAAAGTTCACTGTAAACTTTCGACTGTTCTGCAACCCTTCGGTAGTTTTTCTTTACGCTTGACAAAACCATGAGAGAATCGATAAATCATCTCTTCAATGTAACTACCAGTATTATAATTTGATTTTTAAAATTTAAATATATTTTTTTTTTATAGAATGGGTAAAATAGTTGGTTTTTGACTTTTGTTAATTTAAAAATAACATTATTGATGTTATAAAGCTGTTTTTCATGTTATATAACTGAATTGTTGTGGTTTAGGAGTGAGATGTGGTAACGACAATATAATATAATATAGATGGCTGTGTTTTCTACCGTTTTTATGTAATGAATAGATCTGAATAGTATTTGGTTTTTAAAATAATAAGGGGCGTTATAGATTAGACGAAGGGTTTTCGGCTGAAATATTTAGATTTCCTTGCAGAACAACACTTTTGCATCCTGAATCCATTATGCATTATTCATTATGCATCCACCACCAAAATTTGTGTAAAAATTATATTTACAAATTGGTTATTTTGAATTTGAGCAAAAAGAATTTAAAAGTACAATTTTAAATTTAAAATTTTTGATATTAAAAAAATAAATATGTTTTAATATGGATTAGAACAAAGTTAAATAATTCGTCTGGTTTTTCAGTTATACTCTATATTTCCATAGATAGGTAGGTATTTAGTTTTTTGTGGACTGGGCGTTTGTATATACCTAATTAAATTTTGGAATTTACCTATTTCTTAATGAAAAAGTAATGTGCTCGACATAGGCGCAAATAGGGAAAGGAGTTTTAGGGGCTAAGCCCTCCTAAAAATGCCCATAGCCCCCCCAAACATTTCCTACATTTTGTTTTGAGCTTATTCAAAATTATCAAAATAAGGCTTTAGCAACCCCCCCCCCCCCCCAAATCCCAAACGATATTTGCGCCTATGGACTGCTCGAGATCATATACCAATCGCAGTCAGGTTGTAAATACGCCTGTGTAGATTTTTAGTGGCGATTAATGATTATCGTATCTTTATCTACCTACAAGCTACATTATGAATCTTCATGACCATAAATAATATTTTTCGTTTGCGTTTTGTTTTGTTTTTTACTAACTAGGTTGTTTTGGTTATTATTTTAACTAGCTTAATAACATCCCATCGCTCATAAAATATTAAACGACGACAATTGTTCAGCAAACGTTCATACATGTATAAGTCATTATAACATTTGATTGGTAAACAAATTATAAAACCAACAAAGATATCATATGTACGCCTATACATAATACATAATATTGTACCGCACCTACTCGACAATATCATTGAAACCGTACACCGATGTTTACTTTTTTTACATGCCTTATATTTGCGTTATTTCATTCATTGGACAAATATTAATGCACATCCAGTCCGCTTTTCGGACGGTATTGAATGTCATTATTTACTTTATCTGTAAGCTGCGTTCGTTCCAAAAACAAAAACCATTATACTACCTATATAGCAGCTGTATATACGACCTATCGCATTTGTTTTCGAATACTCTGTACCTAATATTAATGCATTTTTAAACGATTAATTAATATTGACGCGTATACATATTATTGTATAAAGGGCAGAATGAAAATAAATGGATAGTCATTTTTGTTCATTGGACCACGTATAATAAATTTGTTTTTTTCTTTAATTTAAAAACCTCATATTTCATAATATTATCAGCTTGGGTGAAAATTTATAAAAAACAAGTTAGGAAAAATGCATCACCCTTCAAGCGTGATAGATCTCTAACGGTTTCTAGAAGTTAAGAAAGAAAACATTGTATACCTAATAATTACATTAAATTAATAATAATTAAAATGTATAATCTTTTATTTAATAAGTAACTTTATCTTTACGCTATCATTGAGTAATAAAAAAAAGTACTACTAAAGTAATTAGTAAATATAACTGTTTTATTTATCAATATATAAATATTGCCTACTTACAAGTGACAATCATGGAAATGAAAATATCGTAACCAGAATTAACCACCGATTTCATTGTGAAATCCTTGTTACACTAGTAATAAATAATATGCTTAATACCATTGTGCCGCTGTTATTATGGTGCTGAATGCCTCAATGGTGCCACAATGGTTAAATCCATAATTTTATGGTAGAATTTTACATGCGATTTCTCAGTAATAATAATATAATACGATATTTGAACTATAGGATTGTAAGTCAGATAAGTTATATAGTTATTGTATTTTCTTTTGTATTTTATTTATTGCTCAAAACCTGATACTGATTTATTTGTATTTATTTTTAATTTATTTTTCCCAACCCTTCAAATAATATAAATATAAATTCTGGTGAAAAAGATTTAAGGCTGAACCTTTTTCAGATAAAATACATCAAAAGATCAGTGTTACATAGATCATTCCAGCTTTAGACCTTAAATCAATAAGTTAAAACTTAAAATACGAAGTAAAATAAAGTAACTAAATCAAATAGTATTATTATTGTTCTACCATTATGTATTGCCCACAAAATACTCATAATAGGCGATGGGTCACTCGATTTTTATCATAGGTTTATGCATTTAAATTCTATGATTATGATTAGGATTTCACATTGAATTTTCTGGTGGTAGGTATAATCAAGCCTGGGCAAGTTAACTATTTTTTTTTTTTAACTCGTTAAGTTAAGTTAATATGGAAAAATCCTACAATGATATTTTTGGTACAGTTTTAGAATAAAGAAATATGTATATATTGTATAGATATTAGGTATACTATTGTTATTATTACATGGTGGTATTTCTTCCCACACATATGACTGTGGTTAACTTATTGAAAGCAAATAATAATAGAATATAATGACTATAAAATATAATGGAATCGACTTTAATCGAATACCAATAAAATGAAATGCGCGAAAGCATTCAAAATATTTAAATTATTGAACTCACAGGTATCGTTTGTTTTCGTAGACGTCTGACAAGCCCAACACGTGCGGGTGGTCTATGAGTTTCATTATAGCAATCTCCCTTTCCACCTGGAACCGAAAAAAAGCAAATATTAATATTTCAATATGCTTAACTTCGAAAAAACTTAAACAATATAATATATAGTTAGGATATTAGTATAATATCTGTTGGCTCTACGACGCACGTCCGAAAATTTCAAGTTTATTAAAACTAAAAAACCAAAATCGATTTGTACTTAACATATCGAGTTTTCTTTAATTTTTTTTTTTGTTTTAGGATTATTTTGTTAAGTTCTGGAAATGTTTACTTTTGTCTCCAAATACCAACCATATCCAATTTTCTACCAGAAACCACTCTCAAAGTTTAAAAAAGTTGTAAAAAATATTCCTCTGATCAGAATCTAAAAAATCTGGATACATAATTGCAGTAAAGATGACTGAAGTTTTTATACATAGATTTTATACATTAGATTTTTTATCTAAATAGCATATAGGTAAACTATGCCAACAGATATTGAATACTTTATAGATACGATATTTTTCTATTACCTAGTCTAATATGAAGCTTATTATAAGCTTTAATTTACTTAATTAATTAAATTATTATTTTAGTCTTTTTGACTTTTTTTTTGTTTTTAATAAATTACTTATTTCAAAAATATGCGCATTGTTGTATATTTTTTATTATAATTTCTCCTATATTTTTTTTAAATTTCCAACTACAAAACCACAGATATAAATACAAATCTTTAAATTTAGAATTTTTAATTATACAATGTAAATAGTCATGGTAGCTGTAATTATATTTGTTGTATATTATAATTTAAAAATAATTGGACGTTGTGGTTTTTTAATATAATTTGTGCTCTTTGTGTGATTTTTAGCAATTTTTTGATTTGTTTAGAATCTTATTACGGATTTCTACAACATTATAACATTAAGTAATAAACCATAAATATCAACTATCAATCAACACAATATTACCATAGACAAAAGCATTATGTTCACATTTTTATAAATCAACTAATAAATGAGAAAGGTATCTCTGCAATAATATAAAAAGCCTTCCCTGCAGCTTAAGCCATCGTATGATCTACCCTTTATATCCACCCCAGACAATAGCGCGTATTATTATAACAACTAACAAAAATATCAATAAATACGATATAGCGTTATATGTTTTATGACGTGTACCTACATGTGTTATGAATTATATATATATATAGGTAGGTACCTGCATCATGCATTAATATCATTAAAATGTGTACCAATATATCTGTTATAATATAATTATAAGACAGGTCAAGTCGTTTACAGCGAAGGCTGATTAAATATGAAAACTACCCCTCAAATTTACTTGTTTCCGGTGTTGTTTTTCTTATTGTACGGTCAGTGCTTATCACAATAAGTACTACAAACACCTCGGTTGAACACGTAACCTCTATGGTCCTATATAAGCCGTATGAACTTTGAACGCATCTATCTCATATGACTTTAGGTATTTACGTTTGAATACATCGTATGTTAGGACCAAGGTTAGAATATATACGTATTACAGAGTTGAACTCAAATACCCAGGGATAAAAATGATATACGCCCATTCTCATTGAAATTACCTGAGGTGCAACTTAAATATTTCATTTTAATATGAGATATACCATTAAAAAAGGAGATTACTTAGCTCTCGGTTACATTTCATATTTGCATATTATCTACTACAGTGCTTAATATACACAAAATAATCTAACAACGAATACAAGAGCGCCTGCAAAATACAATTCCACTTGGGGCAAGATTAAAATCCAATGGCCAAGTATAAGTATTAGTATATTTTGGTATTATATAATACGTACCTATCTCTATTCTAATATAGCGTACCTACTACATCATTGTTACACTTTTTAATTTGAGAAATATTTTAAAAACTAATAAACTATATGATATGGCATATCATTAAATTACTCGTACAGTCGACCAAATTTTTATTTTTTTAGTGGGCGGGGGAGGGGGAAAAACGGAACTTTTAGTGTGGTAACCCTTGCAACGAAAAATTCTTTACGCGTATTGTATTCATAAAAAGGTAATTTTTGTTATGTTCATTAGTTAATATTAAAAAAAATGTAATTACCTAGCTTATATTAGTTATTCATTATGTTATATTTTAGAGATTTTCAATTATGATCGTTAAAATGATTTCCATTTGACTATTGATGTATAGATTACACCCGAAATAGTGTTGAGAAAATATTACGCCCTGGAACGAATCCCCCGCACGGTTTCCATCCTCGCGGACAAATGCTTTTGTATTTAAGACAGTTAATCGTTTGATGTTGATCCTCTTATGGTGGTCTTCGCGGTCGTGGAAAGATGGAAAACAATACAGTAGTTCAACCCGGGTGTACCGGAAATGGTTACATTTACATAAGTCACCGTCAGCTTTGTATTTATATTATACGTCTCGTGAATCGAAACACGAGGAAGAAGATACTTCAAAACAAATTAAATACGATGTACGCGTGTGGGTGCTTATGTGTGGGTGTGTCGACCGTGTTATTATTACGCACTATATAGTAAACATCGTACCTGCATGGAAATAAATATAAATTATTATGTTCCGGGAAATTATACGTCGGAGCTGGTGCTTTGTAAAACAATCAAAGTTACTTTGTTGCCGCCGGTTGACAAAACTTCAATGGGCTTTTCGCGGTTACCATAATAATCAAACATAGATTAATTAATTAGTAGACAAAATATCGTAATACCACGATTCTCAGAAAACCTTCCGGTGGTATAAACAATAAACCTTCCAAGAATATAATATCGCCGGCATTTCGTGTTCCTCTTGCGCGACGCAAATGTAAATGATATCCGGAAATAGCACGCACGCGCATACGACGCTTTGATCATTATTATTATTATTATTGGTATTATTATTATTACATGGTTTTAACCACAGACACGAACCGAGTTATTAAATATTAATAATATAATACTACGACCACGCGAAACGATGTTTCGGCGGTGGCGTATACATCGCAGATATGAGCAATTAGAGGGTGCAGCGACTGCTGTTTTTCCGATAATATTATTTTGTTTTCGGCAATTAAGACGGTACGAATTGCGAGGTCACGAAAAATAAAATATCGTACAAATAATAGCATAGACGTTTTACTTGGAGCAAACAATTAAAAGAGTTTCTGACTAGAGATGATTATTATAACTATATATAGGTAACAGCTGCAGCAGACTACTTCAATATTATTACCGTCCATATTTCTTCAGAATTTATTGCACACAATTAAGTATACCTCAATAGTTTATAAGAGCTTAATAATAACATAGTATTATCATAAAGCTAGGCGGAAAGCTCTAAGCTTATTATTTGCCGTGTGTGTGAAATGAGTACAGAAACGAAAAAGTGAGAGACGATTAAAATTTAATAAAAGAACTAATAATATAAAATAAATATACTAGCTCAGCTGTATAGTGTAAATTTTGAGCGTACCTCATCATTCATTACTAGGTCACTTTAACGAACGTGAATTTGATTTGAATTCAATGATAAATCGTCGACAGCTTCAAAAGCTTAGATATAGTAAAAAGTAGGTTACCACAATGCTGTACAGTAGGTGAACCTATCGTCATTGAGAAGTATCTGTAAATAGTTGTGTGTGGTTTAATTTATTGTAATTCAAATGATGCATACGAAAAACGGTTCTGATCGAAGACGGTATGTCAGCCTATATTACTATACCTAAGTATATTTTATCATATATTTTATGGTAATTTATTTTACTATTATAGTAATAATATAATATGGTAGGTAGAATTGATTTTTCATTGACATTTTTAGAAACAAAAAATCAAATATTTCGAATGCCTATAACTAGCTCAAAATGGGATTTCAATTAGGTATTTTATGAAACTGTTAAGTATCTATAGTTATTTGTTTTTGAATTACAACAAAATATTGATTTTAACAAAAACTGGTTTTTAAAAATTTGAATCTAGATCCAACTAGATTCAACTTGTTACCAGAAACCACCTCCAACGTTTAAAATGTATTCATTTTTACTGCTCTAAAAGGTAATGACGGACCTGCACTACGCTCATAAGGTATGAAATTGTGACAATGGACTTTCGAAATATTTTTAGGTATTGTAAGAAAAACTTACGATGAACTTTGTATTACATTTCAAAACTTATTGAATTTTTTTGTTGCTAATTTTGGGATCTCAGTGAATTACTTATATTTGGTAAACATTTTTTTTCATTCTTATGTAATGACCGAATAAAATAATATGGTTTCATAATAATTACTCAAAGAAGGAGATCTTCCATTCTCCAAATCAGATCAATAGATGGACAAATGCATGCAATTATAAGATTTGCTATACATTTTTCAATAAGTAAAACTTATTATATCAAATATCATTTGTCTCTTAACTTCTTAAAAAATCCAATTACTTACATTGAAAATGGACGTAGAGTATATATCTCAAAAAATGTGAAAAAGAATTTAAAAGTAGTACCTAACGCAGAACGAGGGATTGCCCTCGAATGGATATGAAATATTTTAATTCAATTTTATCAAATTACGAAGAGAATATCATTTTCAAGTAGCTAATGGAAAGTTATCGTCAAAGATTTCCAAACTCAAATAAATCTACTCAAGTTTGTAATTTTATTTTTCATCTATATAATGTTTAACTGACGTATTACGTGTTACTACCTACAATGACACAATGTCTATTATATAACTTTGAAATTTTTAATTTTAACCACCTAATATTAAAACTTATCTGGCTGCCTTAAAAAATCATTTTAAATGTTTCAATGTTGTATAGTTTTATCCAGGTATGACATATTATTATAAAAAATGGCGGATTGACATATTTATTATATTTAAGTTTGAAATTATAGTTGTGCCCTAATAAAATATATACCTATAATATATATTATATAATAGTAACAACTAGGTAGATATAGTATTGTATCATATTATTATTATGATAATTATAAAATTAATTCACAGTTTATTTAGGTACCTAAAATAAATGTAGCGTTAAATGACGCTAGCTATCTCCTTTTTATGGGTTTGACTTCATACATTTTCATGAGACTTTAAAAAATATTAAGACTAAAATATATTTAATTAATACCAAACTATATGCACAGTATTTTTACAAGTGCCCTGATGTCCCATTACGATATTATGTTGTAGGTTAAATTATAAAATTATTTCGTTTATCCAATTAGAACATATTAACGCATTTGTGGGATTTTAGAGCAAAACACTTAAATTGAAAGAGGTTAATTTTGAGAAAATGTCACGTATTTTTTAATAAATTTGTTATTGTTTTTTGTAATTTGATGTTCAAAATGTTTGTTTTTACTTTTGTAAACCGTTATTAAGCTTTTTTGTTAGTATAGTAGCTAAATTTAAGAGAAAATTAAGAGTACACATATAAAATTGCTAAATAACCAATCTCATACTAATTTGTATAGTAAATTAAAGTATGTTTTTATATTTCATTTTACAATAGAAAATATAAGTATGTTATCGTTAAAAACTATCTATATCGAATACATAGAAGTTAGTATAGTAGGTATACTATAGTTGAGATATAACGAATTTACTGAGAAGTTCACTTTTTTTTGTTCCAATTATTTGGGATTTTCTAAGTATCCATTTAATACGAACAATTTTCAATCCCGACAAATCATAATCATTGCTCCAATTCATTTTTCAATTTACTAAAGATACGTCTTATTAATGGAACAACATATTTGGCCCTTCGTAGATAGGCATAAAAAGTTAAGTTTGTTTTTTTCGAAAAAAAATAACAATAATATTAAATCTAATTGCTTGCTCGCAGAAAATCTAAAACGACCGGTAACTTTTTTAAAAGTTTGTTTTCTTAGTGCATATTGTACAGAATTTCAAAATAAAGTTTTTTTTCTCGATGTTCTAGTACTTTTAATATTCTGCAAACCGATTTCCTATACACCTTTTAGATCTTGAGTAAACTTTCCAATGGAGTGGTTTTTAAATATTTTTTTCTTAGGACGATTTGAAGAAGATTCCATTTAACCATCAACATTGATCGTGTTATTGTTGAAAAAAAAAATTCATCTATTTGTTACTTTAAACTTACGCCCAAAATAGAAAATTCCCTCTGCTTTTAATATTTATAATTAAATAATAATTTTGAAAAACTTAAGATAATTAGAAAACAATGGAAATATTTATGTTTATGAAACACAAACTTTTGAGAAGATTGATTTCGTTTTTTTACTATAGTTCAAAATATATAATCCACAGGCCACAGCAATTGAAATTCCACTATTCCTCTATTATTAATATTATAATTTCCTATAAACGGTGACAATTCAAAAACATTTAAGCTAATTTAAAGCTATTCATACACTTTAAATGTTATATATTATTTGATTTTTTCAGATTATGTAATAAAATAAAAATATGGAAAGTATATTTGGACATTTTTTTTATTAACATCCAAAGTTCAAATTTTGACGAAATTGGATATTCAAACCTACAAACAAAAATAAATTATTGCTTGTCTTGTTAAAACAAGAAATGTTCGTATACAGACATACAGATATCATATTACATTTTCGCTGAATGAAATACATAAAACATTATATAATTTATTAATTTTTGATTGATTTTGTTGACTAAAGACAATAAATATTTCTCAGAATCAGTTGGCGTAGGTACCTATGTCTTATATATCACGAGTTGTTCAATTTCTGCAGAGGAGTTTAACAAACAAAGAATTTCCTCTACAGTAATGCATATCAAACCTGATTATTAATAAAACATATTTCTAGAAACACAGAAAAGTATAATCATTACAGTAAAAAATTGCAAATTTAAGCGTACAAATATAATAGTCACTGTAACAGCATAATATATCAAACTTGCAAATGTGAAACGGAGGCATAACATATTATTTTAATTAAGGGTAGGCAACCTAATAAGGTAGGTAGGTAGGTATAGTAAACGATGCAATATATTATCGTTTTGAAAATGATATATTAAATTCCGCATTTTCTATTTTATTTGAAACTGATTAATAAATTAATTGTACCGGTTCATCAATAGAACATCCGCTTAATATGGCGAAAATAATTAAAAATTAATTAAGTGAAGCACTAGACAGAGTAATGTTGTATCAAATCTAGCCCCTGCGGTTTTTAAGTATTACATACAGTGCAATATTTACCTAACAAACAGTGTACATATTATATATTAGTTTCGAAATTGAATCACGGCCCGTTGTATACTTTATATTTTAATTATAAATTTTTTTCGCTAAATAGTAAATTAAAAAAATATAAACTGTTTATGTATCCCTTTTGTATAGACCTTTGCATCTCTTGCCATTTTCTGCGGTTCAAATTTCATTATAAATATAATATAATTTTATAAACAAAACAGTTCACATTCACCGGGACGCTTAGGTAGGTTATTATAGGTACTTGGGTTGTATTATGGAAATAATATTATAACGAGGGATAGAGTTTGAGGAGGATGGGGTTGGGAGGTCGGCTGATCCACAATTTTTCCTCAATATTATGTAACCTTATTCAGAATATTTTAATTTAAAAAAAAACGGAGAAGACACTCTGCTGTATATATTAGTAAGTACCTATATAGACTGAGAAAATCGATTTTTAGTTAATGACACTAAAGAATGTTCAATATCCAAAGGTGCAAATATTGGTGGCTGGGAGGGCTAAGCCCCGTTGACTGCTGTAGTCCCCAATTTTTGTAACGACATATTTGTGTGAATAACTTTATTCAATAATAAAAATACTTAAGTTGAAATATCGTTCAAATTTAACTGATGATCGTATCAGAGCTGATCAATGCAACCAGCCGCAAGGTCTTGAAAAACTAACTAAAAAAAGAGACACGGTAAAAATACTTCAACCCAAAAATATTGTATACAATTTTTTTATGTTCTATACTCGTATTTATTTGTTATACATGTATTCATTTATTTGCTCTATTAAAACATTTTTATAAATGTATACAAAAAAAAAAATCTAAATATTAATAAGTAATGTTTTGTTTTTGTAAATAACGCACGAACCGCAAGTTGGCTATCACTGATATAGAGTTTACCTTATCATGGAAGTCACTGTTACAAATGTGTTAAATTTTAAAAATAAAATATCATTACACACACAAAAAAAAATTTTAATTGGATACGGCCTCTATTTTTTAGGATATTTTTAAATGTACTTGTAAAGTAGTTTATTCTTCTATTACTAATGTAGTATAAGAATTAATTTTTATTGAAAATGTCAATACTAAAATATTTATAAAAAATTAGGATACAATATATCCAAATATTTAAAAAATAGTATTGTGTGTGGAAAAAAATATACCTACGTAATAGTGAGAAATTTAAGTTCTTGCGATTAATATTTTTTGGATTACCACAAAATAACTAAATTTGTTTTGGGGAAAATCGTTTAAATCCATTCATTTTTTTTCTTCATTATTTAGAAATCTACTTAGAATCTTATACCCCGAATTACTAATAAGTTCTAGATCCGATTTGCTACTAGAAACATTTCTATTTTAGCCTCAATATTCAATAGTATAAATTGTTCAATACATTTTCTTTAGAGGCAAAAACTAGGGATCAAAATTTCCGAAAAAAAATGGTTTTTGACGAAATAAACTGGTTTTTTTCCTGAAAAAATTGAAAAATTGAATGAAAAATATGGTTTTTTTTTCTAAAGAACTAAAAAAGTAATGTATAGTGGAAACAATCTAATAAATAATGATAGTTGATAATCATATTATTACATACATAATATTATATATACCATACCTAACTTAGAGTCTGTAGTGGATAAATCTAGAGGATTCTATACTTGATTTATGAATAATTATAATTTGTAATATTAACAACTAAAATACCAACTATTAAGTATTTACTAATTAGTTATTTCTTATTATTTATTGATATTATTTTATATTATATTATTTTAGTATATTTTATTACCAACTCACTAAGTTCGAAAATATAAAAACTATCAAATAGTTACTAGTCATCACTCACCACTTACCACTCACCAGTCACTGTAATATAAATAATAAACCTATCGGCCAGTTACTATATACCTTATTAGTAATTAGTTATTACAAATATAAATAGACAATATATTATAAGTATACAATTTTTAAAATTTAAAAATACAGGTGATTTATTTTCGGGGAATTACACTCTCCCGCATAAATACAAATTTGATATGGAACTACGTTATTT